>NC_067134.1:7958850-8303177 GCF_021347895.1 Acanthochromis polyacanthus | reverse complement strand
ACCCCTAAACCCTCTAAACCCACTGGGGATGTGGGGGTGGTCTGGAGTTGATGGAGGATGAAGAGTCGGAGGGTTTTCACTCGACTCGTCAAAGTTTATTGTTTGTCTTAACAATAAACTTATTGTTTAAGTTTATTATTTATTATTTATTGTTGACCTTTCTTTCCTCTGCTGCTTTAAAACCGGCCTCAGTAATTAGAACGATGGGAGTTTAACCTCAGAACTGAAGCTTCATTCAGATTCCTGATGTCTAGATTCTAGATTTTTAGTTTCTGTGGATCCTCACACCTGGTTTCCGACACTTTTATAAAAAAACAAACAAAAAAAAAACGTAAATTCAGTGATTTCGAACCACTTTAGCATGATGTGCTAACCTACCAAAAGCAAAAATTAGCATTATGTGCTCACCTTCCATAGGTGAAAATTAGCACGAGGTGCTAACTTTCTATGATGAAAATTAGCATGAGATACTAATTTATCATAGTTGAAAATTGCATGAGGTGCTAACCTACCACAGGTCAAAATTAGCATGTGGTGCTGACCAACCAGGTGAAAATTAGCATGAGGTGCTAACCTACCATAAGTAAAAAGCATTTTCTTTTCAGACATTTTTTGTTATTTTTCCCCTTTTGAAGATGATTTTAATTGACGGCATTGGAGGAAGGAGGCCAGGGTGGATGAATGGGTGGATTGCAGCTTCTTAAATGTGGATATTTTCTGGTTTAATTGCAGCTCTATGACAGTAAACTGGACATTTTTGGACAAAACAAAATGTTTCTGAGCTTGACCTTTGGTAAACACTGATTTTTCACTATTTCCTGACATTTTAAAGGCTTCACAGCCAAGTGAAGATGGCGTTTAGCCCTGTTTGCATGTTGAAGCTACGTTTAAACGGTTTAATCTGTGTTTTCAGACTGTACAGGGTCGCTCTGCAGGTTAAAGGTGTTTTTTCAATGAGCATTTCTGGAGTTAATCAAACTGCGGCTCATTGAACTGTGGCTTAAATCTGTTAGCGGCTAACGCTAACACTAAGCAGCGCTGCTAATGACTTGCGAGGGCGGATCAGAGGGCTGCAGGCTGCCATTATTCTCCTCATACATCACCTCGCTGTGAGAGGATTTCCCATGAGGCCTCGCTGCTGTTTCATCCATAATAAAGACACCAGAGCTGCCAGTCAGCGGCTCACAGCCCAGTTTTTCCCAACCAAACCGTCCTGGAGCTCCGGCTGCTTCAATGTTAGCTTAAATTATACATGAGAACATGAATATTAAGTCACTCTGGACCAACATTCACTCATTTTACACCATTTTACACAATAAGGTCATCAATTTACACAAGTTTTGGTCATTTTAGACAGTTTTTTAAGTCATTGAAGACTAATTTTGGGCTTTTAGTCGTCATTTTTGTCATTTTTTGTCTTTTTTGGCTTTTTTTTTGCAGTTTTTGACAATGTTGACAATGTTTTCAAGTCATTCAATTTTTGGTCATGAGTTCTCATTACACACAATCTTCTAGTCATTTTGGTTAAATTTTGCAGAAAAAATGTACAGAGTGACTAAAGATTATGTAAAATGGTTCCATATTTATCCATATTTATCTCAGAAATGACTAAAACTTGTCCAAACGACTCAAACGTTCACCAAAACTACTAAAACATTGTCTGGAATGACAAAACCTGTCCAGAATGACATTTTTTCTCTAAAATAAATAAAAATGAGAACAAAATGTCCAAAATGACTTGAAAAAATGTCTACAATGATTTGGAAAACTGTCTAAAATGGCAATAACTTGCTTAAACTTTTCCAAAAATACCAAAAATAACGACAAAATGTTCAAAACTGCTTGAAAAATTTGTCTACTGTGACTTGAATGGCTGTCTAGAATGGCAAGAATATTTCCACAATGACTCAAAAAAAGGTCTAAAATCACAAAGGCTTGTTTTAAATGACTAAAAGATTGTCTAGAACAACTGAAACCTGTGAAAATGTCCAGAACTTTCCCTAAATTACTCAGAATCTGTCAAAAATGACTAAAACTTCTCCAAACTAACACAAAATCTGCCCCAGTGACTCAAAAAGTTCAGAAATTACCAAAAGTTGTCCAAAGACTCAAAAGTTCACCTAAAAGATCATCTGAAATCACAAATCTTTGCCAAAAATACTCAAATTGTGCCTAAAATATCCTGAAAATGACATCAACATTGTTAAAAAAAAACTGTCCAAAATAACAAAAATCTGTCAAAAATGACACAAAATTCCTCTATAGTGACCTGAAAAACCGTCTAAAATGACTAAAATGTTCCAAAATCATCTGAAATGACAAGAATTTTTCCACAATGACTCAAAAATTGTCCTAAATAACAAAAACTTGTCAAAATTACTCCAAATTTTATCCAAATTGTATCCAAAATGACAAAACCTGTCCAAAATTTTAAAAAAAATTCAACCAAAATAAACAGAATTTTTCCATAATGAGGACAACTTTACGACAAAGATTTGAGACAATCTTCATTTGTCATTTTGGGCAAATTTTTGAATCACTGTGGAAAAATTCTTTTCCTTTCATACCATTTTTGAGAAACATCTGGTAAAACAGTTTGGAATTTTGGACAAGTTGTCATTTTGGGCAGTTTTGGTCCTTTCAGAAGATCTTTTAGTCGTTTCTGACAACTTTTCGAGTCACTCTGGGCAGATTCTGAGTCAGCTTGGTGAAGCTTTTGTCATTTTGAACACATTTTGAGTAGTTTTGGACAGATTTTTGTCATTTCAGACAATCTTTTAGGTTACCTTTTGAGCTTTATGCACAAGTTTTTTCATTTCTGACTGTTTTTTGAGTCATTATGAATAACTTTTGAGCCATTATACACAACTTTTGAGTCTTTTGGACAATGTTTGATGGTTTCTGACAACTTTTCAAGTCATTGTGGGCAGATCTGGAATCTTTTTTTGACAAATTTGGTCCTTTTAGACAATCTTTTAGTCATTTCGGTTAACTTTTGAGTCTTGTGGACAAGTTTTTTTTCAAGTTGTTATGGATAATTTTTGAACCATTAAACAACTTTTTAGTCTTTTGTTTCAAGTTCTCAACATTTTAGTGGGTTTTTGTCATTTCAGACAATTTTGCAGTTCAACCTTTGACCAAGTTTTTGTGGTTTCTGACAGTTTTTCATGTCATCGTGTTTAAATTTTGAGTCTTTTTTGACAAGTTTGGTCCTTTTAGACAATCTTTAAGGCTAACTTTTGAACAAGTTTTTGTCTATTTTTGTCTAACTTTTCAAGGCATTGTGGGTAAATTTGTAGTATTGTAGGACGTTGGTGGCACATAATCCGTCTATATGTCTTTGTCCACCTTTAATTCCTGTCTGTTTGTGTTTATTCATGATTTTTTGTGGTTGTTTTGGGACTCTTCCTGGTTTCTGCTCTGGTTAATCCATCAGACTGTCCTGGAAGTTGAGAACCTGGTGAGTTCCTCCATTTTTTTTCTCTGATAAATGGAGTCTTGGAGGTTAACTCCAATGCTCAGCGACACTCGCCTCATGCATCGCTGCTGCTGCCGAGGCCTGGACTTCCAGGGATCGGAGGGTTTTCCCTGCGTCAGGAAAACGAATGCCTCGGCTCTCCAGGTGAAGCCTTCGCAGCTTCGCCGAGCGTCAGCCTGAATTATTACCGCCGCCGTTGTCAGGCGAACAAACGAGCGTGTCGCCGCTCAAAAGGTCACGACGAAGCCGAGTGAAGCCGCCGTCGGTCGGCCGGGCGTGGAAGGACCACTTGGTGGGATTTATGGAGGAGCCCTGCACCTATTCTCCTTTGAATAATAGCGATCCCGTAAAAGACGGCCCGGTCGGTGGCGAGTCGAAAATAGAATCCAGCCTCGACCGGAGGGTTGTTTATTAAACAGCGGCTAACGGTGACATCTGAATTTATACCGAGCTGCAGCTTCAATGGAAACGATGAGGCCCAAAATGTGAACAAACACAAAGAGAGACGAGCTTCTAGAAGCCTGTCTGTCCTGAAACTGATTAATACAGCTGGACCAAGGATGGTTTCTACAACAGTCTGAGGTCTGAAAGGACCTTAAAGAGCCAAAGATGATAAATGATTAGAGACAACACTGATTTATCGCTCAGGACCTTAAAGACACAAACATCTAAAACTATTCTTACACTTTGATCAGCCAAAGATAATAAATGATTAGAGGCAACGCTGATGTACGTTCAGGACCTGAAAGACAAAAAGTCCGCCTGAAAAACTGAAGCTTTTTAAAAATGATTCTTACAGTTTGATCAGCCAAAGATGATAAATAATTAGAGACGACACTGACATACATTCAGGACCTTAAAGACAAAAACATATGCTAATAAACTGGCTGGAAATGATTGAAAGCCTCATTGATTTGTATGAATTATTAGTTTGTGCCATTTCTGATTAAAAACAAACAAGAAATCTCCTACTAAGGACCTTAAAGACACTCAAAAATGCATAAAAACCTGACCTATTCTAAAACTACTCAAAAATGACAGAAAGTTACACCAAATATTGAAAAAACTCTCCAAAATAACTTGAAATGTGTCCACAATCTCAAAAATGTCCAACAAAATCTAAAGGGACAGACAAAATTCTTCCAATTGACAAAAATAATCTCCAAAATTACTCAAGAATCCTCAGAAATGACCGGAAAAAAATGTCCAAAATAACTAAAAAATTCTCTAAAATGTCAAAAAAAATAAATGTCCAAAATTATACCAAAAATGTCCAAAATAAAAAAAAATCCTAAATGACACAAAAATTCTAGAAAATGCCCAAACAAAATCCAAATGAACAAAAAATGACAAAAAATGCCCCAAATTATTCAAGAATCCCAAAAAAAGGACAAAAAATGACCCAAAAATTCTCCAAAATGTCAAAAAAAATGCCAAGAAAGGTCCAAAATTGCTTGAGAATAATCAAAAATTACAAAAGAAATGACCAAAAATTCTCTAAAATGACCAAAAAATGTCCAAAAATGACAAAAAAAAAGTCCCACAATGATGAAAAATGTATAGTATAAACAGAGTACTATATTGCTATCTTCAGCATGACGAGGCTGTCAAAAGCTAATCTTGCTAATCCAGGGCCTGATATCACAAATGTGCTCTGATCAGAGGTCATTAAGAATCCTAAAAGTCTTTGTCATGGTGCTCCTTTATCGGCTAAACTCTGCTGGTCAACGTGGAGCTAAAGCAGCTAATCTGCAAGAATTAAAATGTGGATCAAATAAAAAAAATGTCATCTGCAGACACTAAAAGTTCCAGATTTAATGGATGTGACTGGAAACATCAATGGTTTGTGTGAATTACTAGTTTTTGTAGTTTCAAATTTAAAACAGGTGAAACCTAATAAATGATTGAAGACGACATTGACATAAATCCAGGACCTTAAAGACTAAAATGTCCAGATAAGTAAACCTTGCTTGTCATGTACTGAACGCAAAGAGTTTTAAAAGATTATTTTTACAGTCTGGAATACATTAATGATTACAAACAACACTGATCAACACTCAGCACCTAAAAGACAATCAAAAATACATCAAAAACTTGTTTTTCTACAAGGAAAACTAACAAATTATTGTCCTTAACCTAAATATAAAAAATGATTTAATGATTATTTCCACAGTCTCAGATTCATCAGTGATTAGAGACGACACTAATGAACATTCAGGACCTTAAAGACAGAAATGTCTGCTAAAAACAAACGGACTATTCATATTTCGTGCTGTGTCAGATTATAAACAATAAAAACTACTCAGGACTCTAAAGACAATCAGAAATGCATCTAAAACCTTTTTTTCTATGAGGAAGACACATTTTAGACCAAAACCGTCTAAAATTGACAGAAAAACTCAAAAAATGTCAGAAAATTAAATGAAATATTGAGCAAACCCTCTGAAATAACTTGAAATGTGTCTACAGTGACTAAAAACAATGTCCTTAAGAACAAACATGAGACCAAATTGACTCAACAATGGCCGAATATGACAAAGAACTAGTCAAACACTCGTCAAAAATGATGGAAAGTAAATCAAAATATCGAGCAAACTTATAAAAACCCTCTAAAATGACTTGAAATGTGTCCAAAATGACATAAAATGTGTTCAGTGACTCAAAAATGGGGCAATAACAAACAATTGCCCAAAAGAACTCAAAAATTGTGCAATATGACAAACAAAATTTGAAAATGATTTACATGTTGAACAAAAGCAAGAATACTTTCCCAAAATGACTCAAGATGTTGTACCAGATGTTAAACACCTGTCCAAAATGACTTCAAAAATGTCCTTGATGACAAATGGACCGAAACAAGTGAAAATTCATCCAAAACGAGTCAGATTTGTGTGGTGAAGATGCAGAGTTTCAGGTTCGATAACAGCTGTATAAAATCCTTAAACCCAGTTACTGTGGTTGAAAATGTGACTTGTCGTCTTTTGTGTTTCCAGCTCAACTTAAAGTCCTCGATGATGTTCTATCGCCTCGATCTGCTGCCTGGACGGACACTTGGATTTAGTGTAGGGGTATTTTCTTCATCGTTCTCTCGATATTTTCAATCAGAGGTCATTAAACGTCCTGAAAGTCTTTGTCATGGTGCTTCTTTAACAGCTAAACACTCCACAACATATCATCAATCAGTCATTACTTAATGAAGGAAGCTGTTCCAGACGATCCAAGGCTTGATTTCACAAATATGCACCGATCGGAGGTCATTAAGCGTCCTGAAAGTCTTTGTCATGGTGCTTCTTTACCAGCTAGACCTCCACAACGTATCATCAATCAATCATTACTTAATGAAGGAAGCTGTTCTAGACGATCCAAGGCTTGATTTCACAAATATCCACCGATCGGAGGTCATTAAGCGTCCTGAAAGTCTTTGTCATGGTGCTTCTTTAACAGCTAGACCTCCACAACGTATCATCAATCAATCATTACTTAATGAAGGAAGCTGTTCTAGACGATCCAAGGCTTGATTTCACAAATATCCACCGATCGGAGGTCATTAAGCGTCCTAAAAGTCTTTGTCATGGTGCTTCTTTAACAGCTAGACCTCCACAACGTATCATCAATCAATCATTACTTAATGAAGGAAGCTGTTCCAGACGATCCAAGGCTTGATTTCACAAATATGCACCGATCGGAGGTCATTAAGCGTCCTGAAAGTCTTTGTCATGGTGCTTCTTTAACAGCTAGACCTCCACAACGTATCATCAATCAATCATTACTTAATGAAGGAAGCTGTTCTAGACGATCCAAGGCTTGATTTCACAAATATGCACCGATCGGAGGTCATTAAGCGTCCTGAAAGTCTTTGTCATGGTGCTTCTTTAACAGCTAGACCTCCACAACGTATCATCAATCAATCATTACTTAATGAAGGAAGCTGTTCCAGACGATCCAAGGCTTGATTTCACAAATATGCACCGATCGGAGGTCATTAAGCGTCCTAAAAGTGTTTGTCATGGTGCTTCTTTAACAGCTAGACCTCCACAACGTATCATCAATCAATCATTACTTAATGAAGGAAGCTGTTCTAGACGATCCAAGGCTTGATTTCACAAATATCCACCGATCGGAGGTCATTAAGCGTCCTAAAAGTCTTTGTCATGGTGCTTCTTTAACAGCTAGACCTCCACAACGTATCATCAATCAATCATTACTTAATGAAGGAAGCTGTTCTAGACGATCCAAGGCTTGATTTCACAAATATCCACCGATCGGAGGTCATTAAGCGTCCTAAAAGTCTTTGTCATGGTGCTTCTTTAACAGCTAGACCTCCACAACGTATCATCAATCAATCATTACTTAATGAAGGAAGCTGTTCCAGACGATCCAAGGCTTGATTTCACAAATATGCACCGATCGGAGGTCATTAAGCGTCCTGAAAGTCTTTGTCATGGTGTCTCTTTAACAGCTAAACACCAAAACAATGTACCCAGAAATTCACCAAAATGACAAAAAATGTCCCAAATAACCAAAAATTCTCAAAAAAACGCTCCCGAAATTCTAAAATGACCAAAAAATTTCCAAAACTACCCAAAAAAGTCTCTAAAATGACAAGAAAAGTCCAAAAATGCCCCCAAAATTTTAAAGTGACAAAAAAATTCTCCAAAATTACAAAAAAAAATCCAAAAAAAATCCTTAAAAATGTCCAAAATGACCCAAAAAATATCCTCCAAACTGGCAAAAAAAAATTTCTCCATTCTCCAAAATAACCAAAAAAGCATTCTCCAAAATGACAAAAAAAAGAAGATCCAAAATGGCAAAAAAAAAAGTCCAAAATGATTGAAAAGTTCTCAAAAATGACCAAAAAATCTCAAAAATGACCAAAAAATTCTCTAAAATGACAATAAAATGTCCAAAAATGCCCCCAAAAATTTCAGCGACAAAAAAATTCTCCAAAAATGTCAATGAATAAATAACTAATTCATTTATGATTTAAATTGAGCATTATTTTGCCATTTTAAGCCTGAGGCGACTGTTGAAAGCTAGTAAAGCCGATTCCAAGGCTTCATTTCACAACTTTGCACGAATCAAGTATTCTAGAAGTCTTCATCACGGTGCCCCTTTGTCTGATTCTGGTTTTAGGGAAACATTTCAGGTTTTTGACGAAGAAGTCTTGAACCCATGCACATTAGCAGCAGGTTTAACTTTGGTTTTCTCAGTAAAACTGTGAAATAAAGGATCAGGAGAAAGTTTCTCATTGAGTTTTACTCCAAATGCGTCTTCATTTTACTGAAAGTTCAGCGTCTCTGGCTGCTTTTTCCTGCTGATTCCTGATACATGAACAGTTTCTGAAAGCTAATTTTCCACCACACTCAGCTGAAGTGTCTCCAGGCGAGAAACTTTCTGCATCCTGACGTATTTTCACTCGACGTTTTGCAGTTTTTGTCCAAAAACATGTTTCTGTCGAACCATGATATTTATGACTCTGCAGAGATAAAACGGTTGATTTAAAGCGACGACTGTTTCGTGTGTTGATGCAAGAATTATTCAACAGTAACATAAAAGTTCTCCATAAAGTATAAACACTGTCTGTGACGACTCAGGAATGGTTCAGAGTGACAAAAACATCCAGAAAGATTCCAGGAAGAGTCAGAAATAACAAAAATGTGTCTGATAAAACTCAAAAACCACGCAAAATTTTTTTGAAAAAAGCGTTCAAAATTACTTCACAAATTACTAAACATTGTTCACAAAAGCTCATCAACAATTCTCTAAAATTACAAAAACAATGAAAAATTACAGGGAAATTTCCAACATGACAAAAATTAAATGACCAAATTTTTTTAAAATGACCCAATAATGACAAAAAATTCTCCAAAATGACCAAAAAAATTTAAAATGACTCAATAATGACAAAAATTCTCTAAAATGACCAAAAAATATTTAAAATGACTCAATAATGACAAAAATTCTCTAAAATGACCCAAAAAATTTTAAAAATTTATCAAAAATTCTCCAAAATGAAAAAAAATCCAAAAATGACAAAAAAAAATCTCAAAAATGACCAAAAGAACTTCCACAACGATGCAAAAAAACTCGTCAAGAATTTACATTTTTTTCTTCCAAAGTGACGTAAAATTTGTGTTAAAGGACCAGAAATTTACTGAGAACTATTTGACTATAAAGTTTTATCATTTTTCCTGCATTTATATCTGAAATAAATCAGTAAAATTCTACATATTTTCTACCATTTGAAAGGAAAATTATTGGTTTTATGTCTGTGGTTTCTATTTAAAAAGTCTTACTTTATTTATGAATTTATTTTTATTAAAACAACAAAGTTTGACTGTAAAATTAAAACATTTTTACTGTTTTTAAATCAGAATAAATATTATTTTACTGTTGCTTTCCATTTTTTAAAGCTTTTTTTAGATTTTCAGAGGATTTTTTTTTACATTTTTTACAGTGTAGTGTTCCTTTAAAAATATAATATAATACAATTAATAATTAACTAAATTTCTTGATTTTTTTTAACAGATTCCCGTCTTTAATTTCTGCAGAAAAACAAATGGATTTTATTGATGCTTTCTGCTCCAAATGTGAAGATTATGGGATCAGATCATTCATTTATCGCAGGAATATTATAAATATGTCACAGATTTTATGACGCAGATGAAGGAAAGAGCTAAAATAAACATGAAAAGAAGATTTTTGATGCAGATTAAGGAGAATTATCGAGATTTAAGCAACTTATTGTGTGAATATTATGAATAAAATGTGAAGATTTATGAGAATTATAGAGATTTAAAGCAGTTAAAATGATGAAATGTGTGTTTTAATGGATTTAAGATGAAGAAAAAGACAAAACTAAACACAAAAATAACATTTTTGATGCATATTAAGGAGAATTATAGAGATTTAAGTGACTTATTGTGTGAATGTTATGAATAAAAAGAGTTAAACCTCCATTTTTCTGCTCCATGTGTGGAGATTTATTCCATTTATTTCTCCTTTTTAATGCAGAACTTCCAGCTGCTCTCTAATTTCATTAAATTTATTCTTATTTATTCTTATTTTAGGAACAAATCTGTCGTCTGGCTCGTGAACCTGCTGCTTTTTATCGTCCTTTTCTCGTTAAAAAGCGTCCGTCTGCATATTTAATTCATAAAAAACCTGCAGAACCTCAACAAGGTCACTGCGGAAAAGAAACCAGGACGATTCAAAGCCTCACATGTGACCATTAAATGTTCTCTTCTGGCTCTGATTTAGTCATTTAATGCATAATAAATCCACTAAAACACACATTTCATCACCATAACTGATTTAAATCTCGAGAATTCTCATAAATTGCATTTTTTTTAAGCAAACTGCAGCTGGAAAATCTTCTTTTTGTGCTTAATTTAGTCTTTTCTTCATCATAAATCCACTAAAACACACATTTTATCACCATATGAATGCAATAATTCACTACTGCTGCTTTAAATCTCTATAATTCTCCTCAATCTGCATCAAAAATGTTCTTTTTCTGTTTAATTTAGTCTTTTTCTTGATAATAACTCGACCAAATCACACATTTTATCACTATAACTGCTTTAAATCTCCACATTTGGAGCAGAAAAATAAAGTTTGAACTCTTTTTTTCATAATACTCACAGAATAAGTCCATTAAATATCTTTAATTCTCCTAAATCTGCCTATTTATGAGCAAACTGCAGCTTGAAAATGTTCTTTTTGTGTTTAATCAAGTCTTTTTCTTCACATTTCATCCCCATATTCCTACAATAATTCACTTTAACTGCTTTAATTCTCTACTAAATATGCATCAAAAATGCTCTTTTTGTGCTTTAATTTAGCCTTTTCTTCATAATATTTCCACTAAAACACACATTTCTTCACCATAACTGCTTTAAATCTCTATAATTCTCATAAATATTCATAGTTTTTAGAAAACTGCAGATGGAAAATGTCATTTTTGTGTTTAATTTAGGTCTTTTCTTCATCATAACTCCACTAAAACACACATTTTATCACTATAGCTGCTTTAAATCTCTATAATTTGAATAAATCTCCACATTTGGAGCGGAAATGAGGCTGATTTAACGGATTTAAATCCTCAAATGTGACGATCAAAGCAGGCTCAAGGACGAAATGTGGGTTTTATGAAAGAAAAAAGACCAAAAGTCACATTTTTCTGCTCCAAATAAGACAGATAATGCAGATTTAGAAGGAGATAAAGTGAGTTTTTGTGGTTTTATCGCATAAAAAGACGTAATTATGAAAATGACGGAGATTTAAATCCACTTGCTGGTTAAATTTAACAAGGATTTCACAGATTCTGAGTGAAAATCAGTTTTTTTAGCTTCAAATATGAAGATTTGACAGAATACTAAACAAAAACAGAGTAAGTGGAGTCAATTAAAGGCTGAAAATGAGATTTTATTGCTGCAATCTGATCAAGAACATGAAGATTTATTAGAATTGAAGAGTTTTAAAGGAGTTATTGTTGGAATATTATGTCTTAAATTAACAAAAAGAACATTTTCAATGCAGATTAATGAGAATTTTCGAGATTTAAGCCACTTATTGTGTGAATATTATGAAGAAAATGTGAGGATTTATTAGAATTCTACAGATTTAAAGCAGTTCTGGTGATGAAATGTGTGTTTTAGTGGATTTATTATGCAGAAAATGATTTAATTAGAGCCAAAAATAGCATTTAATGGTTGGATTCTGGTTGAAATATGGACGTTGTTTAAAGGAGTTACTGCAGGAAAATCAGGATTAGAGCGTCGATTCTGAACCAGAGCAGAGTTTAAATGAAGAAAAAAAGGAGAAAAAGACTCAGTTAAAGCTCTAAAAGGATAATTTAATGCTTTATTCTGCTCTAAATGTGAAGATAAAGGGAGATTTAATGGACATTAAAGCAGCTCAGTGCAGGAAAATCATGTTTATTATAAAACTGAGCAGAGTTTAATTCACCTATGATAAAGAAAAGACTAAATTAAAGCTCTAAAGTCACATTTGAATGCTGCAATCAGAATTAAATATGAAGATTTAGCAAAATTATAATAATTTTAAAGGAGTTAAAGGAACTTATTGCAGGAAACTCACGTTATTATCATTGATTTTATGATGTATGAGAGTTTGAATGGAGTTATAATGAAGAAAAACACTAAATTAAAGCTCTAAATGAGTATTTTTGTCTTCAAATTGCTCTAAATATGAGGCTAGAGGAATGTTATGGAGATTTAAAGGAGATTTAAAGGAGTTAAAGCAACTTACTGCAGGAAAATCACGTTAATATCACTGATTTTATGAAACAGGAGTGTTTAAATGAACCAATAATTATTAAAAAAGACTAAATTAAAGCTCTTAGCTCATATTTTAATGCTGTAATCTGATGTAAATATGAGAATAAAGGAATGCTGTGGAGATTTAAAGGAGTTAAAGGAACTTATTGCAGGAAAATCAGGATTATATCTTCGATTCTAGACCATAGGAGTGTTTAAATGAGCCAATAATAAAGAAAAAGACGAAATGAAAGCTCTAAATTAATGTTTTTTGTCTTTAAACTGCTCTGAAGATGAGGATAAAGGAATACGGTGGAGATCCAAAAGAGATTTAAAGGAGATACGGAGACGTACTGCAGGAAAATCCTGATTCTAAACCCACAGCAGTGTTTATGTGGAGATATTCTAAAGAAAACACTCAATTAAAGCTCTAAATTACTGTTTTTGGACTGAAATCTGCTGGAAATATGAATGTTGTAGAATACTGTGGAGATTTAAAGGAGATAAAGCAACTTATGGCATCAAAATCACGTTAATATCTCTGATTCTATGACAGAGGAGGGTTTATGTGGAGTTATAATGAATAAAATCACTAAATTAAAACTGCAACCTGCTACAAATGTCAGGATAAATGAATATTGTGGAGATTTAATGGAGTTAAAGCAACTTACTGCATCAAAATCTGGATTATATTGCAGGTTTTTAATTACAGCAGAGTATTAACGAACCAATAATGAAGAATTAAAGCTCAGAATGAATGTTTTTAAACTGAAATCTGCTCTGAATATTCAGATAAAGGAATTATGAGGAGACTTAAAGGGAATAAAAGCATCAAAAGTCCTGTTAATGTCACAAATTCTAGGATACAGCGGTGTTATTATGAAGAAAAGCATTAAATTAAAGCTCAGAATGAATGTTTTCATGCTGTTAATATTTAGATGAAGAAATACTGTGGAGATTTAAAGGAGCTTAAATGAAAATAAAGCAGCTTAATGCAGGAAAATCACGTTAATATCACAGATTCTAAAACACAGGAGAGTTTTAATGAGCCGGAAATAAAGAAAACCATGAATTTAAAGTTGTAAAATTATGCTTTAATGCTGAAATGTTCTGAAAATATACAGAGTTAAAGCACTAAAATCAGGATTATAGTGTAGATTTAGAATTACAGGAGTGTTTAATTAGACCTTTAGTGAATAAAAATCCTAAATTAAAGCTCTGAGTTACTTTAATTTAATTTAAATGTGAGCATTAATGAGATTTAAAGTCTGTTCTGGAGTGTTTTAGTTCAGTTATTCTAAAGAAAAGAACAGAAATATGAAGATAAATGAGAGTTTTAGAGATTTACAGCGGATCAATGAAGTTATTGATCAAAATAGTAAAGATAGTAATCAATAAATGAGTTTAAATGAAGAACCTGTAAACGGGTTATTCTGGGATGTTGTCCAGATTTAAGGAGAATTATCGGTTCCAATGAAGAGGATTATTGATTATTGGAGACTTTAGTTCAACCGATAATCAAACTATAAAAACACGTTGAACGGAGCGACCGACCGATGCGGGAAACTTCAGTCAGAAACTCACCGGAGAAACGCTTCAGCCCTCCGGTCAGTCCGCCTCCTTCCTCCTCCGGGATTTTTTTTTCTTCCTTCAAACTTTCAAATCCACAGAAACGATCCAAATCCTCCGAAGTATCCGGATGAAGCGGCGACGGTTCCGCTCCGAAAGTCCCGGTTTCACTTCACTTCCTGCTCCGCTAAAGTGCCGGTAGAGTCTCAGAGCTTCAGTCCTCCGGTAAAGTCCCGGTTTCAGGTCACTTCCTGCTCCGGTAAAGTCCCGGTAGAGTCTCAGAGAACCGGCAGCAGGACACCGACAGAGAACCGGGAGGAGTGATGGAGCAGGTTGGAGTGAGTTAGAGTGTGTTACTGTGTGTTACTGAGTGTTACTGTGTGTTACTGAGTGTTACTGTGTGTTAGTGAGTGTTACTGTGTGTGTTTGACTGCACTGACGTGTAGTTTTAACGTGTTTGTTGTGGGTTAGTGTGTGTTAGAGTGTTTGAATGTGTCAGTGTGTAGTTTATAGTGTGTTAGTGTGTAGTTGTGTTGCTTTGTGTCGTTTTCTCTGGTTTCTGTTCAGTTTTTGCTTCTTGTTTTTCAAATTTGTGTCATTTAGTGTCTTAACAGCTGTTTTTGTGACTTTCCTGTTTTTGTTGTCCTTTCTTCTCATTTTTGTATTTTTTGTATTTTTTGGTAACTTTGTGTCATTTCTTGTCAGTTTTTGTTTTGCCATTATGTGTCTCAGTTGTGTTTTGTAATTATTGTCAGTTTTTTTGTGTTGTTGCCGTTTTTGTCATTTTTTTTGCATTTTTTTGTAAATTTTATATTTTTGGTCATTTTTGTTGTTTTCTGAGATTTTTGTAATTTTTGGTCATTTTTTGTTATTTTTGTTTTTGTTGTCATTATTGTAGTTTTTCATTTTAAAAAAATTGCCCAGTTTTTCAAATTTTTGATCAATTGTGTATTTTGTCATTTTAATCATTTTTTAAATTTTTTTGTATTTTTTAAATTTTTATAATTTTTTGCATTTTTTTATTTTTTTTTCATTTTTTTCATTTTATTATTTTTTTTCATTTCTTGTCATTTTTGTGATCGTAGTCCTTTTTGGGGTTTTTTTGTCATTTTTGGGGGAATTTTTGTCATTTTTTGGATTTTTTCTTATTTTTTGTAACTTGTCGTTTTGTTCTTGATTGTCATTTTTGTCATATTTTGGGTTTTTTTGGCCATTTTTTGTAATATTTGTAATTTTTGTATTTGTGGTATTTTCTATATTTTTGCATTTTTTGTCATTTTGGTCACTTTTTGTCACTTTTTCATTTTTGTGATTTTTTTTTGCATTTTTTCGTTTTTTATTATTTTTTTGTCGTTTCATTTTGTGTCGTTTGTTTTCTTTTTCTATCATTTTGTTTTTTGTTGTGTCTCATTGTGTCTCTTGTTCCTGCTTTTAACTTATTTTTTGTTTTGTCTTGTTTTGTTTTAAGTCAGTATTTTGTAAAAACCAGAAATCTGGGTTTGTTGTTAAATTGTGTTTAGACGCTGCCAACGACTTCAACTCAGTTCTTATTTCCAAAACTCTCCTTCAGGCGTCTAAAACTTTATTTTTTCATCACTCGAACAGTTTGATATTAAACAGTTGCTTTTTATTTTCACTTGAACATGAATTTTTTTTTTCTTATTAAACAAAACAGGAAGAAAAAGTAAAATATCAGAAAATTGTTCTTTTTTTGTTCCTTTTTCTTTCTTTTTTGTTTTTACAGTTTATCACAAATTGATTGCTGACCTCAGTTTCTCATAGTTTGGTTTTTATGCTTCAATTTGTTCCTAATTTTCCTTTAATTTTATATATATGATAGTAATTAGTTGTTTTTTTAACAAGAATTTATTAAAAAACACTGAAACCAGATTTCTTCACAGTGATGCAATAATTTAAAAAAATAAATCCAAAAAGTCAAATCAGTAGAAATAAGTAAGAAGTGAACATTTTTTACAGGAACTCTGTAGGAAATTTTAGAAAAGCAATTAATGTTTAAAAATGAATAATTGAAAAATTTGCAAATAATAATTTGTTCTTTTACAACATTTGACTGTAAAACTAAACTTTTTATTTTTTTAATACATTTAAAAAATAATAATTGAAGAACATGAAGAAGTACAAAAATGGTAAATATTATTCAAACCTCTGTTTGACTACTTTATTAAATATAATAATAAATAATAAAATCCCAGAAAACTCTTTAAAGTTTGTAAAATATTGAGATTTTATTTTATCAAAGGTCAAAATCTGTATTTTTATAAAAAAAATAAATTCATTCTTTTAAAACTTTGAACTGAAAAATTACACGTTTTTAAAAAAATGTAAATCTATAAAAATGTAATTATTTTGTTTATTTATTATATTTTATATTTTAATTTCGTATTATATAATTTAAAAGACAAAAATTCTGTTTATGAAGGCATGAGAAAGGATCAGTAATTTTAAAAATAAAATGTTATTTTATACATTTTTCCTCTTTTGTTAAACTACAGATAATGTGCAGTAAAATCACAGAATTTATTCAATTTTTCTACACAAGAATAATTAAACTCTTAATTCAATTAATTACAATGAAAATAAATTAAATCAAAGTGTAAACAACAGGCCAACACTGTTATAGTTGTATTCTCATATAATAATAATAATAATAATAAATACATAATAATGATAATTGTTCCCTTAGACATGTGAAAATTCTAAAAATCTGTCAGATGTTTTCTGTTAATTTCAGAGTTTTTCCAGTTTTTCAGTAAAAATTCAGACTTTAAAAGAGAAAAGGGAGATTTTAATCATTTTATTAAAGAATTTAACGCATAATTTAAACTGAAATCAGCACCAATCAGACTTTTAATCAGCTGTAAACACTTTAATAAATAATAAATAAATCGATAAATAAAGCTATAAATGTAAACAGTTAAATATGTAATAATTATAAAAATCCAGATTAAAGTGTTTTTTTTTCTGCTGCAGGTTTAAAGTAGAGAAACTCTGACCTCTGCTGGAGAACTTCTAGTACTGCAGTTATCTGGTACTGGTACTGCAGTTTTCTATTTACTGCGTCTTTATGCTTTTAAGAATATGTAATACTTCACATTCTGTGTACTTTTACTGATTTAGTTCAGTACTTTTGTACTTTAAATACTTTTACGAGTGTTGGAGTAGTTTTAGTACTTTTACCTCAGATCTATTTGTTTTATAGCTTTATTTATGAAGAATCCCAGTAAATACAGAGTACAAGTACAACAAGTACTACTAACTCAGATACTTAAGTTACTACAAGCACAAAAAGAGAAAAGTTCGTTTTTATTGAAATTAAGAGAAAATATAAAACTACATTAATCTGATCAGTTTAGAGTTTTATTACATAAAAATCAGATTTATTTTTACATGTTTTTATTCTAAAATGTATAATCTGATGTATAAATATAATGTATCTTAATTACTCAAAATATATTCAAATATTTCTAAAAAATAAAATAGATTTATGTATAAGTAAAATATATTCAATATATATCTATGGGGCATTTAGAAAGAAAAAAATAAATGCAAATATATTAAAATATCTATAAAAATAAATATGTTTTTACTCATGCAAATATGTTGAAATATATAAGAAAATAATATTTTATATAATGATATATATTTATGTAAAAATATTAATATGTTTTATTTTCAGTATTTATTTGACTTTTAATTTGCAGATTGAGTTGAGCAGAAGTCAAATGTCTCCATCTAGTGGACAAAGTGTGTCCCTGCAGCAGTAAAACGCAAATCTGTTTTCTTTCCCTGTTTGTTAAGAATGAGCTGATAAATGTAGACTTTATGGTTTCTGACTCCTCTGGACTCAAGCATGGAGGTGGCGGTACCATTATTCTATCAGTTTAACTGACTCTAGTCTGACTTGGTTCTTCAGGTTCTTCATGGGTTTCAGTCAGGACTTTGGGGAAACCAGTCTGGATCCATTCTTTACCACTGACTGAATCATTTCTGACCAATTCTGAGTCACGTTTAACCATTTTTAAAGTCATTTTGGACAGACTTCAAGTCATTTCTTAGTGATTTTTGAACCAGTTCTGAATAATTTGGACACTTTTTAGTAATCTTAGACAAATTTGAGTAATTTTCAACACATTCTTAGTCATTGGGGGACAGTTTTAAAGCATTTGGACCAGTTTTACATAATTTTGAAGTATTATTAGATATTTGGGCCACTTTTTAGTCATTTTGGACAAGTCTGAGTCATTTTCAACATATTCTTAGTCTATTTTTGAGTCATTTGGAACCGATTCTTTTTGAGTAATTTTAGGCAACTTCTAAACAATTTTGAACCACTTCTTAGCCATTGTGGATGTGTTTTTGCCATTTTGGATCATTTTTGAGTTGTTGATTGTTGACTGGGGATAATAAACGTATCATGTCCAGGTATTAACGACATTTTACTAGTAGAGACCATGTTTATGATGGAAGCCTTCAGTTTGTAACGACTCCTAGAACCATTGAAACACATGAATCTTTGTCACAATAAAAACAAGCTGTATTTTAGTCCTTCCATAGATTTATTAAAGCTCCTCTGGTTCTTCTTTGACTCCTGTGGACAGAGTTGGTTCAGTTCCACTACATGTGTTGTCTTTCTGACTTGTCTCTTCAGGTTCTTGATGGTTTAAGTCCGGACTTTGGGGAGACCAGTCTAGAACCTTCATTCTATCCTGATGGAACCATTTCTTTACCACGTCTGATGTGTGTTTGGACTCATTGTCTGGTTGAAACATCCAACTGTGTCCAAGATCAACCTTCTGCTGATGGTTTTAGGTTTTTATCCTCCTTCTTCATTATTCCATTTACTTTGTGTGAAGCTCCAGTTCCACAGAGCATGATACTGCCACCTCCATGCTTGATGGTAGGTTTGGTGTTCTTGGGATTTAAAAAGTCTAAAACTCAACCAAGACACCCTGAAACCAGTCCTAAAAATGCTTCAAACCAGGACCAAAACCAAACCTGAACTACTCCTAAAAAAGTCAAAGAATGGTCCAAGAAAGTCCTA
Source organism: Acanthochromis polyacanthus (assembly GCF_021347895.1). Classification (NCBI taxonomy): domain Eukaryota; kingdom Metazoa; phylum Chordata; class Actinopteri; family Pomacentridae; genus Acanthochromis; species Acanthochromis polyacanthus. The sequence goes on along the minus strand of NC_067134.1, from coordinate 8,283,787 downwards.
AACCAGTCCTCATCCAGGACCAGATCCAGAGGAGAATAAATCCTAAACCAACTTTAAATCACATCCGAAACCAGGAGAACCAAGACTGGAACCAAACATAAACCAGTCCCAAGAAAGCCCAGAACCAGTCCAACATCCAGTCTGAAACCAGTCCTAAACTGGTCTTATAAACCAGTAGCAAACCAGTTCTTAATGGATGATATAAACCAGTAGCAAACCAGTCCTTAATGGATCATATAAACCAGTACTAAACCAGCCCTAAACTGGTCTTATAAACCAGTAGTAAACCAGTCCTTAATGGATCTTATAAACCAGTAGTAAACCAGTCCTTAATGGATCTTATAAACCAGTAGCAAACCAGTCCTTAATGGATCATATAAACCAGTACTAAACCAGCCCTAAACTGGTCTTATAAACCAGTAGTAAACCAGTCCTTAATGGATCTTATAAACCAGTAGTAAACCAGTCCTTAATGGATCATATAAACCAGTAGTAAACCAGTCCTTAATGGATCATATAAACCAGTAGTAAACCAGTCCTTAATGGATCTTATAAACCAGTAGTAAACCAGTCCTTAATGGATCATATAAACCAGTAGTAAACCAGTCCTTAATGGATCTTATAAACCAGTAGTAAACCAGTCCTTAATGGATCATATAAACCAGTAGTAAACCAGTCCTTAATGGATCATATAAACCAGTACTAAACCAGCCCTAAACTGGTCTTATAAACCAGTAGTAAACCAGTCCTTAATGGATCATATAAACCAGTACTAAACCAGCCCTAAACTGGTCTTATAAACCAGTAGTAAACCAGTCCTTAATGGATCTTATAAACCAGTAGCAAACCAGTTCTTAATGGATCATATAAACCAGTACTAAACCAGCCCTAAACTGGTCTTATAAACCAGTAGTAAACCAGTCCTTAATGGATCATATAAACCAGTAGTAAACCAGTCCTTAATGGATGATATAAACCAGTAGTAAACCAGTCCTTAATGGATCTTATAAACCAGTAGTAAACCAGTCCTTAATGGATCATATAAACCAGTAGCAAACCAGTTCTTAATGGATGATATAAACCAGTAGCAAACCAGTCCTTAATGGATCATATAAACCAGTACTAAACCAGCCCTAAACTGGTCTTATGAACCAGTAGTAAACCAGTCCTTAATGGATCTTATAAACCAGTAGTAAACCAGTCCTTAATGGATCATATAAACCAGTAGCAAACCAGTTCTTAATGGATCATATAAACCAGTACTAAACCAGCCCTAAACTGGTCTTAAAAACCAGTAGTAAACCAGTCCTTAATGGATCATATAAACCAGTAGTAAACCAGTCCTTAATGGATGATATAAACCAGTAGTAAACCAGTCCTTAATGGATCATATAAACCAGTAGCAAACCAGTTCTTAATGGATCATATAAACCAGTAGCAAACCAGTTCTTAATGGATGATATAAACCAGTAGCAAACCAGTCCTTAATGGATCATATAAACCAGTACTAAACCAGCCCTAAACTGGTCTTATAAACCAGTAGTAAACCAGTCCTTAATGGATCTTATAAACCAGTAGTAAACCAGTCCTTAATGGATCATATAAACCAGTAGCAAACCAGTTCTTAATGGATCATATAAACCAGTAGCAAACCAGTTCTTAATGGATCTTATAAACCAGTAGTAAACCAGTCCTTAATGGATCATATAAACCAGTAGTAAACCAGTCCTTAATGGATCATATAAACCAGTACTAAACCAGCCCTAAACTGGTCTTATAAACCAGTAGTAAACCAGTCCTTAATGGATCTTATAAACCAGTAGTAAACCAGTCCTTAATGGATCTTATAAACCAGTAGTAAACCAGTCCTTAATGGATCATATAAACCAGTAGTAAACCAGTCCTTAATGGATGATATAAACCAGTAGTAAACCAGTCCTTAATGGATCATATAAACCAGTAGTAAACCAGTCCTTAATGGATCATATAAACCAGTAGTAAACCAGTCCTTAATGGATCTTATAAACCAGTAGTAAACCAGTCCTTAATGGATCTTATAAAATAAACCAGTAGTAAACCAGTCCTTAATGGATCATATAAACCAGTAGTAAACCAGTCCTTAATGGATCTTATAAACCAGTAGTAAACCAGTCCTTAATGGATCTTATAAACCAGTAGTAAACCAGTCCTTAATGGATCTTATAAACCAGTAGTAAACCAGTCCTTAATGGATCTTATAAACCAGTAGTAAACCAGTCCTTAATGGATCTTATAAACCAGTAGTAAACCAGTCCTTAATGGATCTTATAAACCAGTAGTAAACCAGTCCTTAATGGATCTTATAAACCAGTAGTAAACCAGTCCTTAATGGATCATATAAACCAGTAGCAAACCAGTTCTTAATGGATCATATAAACCAGTACTAAACCAGCCCTAAACTGGTCTTATAAACCAGTAGTAAACCAGTCCTTAATGGATCTTATAAACCAGTAGTAAACCAGTCCTTAATGGATCTTATAAACCAGTAGTAAACCAGTCCTTAATGGATCTTATAAACCAGTAGTAAACCAGTCCTTAATGGATCATATAAACCAGTAGTAAACCAGTCCTTAATGGATCTTATAAACCAGTAGTAAACCAGTCCTTAATGGATCATATAAACCAGTAGTAAACCAGTCCTTAATGGATCATATAAACCAGTAGTAAACCAGTCCTTAATGGATCATATAAACCAGTAGTAAACCAGTCCTTAATGGATCTTATAAACCAGTAGTAAACCAGTCCTTAATGGATCTTATAAACCAGTAGTAAACCAGTCCTTAATGGATCATATAAACCAGTAGTAAACCAGTCCTTAATGGATGATATAAACCAGTAGTAAACCAGTCCTTAATGGATCATTTAAACCCGTAGTAAACCAGTCCTTAATGGATCTTATAAACCAGTAGCAAACCAGTCCTTAATGGATCTTATAAACCAGTAGTAAACCAGTCCTTAATGGATCTTATAAACCAGTAGTAAACCAGTCCTTAATGGATCTTATAAACCAGTAGTAAACCAGTCCTTAATGGATCTTATAAACCAGTAGTAAACCAGTCCTTAATGGATCATATAAACCAGTAGTAAACCAGTCCTTAATGGATCTTATAAACCAGTAGTAAACCAGTCCTTAATGGATCATATAAACCAGTAGTAAACCAGTCCTTAATGGATCTTATAAACCAGTAGTAAACCAGTCCTTAATGGATCTTATAAACCAGTAGTAAACCAGTCCTTAATGGATCTTATAAACCAGTAGTAAACCAGTCCTTAATGGATCTTATAAACCAGTAGTAAACCAGTCCTTAATGGATCATATAAACCAGTAGTAAACCAGTCCTTAATGGATCATATAAACCAGTAGTAAACCAGTCCTTAATGGATCATATAAACCAGTAGTAAACCAGTCCTTAATGGATCATATAAACCAGTAGTAAACCAGTCCTTAATGGATCATATAAACCAGTAGTAAACCAGTCCTTAATGGATCATATAAACCAGTAGTAAACCAGTCCTTAATGGATCATATAAACCAGTAGTAAACCAGTCCTTAATGGATCATATAAACCAGTAGTAAACCAGTCCTTAATGGATCATATAAACCAGTAGTAAACCAGTCCTTAATGGATCTTATAAACCAGTGGTAAACCAGTCCTTAATGGATCTTATAAACCAGTAGTAAACCAGTCCTTAATGGATCATATAAACCAGTAGTAAACCAGTCCTTAATGGATCTTATAAACCAGTAGTAAACCAGTCCTTAATGGATCTTATAAACCAGTAGTAAACCAGTCCTTAATGGATCTTATAAACCAGTAGTAAACCAGTCCTTAATGGATCTTATAAACCAGTAGTAAACCAGTCCTTAATGGATCATATAAACCAGTAGTAAACCAGTCCTTAATGGATCTTATAAACCAGTAGTAAACCAGTCCTTAATGGATCTTATAAACCAGTAGTAAACCAGTCCTTAATGGATCTTATAAACCAGTAGTAAACCAGTCCTTAATGGATCTTATAAACCAGTAGTAAACCAGTCCTTAATGGATCATATAAACCAGTAGCAAACCAGTTCTTAATGGATCATATAAACCAGTACTAAACCAGCCCTAAACTGGTCTTATAAACCAGTAGTAAACCAGTCCTTAATGGATCTTATAAACCAGTAGTAAACCAGTCCTTAATGGATCTTATAAACCAGTAGTAAACCAGTCCTTAATGGATCTTATAAGCCAGTAGTAAACCAGTCCTTAATGGATCATATAAACCAGTAGTAAACCAGTCCTTAATGGATCTTATAAACCAGTAGTAAACCAGTCCTTAATGGATCATATAAACCAGTAGTAAACCAGTCCTTAATGGATCATATAAACCAGTAGTAAACCAGTCCTTAATGGATCATATAAACCAGTAGTAAACCAGTCCTTAATGGATCTTATAAACCAGTAGTAAACCAGTCCTTAATGGATCTTATAAACCAGTAGTAAACCAGTCCTTAATGGATCATATAAACCAGTAGTAAACCAGTCCTTAATGGATGATATAAACCAGTAGTAAACCAGTCCTTAATGGATCATTTAAACCCGTAGTAAACCAGTCCTTAATGGATCTTATAAACCAGTAGCAAACCAGTCCTTAATGGATCTTATAAACCAGTAGTAAACCAGTCCTTAATGGATCTTATAAACCAGTAGTAAACCAGTCCTTAATGGATCTTATAAACCAGTAGTAAACCAGTCCTTAATGGATCTTATAAACCAGTAGTAAACCAGTCCTTAATGGATCATATAAACCAGTAGTAAACCAGTCCTTAATGGATCTTATAAACCAGTAGTAAACCAGTCCTTAATGGATCATATAAACCAGTAGTAAACCAGTCCTTAATGGATCTTATAAACCAGTAGTAAACCAGTCCTTAATGGATCTTATAAACCAGTAGTAAACCAGTCCTTAATGGATCTTATAAACCAGTAGTAAACCAGTCCTTAATGGATCTTATAAACCAGTAGTAAACCAGTCCTTAATGGATCATATAAACCAGTAGTAAACCAGTCCTTAATGGATCATATAAACCAGTAGTAAACCAGTCCTTAATGGATCATATAAACCAGTAGTAAACCAGTCCTTAATGGATCATATAAACCAGTAGTAAACCAGTCCTTAATGGATCATATAAACCAGTAGTAAACCAGTCCTTAATGGATCATATAAACCAGTAGTAAACCAGTCCTTAATGGATCATATAAACCAGTAGTAAACCAGTCCTTAATGGATCATATAAACCAGTAGTAAACCAGTCCTTAATGGATCATATAAACCAGTAGTAAACCAGTCCTTAATGGATCATATAAACCAGTAGTAAACCAGTCCTTAATGGATCATATAAACCAGTAGTAAACCAGTCCTTAATGGATCATATAAACCAGTAGTAAACCAGTCCTTAATGGATCTTATAAACCAGTAGTAAACCAGTCCTTAATGGATCTTATAAACCAGTAGTAAACCAGTCCTTAATGGATCTTATAAACCAGTAGTAAACCAGTCCTTAATGGATCTTATAAACCAGTAGTAAACCAGTCCTTAATGGATCATATAAACCAGTAGTAAACCAGTCCTTAATGGATCTTATAAACCAGTAGTAAACCAGTCCTTAATGGATCTTATAAACCAGTAGTAAACCAGTCCTTAATGGATCTTATAAACCAGTAGTAAACCAGTCCTTAATGGATCTTATAAACCAGTAGTAAACCAGTCCTTAATGGATCTTATAAACCAGTAGTAAACCAGTCCTTAATGGATCTTATAAACCAGTAGTAAACCAGTCCTTAATGGATCATATAAACCAGTAGTAAACCAGTCCTTAATGGGTGATATAAACCAGTAGTAAACCAGTCCTTAATGGATCATTTAAACCAGTAGTAAACCAGTCCTTAATGGATCTTATAAACCAGTAGTAAACCAGTCCTTAATGGATCATATAAACCAGTAGTAAACCAGTCCTTAATGGGTGATATAAACCAGTAGTAAACCAGTGGTGTTTATTTTCTGACTTTACACATCGACTTTAATGAATTATTCCGTCTCTTCTTTCTGCTGCTTTTATTGTGAAAAATGAGAGCCCACTGGTGGAAAAGGTCCAACATAAAAGCGTGGGGGTGAAACGTGAACACCTGTGAGCTGAAATGAAATGAAAACAGAAGAGTTAAACCCTGTGATGGTATCGTTGGAGCGATAATGGGTTTAATCTGATGACTTCCACAGATGTTAGTCTGGAAGGAAAGAAGACGAAGAAGAAAAACCTCAATCTGGTTTTAATAATATAAGAAAAACTTTGAACACGTTTCACCTCCATCCATGAAGATTCATTTAAACAAATAAAACATATTTATTAACAACAGACTGTCATTTTACAGATTATATCTGATAGTTAATGTTTTATTAATCCATAAATTAATTATTTTTATTATTTCAGTTTGTATACAAATAATAAGGAATAAAATCACAATAAAAACTGATTTAATGATTCATTTATTTACATGTTAAGTATAAAAAATATATAACTCATCATATATATTTATATATTTCTGTTTTTAAAAATATATTTGATAGATTTTCATTTTTTTAAAACTACAAATAATATGAAATAAAATCACAATAAAAACAGAATTAATAAAAAAATATGTACATGTTCAGTGTAAAACAAACAAAAAAACATCCACATTAAAAAGTCTTTATTCACAAATATTTGTTCCTTTTTACAGTATTTGGTGGAAATTCCACAGTTTTTTAAAACTATATTCAATTAGCCAACAAATTTTACTGCTTTAAAACTGACCAAAAATAGTTGTACAGATATTTGTTATTTGGAAGAAAATTATTTATATTAAGTGAATAAAAATGGTTAATACTTTAATTCAAGTGTTACTTCACAGATTTATATTTTAATAATAATAAATCAATTACTTTATTTAAATCAGCAAAAAAATCTGTTATTTACAGATGTATTATACCAAAAACATGACAATAATTTGCCCAAAGTTAATATATTGTTTAAAATCTGTTGAACACGACTCTAAATATTCTGCAAAATTACTCTCAAGATGTTCAGAATGACCCAAAAAATGACTTAAAATCGTTTAAAATGTGAAAAAAACATTCAAAATGACCCAAAAACTGTTAAAAATGACTCAAAATATTTAAAATTATGCAAATTATTCTGCAAAAGTATCCCAAATGTTGCTCAAAATGACTCCAAATGTCAAAAACTAAATTAAAAAAATGATGCAGGTATTGTTTGAAATGAAAAAAAATGAAATCATTGAAATCATCATTCAACCTGTTCAACACAGGTCAAAACATTCTGCAAAAATAGCTTCAACATTGTTCAAAATCATCTACAAACTGTTCAAAATGAGTCAAACTGAATAAAACTGTGTAAATTATTCTTCAAAATGACTCCAAATCTCTGTTCAAAGTGACAAACCAACCAGAAACGACAGCATTTGTCCAGAATGACTCCAGCGTTTGTTGTTTTTTCGTGGTTTTGTGTAGATTTGATGAACCAGTGATGATTTAATGGCCTGTAGAGTGTGGAGCAGCAGCAGAGACGTTTCTGGTGTTTTCTCTGAAGCTTCCTCCTCCACATCTGGTCTGCTGCTCCACAGAACACAGACGGACCTCTGACCTTTAATATCCGCCCTCTTTATTTGCTGCTCGGTGCGTATTAAATCAGATATGCTGCTGCTCAACCTCCGTCTTCACCCTCGGCGACCTCAACCTTCCTCCTTCAGTTTTTCTCCTTCAGTTTTCCTCCTTCAGTTTTCCTCCTTCAGTTTTCCTCTCGCTGTCTGTCCACCTCAACAAGGATTAAAACGTCACAGGAAGCAGGTTCTGGTCTATATTAACGACCAGAGGGACAACTGGAGGGTAGAGCTGGACCCGAATATCTCGAATATCCGAATATTCGTTCGCTATGGCGGTATCCAGATATTAATTTTGGTATCTGAATATTCGCCCCCGGTCGGACGTTACCGGGCGGAACAAATATTCGGCGTTACTGTCTTCCCTCCGCCTTCAGCCCACATCGGCTCATCCCGTCCTGTGATCACATAAACATATACACATATGTCTGTGATCACCCTCTCCTCCCCCCAGACGAAAATATTCAGAGCTCGTCTCTTCACTTCGCCTTTGGCCCATTTCGGCTCATCCCGTCATGTTCGGCTCATCTCTACTCATCCATTCGTGTTTCTTACCACCACCTGAATGGCCGGGTTGCTGCCGACTCTGACGTCACGCTTCACTTTGTTGCATAAAGACAAGACAAGATGCTGAAGACCTCCGCTGTTTGGGAATTCTTCAGTTTAACTGAAGACAAAATGAAGACAAAATTTGGACCCGGGAGACCAGACGAACGGATCCGAATATTTGGGCCATCTCCGCCACAAGCCACCGCCCCCGTTAGACGTTACGGGGCGGAACGAATATTCGGATATTCGTCTTTAATAGGGCCCGAGTATTCGGAGGCCAGAAACCACTATTCGGGCCAGCCCTACTGGAGGGATGATAAGAAAGACAACTGGAGGGATGACTGGAGGGACGATAATAGAGACAACTGGAGGGACGACCTGAAGGAAGATCAGAGGACGATAAGAGAAACGACCAGATGGACGACAAGAGAAACGACCGGAGGGACGTAAAACTCTGTCCTAAATGTCTTTAACCTCGTCCTAACACTGTAAAACTCTGTCCTAAACGTCTTTAACCTCGTCCTAACACTGTAAAACTCTGTCCTAAACGTCTTTAACCTCGTCCTAACACTGTAAAACTCTGTCCTAAACGTCTTTAACCTCGTCCTAACACTGTAAAACTCTGTCCTAAACGTCTTTAACCTCGTCCTAACACTGTAAAACTCTGTCCTAAACGTCTTTAACCTCGTCCTAACACTGTAAAACTCTGTCTTAAACGTCTTTAACCTCGTCCTAACACTGTAAAACTCTGTCCTAAACGTCTTTAACATCGTCCTAACACTGTAAAACCCTGTCCTAAACGTCTTTAACATCGTCCTAACACTGTAAAACTCTGTCCTAAACGTCTTTAACCTCGTCCTAACACTGTAAAACCCTGTCCTAAACGTCTTTAACCTCGTCCTAACACTGTAAAACCCTGTCCTAAACGTCTTTAACCTCGTCCTAACACTGTAAAACCCTGTCCTAAACGTCTTTAACCTCGTCCTAACACTGTAAAACTCTGTCCTAAACGTCTTTAACCTCGTCCTAACGCTGTAAAACCCTGTCCTAAACGTCTTTAACCTCGTCCTAACACTGTAAAACTCTGTCCTAAACGTCTTTAACCTCGTCCTAACGCTGTAAAACCCTGTCCTAAAGGTCTTTCAACTCGTCCTAACGCTGTAAAACTCTGTCCAGAAGCCCTCCTCCCCTACATCCTTATCTTCTTTGGGTCTCGGCCTGCTGCTCTCACAGATTATCCTTCTTTCAAAAGACCGCAGATGCTTCGAGTGTCCTTGACTGTGGACGTCATTGAAGCAGCCGGATCCTGGGATCAGCGCCGTTCTCAGGCCCAGCTCGGCGTTGGGCGGTTTCACTCGGCCGGTCGCACGTGGCCTCCTCGAGAACCCGGCGACACCGAGACAAAGCCGAGTGGAGGCTCCACGCCGGGCGCCCGTCACGCTCAGTGGTCCGAGAGGAGACGACTGTCAGGATCCCTGGAGGTTCTGGTTCAGTCCGACCAGAACCACCGAACCAGCCAGAATCTGGAAAACACAAAGTGGAAATGACAGAAATACATCCAGACTGGATTTTAACATCATCAGATGAACCAAAACTCTAAATGACAGAAATGTGACCCAGATAATGTAAAAACCTGTCCAGAATAGCAAAATAAATGACAGAAAAGTGTTCAGACCGGATTCAAACATCATCAGATGGACCAGAACTCATCCTAAATGATAAAAATGTGAACCAAAAGAGTTAAGACTCCTCAGAAATTACAAATATTTGCCCCAACTCAAGCAAAAGAACTGACCAGAACAGCAAAATAAATGATAGAAATGTATCCAGAATGCCTTCAACCATCATCAAATGAACCAAAATTTGTCCTAAATGATAAAAAATGTGATCCAGCTCATGCAAAAACTGTCCAGAACAGCAAAAAGATAACAAAAATAAGTCTAAAATGGTTTCAAACATGCTTAATGACTCAAAATTTTTTCCTAAATGACAGAAATGTGTTAAGATTCCTCAGAAATTACAAATATTTGTCCCCAATCATGCAAAAACTGTCCAAAAATAGCAAAATGAATGAGAATAAAGTGTTTCAAATGACGTCAAACATCATCAAATGGACCAAACTAGTCCCAAACAATAGAAATGTGACCCAACTCATGCAAAAGCTGTCCAGAACAGCAAAAAATATGATAAAAATATGTCTAAAATGACTGATGTTTGAAGTCATTTTTAAATGACTCAAAGCTTCTCTGAAATTACAAACATTTGACCCAAATCATGCAAAATAAATGAAAAATAATCAAAAACAACTCACAAATGGTCTGTATCGGTCTATAATTTCCCAGATCACAGAAAAGTTTTACAAAATAGCAAAATAAATGCTAAAAATTACTCAAAAGTTTTCTGAAATGACTTCAAATTTGTGCAAAATTCAACTCATAACCTTTTGTTAATGATGGAGTTGTGTCTTACATGACAAAAAAAGTTCTCAGAAATGCTGCAAAACAGCCAAAAAGTGTGCAAAATGATTTTAAAAAATTGATCGAAATGTCTTTAAACTTGACCTGAATGTCTTTAAACTTGTCATAAATGTCTTTAAATGTGTCCTAAATGTCTTTAAACTTGTCATAAATGTCTTTAAATTATTCCTAAATGTCTTTGAACATGCCATAAATGTCTTTAAATGTGTTCTCAATGTCTTTAAACTTGTCATAAATGTCTTTAAATTATTCCTAAATGTCTTTAAACTTGCCATAAATGTCGTTAAAATTGTCCTAAATGTCTTCAAATGTATCCTAGACATCTTTAAACTTGTCCTGAATGTCTCTAAATTTGCCCTAAATGTCTTTAAACTCGGCTTTAACATCTTTTAACCTGCCTTAAATGTCTTTGAACTTGCCCTAAATGATAAAATCTTGTACTAAGTGTCTTTTTCTGGTCCTAGATGTGTTTAAACTTGTCCTAAATGACATAAACTTGAAAATGTATCAAAAAACTATGTAAACTAGCAAAAAGCTGCACAGAATGTTCCACAACTTGTCCAAAGTAGCTTTATAAATGATGGAAACCTGTCCAGAACGTCTACCTGCTCAGGCGTTTTTCAGAACCTTTAAAGCTGCTTCACTTTCTGTTGCTGCTTTTCTGGACGTTTAGAGGACTTTACTTGGACTGGTTTGGTGTCGGACCACACAGGCCGGTGGTCCAGTCAAAGCAAACACCTCCAGGATTCCTGGGTTCCTCTCCGGGTTCTTCACCTGTTTCCAATGTTCTGCTGCTGGAGGTGAAGTTGACCCAAACTTTGGTCACGCCGTCCAGCCCGGCTCGGTTAACTCACCGTGACGCCTCGCTTTGTGAGTTTAGCTCAAAGAAGAAAAGTAGAAGAGAAAGCAGAGCAGCTCTGACCACTAGAGGGCAGGAAGCTGCTGCTGGACACAAACAGGAAGTTCAACCAGACTGCTCTGGAAATAACACTTCAGCCAACAGAAACCTCAAACCTGATCCAAGGCCACATTTACATACCCAGAGGTCAGTAAATGCACATAAAAGTGTTCAAAGTGATCAAACATTGACTTTGATTACTCCAAATTTGACCAGCATTACTCAAAAATGAACTTAGATTTGTCCTAAATGACATACATTTGTCTGAAGTGGCTCAAAAGTTGTTCAAAATGTCTAAACGCTTCTATAAAAGGCCTTCAAACTTGTCACAGATTTCAAAAACTGGACCAAAGTTATTCCAGATTTGACCAAAATGACTCAAAATAAACTTCAGTTTGTCCTAAATGACGTAAATTTGTCAGAAGAGGCTCAGAAGTTGTTAAAAATGACCAAAAATATCTAAAAAAAATGCCTTGAAAGTTGTCAGAAATGGCAAAACCATTTCCAAAGTGACTTAAAGGTTGATGTAAGCAACCAATATTCGTCCAAAATGACTCAAAATTTGTCATCAACAACAAAAACGTGTCAACAAATACACATTTAGGAGTAAAACACCAAAAACCTGCACAAAGTGTTTTAAAAATGGTCCAGAATTGCTCCAAAGTTACCCCAGATTTATCCAGAGTGACTTAAAGGTTGATATAAATAACCGATGTTTGTCTAAAAAGACTTGTGATTTGACCAAAAGGACTCCAAATTAGTTATCAATTACTCTACATTTGTCCAAAATGACAAAACAAGTGTCTGAAAAGACACGTTTAAGACTAAAATACCAAAAAAATTAGCACTAAGTGTTTCAAAAGATGTCCAAAATGACTCCAAAAGTGGCTCAAAAGTTGTTCAAAATGTCTAAAACCTTTCATACATGCCTTTAAAGTTGTCATAAATTACAAAAACTGGTCCAAAGTTCCTCCAGATTTGACCAAAATGATCAAACATTGACTTAGATTTGTCCTACACGATGTAAATGTCTTAAAAGACTCAAAAAATGTTAAAATTGACTAAAACTTCTATAAAGTGAATTAAAAGTTGTCGTAGATGATAAAAACAATTCCAAAGTGACTCCAAACTTTTCATAAATGTCTTAAATGTCGTTTTAAATGACCAATATTAGACTGAACCATTTGTAATTTGTCCCAAATAAGCTATTATTTCCTGTATTTTCAGTTTTTCCATCTTTAAAGAGATTTTTGACGCATTTTTCTTGCCAGCAGATTTAACAGGAAGTAGTTTTACTGCATTTCCTGTGTCGTCCACTAAAATGACTCCATAATTCAGAGCAGATCCAGATCCAGCGACAGGACTGGACGTCTGGAATCCAAACAGGAAATGAAGATTCCTGACTGTTGCAGCAGAGCATGATGGGAAATCCACCACAGACTGGGTTCATACTGGTTTAAGACTGGTCTAAAACTGGGTTAAAACTTGTTTCAAATCTGTTTTTTACTGGTTTAATACTGGGTTTATACTGGTTTAAAACTGTGTTTATACTGGTTTAAAATCTGGTCTTATAGTGGTTTAATACTGATTATAAACTGGATTCATATTAGTTTAAAAGTGGGTTTTATACTGGTTCAATACTGGTTTAAACACTGGGTTTATACTGGTTTAAATCTGGTGTGATACTAGTTTAAAACAGGTTTTATACTGGTTTTACAGTTGTTTGAAACTGGTTTTAGATTGGTTCTGGACTGGTTTTGATATTTACTTGGACTGGTTTTAGACCATTTGTGGACTGGTTCTGGACTGGGGTGAAGGGTTTAGTTCAGGCAACTGGACTTCTTCTTGTGGTCTTGAAGACGTTTCGCCTCTCATCTGAGCGGCTTCTTCAGTTCTAAAACTAGTTTGGAGATTCCCAGGTATTTAACCACTAGAGCTGAAGGTGGGGCTCAGGCTGGTGGTATCTGCTAAAAGTAGATGGTATCTACTATAAGCAAGAAGATACCATCTTTTAGTAGATACCATTAGTCTTAGCCCCACCTTCACCTTTAGTGGTTAAATACCTGGGACTCTCCAAACAAGTTTTAGAACTTCAGAAGCCGCTCAGATGAAACGTCTTCAAGATCAAAAGAAGAAGTCCAGTTGCATAATCTAAACCCTTCACCTTAAGATGACCTGGATGAATGAGAACCTTCACAGACTGGTTCTGGACTGGTTTTTGGTTGGTTTTTGACTAGCATTAGACTGGTTTGGGTTACGTTGGCTTTGGACTGGTTTTGAACTCCTTTAGGCTGGGTTTGGATTTTATTTTAAACTGGTTTTAAACTGGTTTTAGACAGTTTTTGTGTCTGTTTCTGGTTTTTCTGGTTCCGTCTCTCCTGAACTCGTGGCTTTGATGGTTTTAGGACAAACTCTGACGTCATTGTTTGTGAATGAGTTGGCGGCGGAGGATGTTTCAGGGAAAGATCACAGCGGAGCTCCTGATTGGTGGCTCGGTGCCGGATGGTAAAAGGTCACCGAGCTGCTGTCTGACATTCAGGCTGCGTCTACTGAGCTCTGTGATGTGATCAAAGGGACCAATCCACACCGGGGTTACCATGACAACGTCCACGTTACATCAGCTGGGAGCTGCACTCTGATTGGTCCATCCCAGAGGTGATTTTACTGAAACTCATCCACCAGTTGTAGACCATCAATCATCAAAAATCTGTTATGGTTTAGTTATTTTATCTGAATAAGGGACTAAAAAACAGGCCAAAAGGACATTACCAGAGAAATGGTTCCTGAATACCTAAAAACTGATCCAAAATACCAAAAAAAAAAAAAAGCTCCAAAATGCCCCAAAAATATCAAAGTAATGGTTCCAGAATAACTAAAACTGATCTAAAATACCAAAGACATGCTCCAAAATACCAAAGAAATGCTCCAGAATACCCCAAAAATGATCAAAATATCAAAGAAATGGTTCAAATTGCCCCGTTTGATCCAAAATATCAAAGAAATGTTCCAAAATACCCTAAAAATAACTAAAAGTAATCAAAATGAATTGAAGCTTCTCCTTAAGGGCTCATAATTTGTCCAAAATACCTCAATAATGGTCCAAAATAACTAAAATGGATCTAAAATACCAATGGAATAATCCAAAATGCCAAAGAAATGGTTCCAGAATAACTAAAACTAATCCAAAATACCAAACAAAATGGTTCCAGAATAACTAAAACTGATCCAAAATACCAATGAAATGCTCCAAAATACCAAAGAAATGCCCCAAAGTACCCCGAAACATGGATCAAAATATCAGACATTGTTCAAATTACCCCAAAAATGATCCAAAATATCAAAGAAATGATCCGAAATACCAAAGAAATGGTCCAAAATACGACAAAAATGATCTAAAAATAACTAGAAAATAGTCAAAATGAATTGAAATTTCTCCTAATGGGCTCATAATTTGTCCAAAAGACCCCAAAATGGTCAAGAATAACTGAAACTGTCCAAGATTAATTGAAACTTGCTCTCAACAACTCATAATTTGCCAAGATGACAAAAATGGTCCAAAATATCCCAAAAATGGTCACAAATAACTAAAAATGGCCCAAATGTCCTGGAAATGTACTGAATGACACCCCAGGTGTCTGTAAAATGACCAGAACTGTGTCCACACACCTAAAAAAATGACTTAGAATAGCAGGAACATGTGGATGTTTCCATGTTTCTACTAAAATACAGTCTTTGGTGGACATTTTGCAGCTTCCCGGCTCTAAAACGTGGTTTAATAAACTTATTTCAGCGAATATTTTCTGTATTTTCAGCCGTGTGACGCTGAGAACAGAGCAGAAGGAAAATGCTTGAACTGCTGTTTGTTTTATAAAACAATAGATTAGAATAGGAGCTGCTGCTAGTTCCCATCATCCACCTGGACGTTTATCAGGTCCACTGAAATCAACACAGTCAGATATTAATGTTAGTTTTCTTCACTGTTTTACAAACTCTGTCTGCATCATCTGGAAGGTCCAGTCACTGCTGAATCAGCACCCATGGATATAACCAAGAACACTGGTTACTGAAAAGCATAAATCAGGAAATGGACACAAGAAAAGCTTCCGAGTCATTGAATATCCCTTGAATTGCAGCTAAATCCATCATTAGAAATAGAAGGATTAGGGCATGTCTTCTAAACCTGAGTGACTGTACAAGAAAGCGGCTAGTGAGGGAGGCCACCAAGACACCTAGGACTCGTCTGAAGGAGTTAAAGCTTCTGTGGCTGAGATATTAATGTTAGTTTTCTTCACTGTTTTACAAACTCTGTCTGCATCATTTTCTTCTGTTCATCTAACTGAAGCAGCGTGTTGAATTTGCCCAAAGTGACTTGAAATGTGTCCAAAGTAACAAAGAAATGGTCCAAAATACCAAAGAAATGGTCCAAAATATCAAAAAAGTGGTTCAAAATATCAAAGAAATGGTTAGGAATAATTAAAACTGATCCAAAATATCAAAGAAATGATCCAAAATACCAAAGAAATGGTCCAAAATATCAAAGAAATGGTCCAAAATATCAAAGAAATGGTAAGGAATAATTAAAACTGATCCAAAATATCACAGAAATGGTCCAAAATGTCAAGTAAATTGTCCAAAGTACCAGAAATGGTGTACAATACTTAAATGTCCTTAAAATGTTATAATGATTGTTAAATTACATAATTTTTTTCTCATTATTTTACAGATAGTTTCCCCATGTTTCTGTTTTTCTGTTAAAGTATTTTTTTTTGATTTTATGTTTTTTTTCAGCTTTATGCTGGGGGGGTCTTGTTTTTTGTGTGCTTTTTGTTGGTTTTGATGGTCTTTGTGCGTTTTTGTTGGGATTTATTTTGGTTTTAACGTTTTTATGTTGTTTTTTGTTCTTGTTTTGTTGGTTTTATAGGGTAATGTCATTGGTTTTTATGGTTTTTAAAGATCTTTTTCATTGGTTTATAGGGTAATGTCATTGGTTTTTATGGTTTTTAAAGATCTTTTTCATTGGTTTTATCGGGTAATGTCATTAGCTTTTACATTTTCTCAGTGTTTGATGGTCTTTATGCGTTTTTGTGGGTTTTTTCCATTTTTATGTTGGTTTTCACTGGTTTTACAAAGTAATGTCGTTGGTTTTTATATATTTTTTGATGGTTTTTGTGGCTTTCTGGGTTTTTCTTTCGCTGGTTTCTGGTATTTGTTGGTTTTCATGTATTTTTTATGTTATTTGTTGGTTTTGTGTTTTTTTGTTGGTTTTTGTTGATTTTTTTACTCTTAACATTGGTTTTTGTTGTTTTTGGGGGGTGGGTGGATTATTGGTTTCTGTTGGTTTTTATGCTTATTTTTATGTTTTTTGTCGGGTTTATTGGTTTTTCAGTTTTTGCCTGGTCCCTGTGGGCTTTGGTGGGTTTCTTTGGTTGTTGCTTTTTGTTGGTTTTTATGTTTTTTTTTCTTGGTTTTTCCAACGAGCCGGCTGTAAACTGAGATGTTTGACCCGGTCGAAGGTTTTTATCGTCTCTGATCTCGACTCTTCAGGTTTTTCAGTCTTTTTTCTGTTGATGTTTGAGGAGCAATTTCACATCAGATAAGATCATCCAGAGGCAGCAGAAGGAATCTGCAGAGCAAAAACTCCAAAAACATGAAGAACATCAGCCAGAAATGTCCTGAAGGGGTGAATAAAATGTCTAAAGGCTTCATTTTATATATGATTAAATAAATAGGCAGAAAAATGCTCATTAAATGTCAGGAGAACTTTTTTAAACACCTTAAAAATATTAATAAAATATCAACAAAATGGCAAAAAGAATTTCCACTAATACAAATAAAATAAGTAAAAACTTTCCTCAAAATATTAATAAAACATAAAAAAATCCTCTTAAAATATTAATATAATGTCTTAAGTACACCTCAAAAATAATAATTGTAATTATAATGAAAGTGTTCAAAGAATCGTCAAAAATATAAAGAAATTGTCTGAAAAATTCCTTAAAAATAGGAATAAAAAATTAAAATGTCAGAATTTTATTTAGAAAATGACTGAAAAGATCTAAAAATATATATATATATGTATATTACTGAAATGTCATTGAAGTAACTCTAGAATATTCTAAAAAAATCAATAAATGTCCAAAAAATTCCTCAACAATAGGAATAAAAGAAATTAAATGTCAAGAATCTATTAATAAAGTAACCGAAAAAAATCCCAAATAATAAAATATATATTTATTATTGAAATGTCACTAAAGTAGCTCTAGAATATCCTAAAAATAATAATTAGCATCAGAAATATTCCTTAAAAATCAGAATAACTGATTGAAAAACCTGTTGCCACTCTAACAGGAGTAGCTTCCTGTGAGTGCAGACAGGTGAATAACAAACCGAGCGGACGTGAAGCTTCGTCTCAGACGTTAAAAGCAGCTGAAGTTCCTCCAACTGTCCACGCCGGACTCTGATTGGTTCTCACCTTTTCCCCACGACCTCCAATGACCTCCTGGCAGCCAATCAGGAGCCGCCTGTCCTGATGTTGACGCTAAAAGACAGGAAGCAGCAGAATGATGAGGTGGTCGAGACGAGCTGCAAAAATCTGACGGGAAACCGTGTTGAAGGAGGATCTGAAACTGGAAAACATCCAGCAGCAGCAAACGTCTGTCAAATATCAACACTTCTAGAGGATTTAAGCACAAAAAAATAATTAAAGACCGAATTATTAGTGATTGTTGTTACAGTTTTAGCCGGTTTAATTACAATCAGCATGTAAATTATTACTGGTCCAAATAAATGGTCCAAAATACGATAAAAATTGCCCAGAAATACCACAAAAATGTTCCTAAATACCTCAAAATACCACAAAAATGGTCCAAAATATCTCAAAATGCACCTAAATACCCAAAAGGTGGTTCAAAATATATGAAAATCGATCCAGGATTACAAAGAAATGCTCCAAAATAACCCTAAATGGTCCAAAATACTAAAATCAATGCTCCAAAATACCCCAAAAATGCTCTGAAATAAACAAAAAATGGTCCAGTATGACCAAGAAATGGTCCAAAACACTTCAAAAATGGTCCAAAATACAAAAAAGGGTCAAAAAAAATCTCCAAAAATGATCCAAAAGATCCAAAAACCTACCCAAAATACTAAAGACATGGTCCAAAGTACAAAAGGGACTGAAATACTCCAAAAATGATCCAAAATATTAAAACAAATGGTTCAAAAATTCCAAAAAAATTATCCAAAATACCCCACATACATCAAAAACACCAAGGAAATGGGCCCAAATAACTCCAAAATGGGTCCAAAATACAAAAAGATGGTCCAAAATAACTAAAAATGGTCAAAAACACCAAAGAAATGTTCCAAAATAATATTTTAAGCTCATTTAAATCCAGTAAAAACAAGAATAAAAGTGTAATTTTATTGTCAAACTGTGTAAAAGAACAAATGACTTTATTCTAAAAATACAGATTATTTTATGAACATTATAGTTTAGTTTTTGGGTGTTTTTTGCCTGTAAATTATTCTTTCTCTTTCTATGGTTTAACCAAACAGTGTAGCTGAGCACTAAGGAAACCTGACAGCTGATTTTTTACAGCGTTCAGGACGGAGAGCCAGTCAGAAGTTTAATGAAATGTTTGTGGATCAGAAGATAAAAATCAGTTTCTCAGGTTAAAACAGCAGCAAAGCTTCGCTGCGCAATCGAGAGAAAAATGTTGTTTTTGTTAGAATCCGGCTGGAATTTTCTCCCCGCTCATTTGTTTAATGTTTAAAGAGTCCGATGTTGAAAAGATAAAATGAAGACCTGAACCAGCAGAAACCTTCTTTAACCATCTCAGCTCCAAAGACTTTCCTTTTTGCATCGTTTCAGATCAATGCTTTAATTTATCGAGTCGTTCACGCTCAGAGTTCCAGGAAAAGTTCAAACCAAAGCAGTCCAAAAGTTTTCTTGTTCTGTTTGCTTTTACTGATTGTGTGATTTTCATCCACAAAACCAAAATGAAAGCAAAGAGAAAGAGCTGCTGCCCCCTCAGAACAGTGAGACTGGAGCCCCACCTGGATCCCCCATCAACCAGAACAGGCAACATGGGGGGCCTCCAACAAGGACCACCACCCAGAGGACCACCACCCAGAGCACCCACCACCTAGAGGACCACCACCCAGAGTACCACCACCCAGAGGACCACCACCAACAAGGACCACCACCCAGAGGACCACCACCCAGAGTACCACCACCAACAAGGACCACCACCAACAAGGACCACCACCCAGAGTACCACCACCCAGAGGACCACCAACAACAACGACCACCACCCAGGGGACCACCACCAACAAGGACCACCACCCAGAGTACCACCACCAAGAGGACCACCACCCAGAGCACCCACCACCTAGAGGACCACCACCCAGGGGACCACCACCAACAAGGACCACCACCCAGAGTACCACCACCCAGAGGACCACCAACAACAACGACCACCACCCAGGGGACCACCACCAACAAGGACCACCACCCAGAGTACCACCACCAAGAGGACCACCACGCAGAGCACCCACCACCTAGAGGACCACCACCCAGGGGACCACCACCAACAAGGACCACCACCCAGAGTACCACCACCCAGAGGACCACCAACAACAACGACCACCACCCAGGGGACCACCACCAACAAGGACCACCACCCAGAGTACCACCACCCAGAGGACCACCACCAACAAGGACCACCACCCAGGGGACCACCACCAAGAGGACCACCACCCAGAGCACCCACCACCTAGAGGACCACCACCCAGAGCACCTAGAGGACCACCACCTAGAGGACCACCACCCAGAGCACCTAGAGGACCACCACCTAGAGGACCACCACCCAGAGCACCTAGAGGACCACCACCCAGAGGACCACCACCCAGAGCACCTAGAGGACCACCACCTAGAGGACCACCACCCAGAGCACCTAGAGGACCACCACCTAGAGGACCACCACCCAGAGCACCTAGAGGACCACCACCTAGAGGACCACCACCCAGAGCACCTAGAGGACCACCACCCAGAGGACTACCACCCAGAGGGCCACCACCCAGAGGACCCACCACCCACTACATTAATATCCAGGTTCTAGACTCTTTACTACATTAAAATCCAGATTTTTAACTTTTTACTACATTAATATCAAGGTTTTTGACTTTGATATGACTGGCTGTTTTTGAAATTGGTTTTGAACTGGGTGGTAGACTTGGTTTTAGACTTGGGTTTATACTGGGTGTGGACTGAATTTGGACTGGTCTTGGACTTGATTTTAGCCCAGTCTTAGACTTGGATTTTGACCTGATTTTGAATATTGTTGGACTTGTTTTGAGTTCTTTTTGACAAAAGTTTTAGATTGTTTCTGAACTAGTTTTAAAATGATTTAGGGGTGAGTTTCAGACAGTTTGTTTTTTACTGGTGTTGTACTGTTTTTATTTTACTGATTTCAAACTGGGTTTGTACTGGTTTTGTACTGGTTTCAGAGGTGTTGGACTAATGTTACTGCGTTTGAATCCACTAGAAACATGCTGACTTCTGTTTGTATTTGTTCAGTGACATTACGATGTTTTAATCATTTCTTCACATTTTCCTTTTTGTCAGTTAAAGTTTCTTGTGGCTGTAGAATCGCTGGTCGTCTCTCAGATAAAACCTCCAGAGTCAAGAGGAGGACGGGGTTAGTGGAGGGGGATGAAGGAGGATGGAGGTCAGGGGAGGGTAGATGGGGGCAGAGGAGGAGGTAGAGGGGGAGGTCGGCCGGCTTTTCCTTTGATGAATTCGTCCAGGGGTCAAGTTCACGAGGTTGGCGTGCGCAGAAATCCTCCAGGCTTATCTCCCTAAAGAGTCCAGCGAGACGATGGATGGGGGGAAACATCCATCTGCTGCCGGGGGGAGACGGACGGAGTGCTGGACCGATGGACGGACGGACGGTTTCAATGACAACAAACAGCAGCAGAAGTGGAACACAAACACAACAAACAGCAGCAGAAGTCAAACACAAACACGACAAACAGCAGCAGAAGTCGAACACAAACACAATAATCTGACTGATCTATACTCAGACTGACCACAGAGCTGCTGTCAAACTGTTTAATAACTGTTTGGAATAGATTCAAACTGGTCCTATACCGGTTTTAGACTGGTACTGGACCTGGTTTGGACCTGGTTTTAGACTGATGGTTTTCTTTCTTTCTTTCTTTCTTTCAAGTTTATTTGTAAAAGGACAGCGTGCAGTTACATTAAAAAGATGGTTGCACCAGATTTAGCTTCAAGCTAATTTCCATCTGTAGTCCTTTTAGAGTACTTAAAGACTATTTTGAACTGGTTGTAAAGGGTTCTAAAGGTTTTAAAGGATTTTGGATTTGGTTTGGAACTGGTTTTAGACTGGTCTTGGACCTGGTTTGAAGCTGGTTTTAGACTGGTGGTTTTAGACTTCTTAAGAACTGGTTTAGAACTGGTTTTAGAACTGTTTTGAAACTGAATTCTTGTTGTTTTTAGGCTTGTTTTGGACTGTTTAGAACTGGGTTTAGACTACTTTTAAAGGGTTTTGGACTACATGTAGACTGCACTGAAACTGGTTTAAGACTACATGTAGATTGGATTGAAACTGGTCTTAGACTTAGAACCAGAACCATCTGGACTCTACACTTTGTTTGTGCTTCACTGTCAGGACGATGCATTCACTGGTCAGGTTCACACCAACTGTTCTCTCCAACCCCATAGTTTTGTATCTTCTTGTGTTTGTTTTGCATTTTTGTGGACATTTTGCATCTTTTTGTCGCCATTTTGTCCCATTGTCTATTAATTTTCCCTCTTCTTGTGTTCATTTTGTGTCTTTATGTCCATTTTGTGATCATTTTTGTTTTCTTTCTGTGTTTTTTTTTCAGAGATGCGTTCACTGCTGCAAACAGAAGCAGACTTTCCAGGATGGGAAGTTCATCAGAGTTCCTGAATGCGTCATGGTGTCGGGTTGTGTGTCGTAGTTGTGTAACAGGTTGTGTTTCCTCTTATTGTGGTGAAGTCGTTTCCCTAACCGTCTCTCAGAGCGTCACTGTCGTGTCACAGCAGGTTTCTTGGTGTGTTTTTCTTTGAATTGTGTGTTTGTTGTGAGACCAGCTGACTGTAAACGTTGCACAAGTTTAAAGTGAATTCACACAAATCAGTGTTTCCTGAAAAGTGACACAATCAGAAACTTTTTAGGTTTTCCGAATAAACTCACAAATTTCCACACATCAACGGTTTTACAGAGTGTTGTGTTCATGAGTCTCTGTGTTTGTTTGACATTTTGTTATGTTCATTTTGGGCTTTTTGTGTTTGTTTGACTTCTTCTTGTGTTATTTTTTCTTTTTTGTCTTTGTTGTTCAGTTTTTTTGTTATTTTATGCCGTTCTGTGTTAGTTTTGCATTTTTTTGTGCTTGTTTTGCATCTTTTTGTGTTTGTTTTGTGTCTTTCTGTGTTAATTTTTGCATCTTTTGTGGTAATTTTATGTCATTTGTGTTCATTTTGCATATTTTTGTATGTTTTCCCTTTTTTGTGTTAATTTTGCATCTTTTGTCTTTGTTTTTCAGCTTTTTGAGCATTGTGCATCTTTTTTGATCATTTTGTCCTGTTTTGTGTTTGTTTTTCTCATCTTTTTGTGTTAATTCTGCATCTTTTGTGGTCGTTTTGTGCTTTTTGTGATTTTGCTTTTTTTCCACATTTTGTACTTTTTTCTGTTTGATTTGCATCCTGTCTCTCTCATTTTGTGCCTTTTTGTGCTTCTTTTGCATCTTTTTCTGTCCATTTTAATTTTTTGTTTGTTTGTTTTGCATCTTTTTATGTTGGTTTTGCTTCTTATATTTGACTTCTCTGTGGGTCTCCTTCTTCTTCTTTTTCCTCTCACTGAGGAAACTCGTGGCGTATTTCAGAGTCCAGCTGTGCTTCGTCTTTTCAGGAAATCTTTCACATGTTCATACATCCAGTCAGTCGGGTTTTTTTTCTTTTTTTTCTCCATCTTGACAGCAGGTTCAGGCTCATTTTTCTCATCGCTTTCAGTGATTTCATCAAAGCCTCGTCGGTTTATTTAAAGCTGTAGAAGCTCAAAGACGAACAAAACGCACATAGAGAGACAGAAAATGACTGAAAATGATACAAAATGACAACAGACAGACACAAAACAACCACAAAATGGGAACAAAAAGATAAAAAAAACAACTACAGACTCACAAAATACCCTTAATTTCCACAGAAATTGACAACAAAGGGACAGAAAGCAAAGACAAGCAACTACAAGAACAAAACAAACACAAGAAGCCCCAAAACAAACACAAAAACATGCAAAATTAACACAAAAACGGCACAAAATAACCAAAAAAACATTAAAACGAACACAAAAAGATGCAAAACAAACAAAAAAGATGCAAAACAAATACAAAAACATGCAAAACTAACACAAAAAGGCACAAAATAGCAGAAAAAACATTCAAAGGAACAAAAAAGGTGCAAAATAAAGGCAAAAAAGCCACTAAATGACCAAAAAACATTCAAATGAAAACAACAAGATGCAAAATGAACACAAAAAATTACAAAAAAAGATTCAAATGAGCACACACGATGTAAAAGAAACACAAAAAGCAATTAAAACAAACACAAGAACGTGCAAAAGTAACAAAAAATGCGCAAAAATTACCAAAAACATGCAAATGAACGCAACAGGCAACAAAAAAATAAAACTGCACAAAATGACAAAAAAAAAACAAAACATGCAAACAAATTTTTAAGAGATGCAAAACAAACACAAAACATTTTGTTCCATTGGGAAAGTTAAATTTTTCAACTTTGTGACGGTCCTTGAACGTTCCTTCATACAAACAACTCAAATTTAACGTTGTTTTTTGCAGCCAGTAACTGTAAAAAAAATTTTGAAAAAACTGCTTGATTTTAAACTTTACAGCTGTCCTTGAATGCATCATGCTGCTTTCCAGGACAAGAAAGTTGAAAATGTCAACATTCTTGGTGTTTTTGTGGTTTCTGGTTCTAAAAATGAAGTGGATTAGTTTTTGGATACATGACACGTTCAAAGACAATTGGAAAGTTGAAAAATTATCACAGTGGAAACGTACGTGACACATGAGACCTTTAACGACCGTTGGAAATCAGAAAATCCATAGAATTTTTCAGTTTTTGCAGATTGTGGTTTTGCGAAACGATTAAATTTTGGTGATTTTTAAAAAAGAAAACAAATCTTTTAAACCTTTGTGGCTTTACAGAAGCTTCTTGATTGTCCTTTCAGAATAAAACTGTGTTTATTTGTTGTTTCTTCTGTTTCTAAATCAAACCCCGACAAATCAGATCGCAGGTTAAACCTCCAGCAGCTTGTTTGTGTTCTTCCTCCCTTTTGTTTTCACGACTAATGGGTTTAGGCTAATGAGCCAATGAGTCTGGATTACCGCACTCCCTGAACGCACCGTTGCAGCTTTAATGCGACAGAACCTGTGGCTGCTTCACCAGCTGCCTTGTCTGATCCTCTGATTAGCATTGCAGCGCTAACGCTAACGCCAAGGCATCACCATTACTTCACATGATGATGCTGCCTCCACTGTGCTTCACATCATGATGCTGCCACCACTATGCTTTAATCATGATGATGCCACCACCATGCTTTAATCATGATGCTGCCACCAGCGTGCTTTATATCATGATGCTGCCACCACCATGCTTTAGTCAAGATGCTGCCACCAAAGTGCTTTAATCATGATGCTGCCACCACCATGCTATAATCATGATGCTGCCACCACCATGCTTTAGTCAAGATGCTGCCACCACCATGCTCTAATCATGATGCTGCCACCACCATGCTCTAATCATGATGCTGCCACCAGCGTGCTTTATATCATGATGCTGCCACCACCATGCTTTAGTCAAGATGCTGCCACCAAAGTGCTTTAATCATGATGCTGCCACCACCATGCTTTAGTCAAGATGCTGTCACCACCATGCTCTAATCATGATGCTGCCACCACCATGCTCTAATCATGATGCTGCCACCACCATGCTTCATGATACTGAAAATTGAAAATACCGGGCTTTGCAAAAGTTCTGTTACACGGTTTCATGATCTTTAGAGACGCTCACATGTTGGAGTGAAAAAAATTCTATTAAACAAACTGAATGTTCTACCTTATAGGCAGGTGTCATTAATATAATTTTGTTCTCCGGTAAAGTTGTATCAAGATGGAAGTCAAAAGAGTTGAGAAATCTGCTCTCCTTCATGCTGGCCACAACAAGTCTGACAGAGCCAAGCAGCTAAACATCAGCCCGATGACCGTCCACAGAGTCACGGAGAGGCTCAAGAACGGTGAAGATCTTTCAGGTCTTCACCGTTCTTGAGCCTTAATGACACCTGCCTATAAGGTAGAACTTTCAGTTTGTTTAAAACTGAAAATGACAGAAGGAGAGAAAATCACACAAAATCTGAACAAGAAAACACAAATATTTTTTAAAATGCCACAAAAAGATTAAGAATGGCAGAAAATAAGAAACATGGACTAAAAATATAATAAAATAGCAACAAAATAACATAAAATGGAATAAAAATGGGGCTGCACAGTGGGGTAGTGGTTAGCACTTTGGCCTTGCAGCAAGAAGATCCCCGGTTCAAATCCCGGCCTGGGATCTTTCTGCATGGAGTTTGCATGTTCTCCCTGTGCATGCGTGGGTTTTCTCCGGGTTCTCCGGCTTCCTCCCACAGTCCAAAAACATGCTGAGGTTAATTGGTTACTCTAAATTGTCCGTAGGTGTGATTGTGTGTCTGTATATGTAGCCCTGTGACAGACTGGTGACCTGTCCAGGGTGTCCCCTGCCTTCACCAGAGTCAGCTGGGACAGACTCCAGCACCCCCCATGACCCTAGTGAGGATAAAGCAGTGGATAGAGGATGGATGGATGGATGGATGAACAAACCCATGCAAGTTGATTTAAAATGTTTCAAAAAAGATCCTGAATAACAGAAATAAGATTTTAAAAAAACAACACAAAAAGAGAGAAAAATTGTACAAAAATGATAAAAAGAACACAAACATTTCAAAAGCCTCTCAAAAAGAAATAATAATGTTTAAAGTGCCACTAAAGAACCAAGCGCAGACTTGAAACGACGTGTTTCTGCTGTCCAACGATCTAAAGCGCCGTTTTCAATGTAAAACGCTGAAACATGGAGTTTCCTTGAAGGTTTCTGGTGTCGCCGCTAAAAGCTGAAAGAGATCCCAGAGCCTCACAGAGCTGCTCTTTGTTTCTTAAAGCAGATCCAGTTTCAAGACGAGATGAACGCTCAGATATTCTGCAGCAGGAAACAAAACTCACCTCAAAGCTCCAGAAAACCTGCAGAGTCGCTGAAATCCACGTTTCACCTCCAGATACGATCCGAATCTGAACGTCTGGAGCTGGAATGACACAAAAACGACATGAAAAAAGACAAAAATGACACAAAAAGAGACAAAATGATATGAAAAGAGATAAAAATGGCACAAAAAGAGACAAAATGATACGAAAAAGGAAAAAATGACCAAAAAAAGAGACAAAATGATATAAAAAGAGATTAAAAAATGACACAAAAAGAGACAAAATGATATGAAAAAAGGCAAAAATGACCAAAAAAAGAGACAAAATGATATGAAAAAAGGCAAAAATGACCAAAAAAGAGACAAAATGATATGAAAAAGGCAAAAATGACCAAAAAAGAGACAAAATGATATGAAAAGAGATAAAAATGACACAAAAAGAGACAAAATGATATGAAAAGAGATAAAAATGACACAAAAAGAGACAAAATGATATGAAAAGAGATAAAAATGACACAAAAAGAGACAAAATGATATGAAAAGAGATAAAAAATGACACAAAAGAGACAAAATGATATGAAAAGAGATAAAAATGACACAAAAAGAGACAAAATGATATGAAAAGAGATAAAAATGGCACAAAAAGAGACAAAACGATATGAAAAGTGAAAAAAAATGACAAAAAGAGACAAAACGATATGAAAAGAGATAAAAAAAATGACAAAAAGAGACAAAATGATATGAAAGATTTAAAAAATGACACAAAAAGAGACAAAATGATATGAAAAGAGATTTAAAAAATGACACAAAAAGAGACAAAATGATATGAAAAGCGATAAAAATGATACAAAATGACAAAAAGAGAGAAGTAGCAGGACAACAGATTTTAAAAATAACACAAATACAGAAAAACGACATAAAACGAGATGAAAATATGTTTAAAATGTTCAAAAATGACACAAAAGGTGACACAATCATGATTTTGGGTTTAAATTCATGAAATCAGTGTTTATTTTAGGGTTAAACTGATGGTTTTGCTGATTTTAGGGTAAATTCATGCGTTTTTTGGAGCAAAGTTCTATTTTTTGGCTTTGATTGTATGTTTCAAAGCATGATTTTGGATATAAATCAGTTTTTTTTAGCTCCATTTACCTTTGCCTAAAGGCAGTCTGTGATTTTAAAGCCGTAGATTCTGGGATAAATTGATATTTTTGATGCTTTAATGTTAAAATCTTACGTCTGTCTGTGATTAAAATCATGATTTAGGGTTTAAATCATGAAATCAGGGTATATTTTTAGGTGTAAAATACCGCAGGTTCTGTTTAGAGTAAATTAATGCATTTATTTTGGAGTAAAGTCGTATTTTTTTGTTCGATTTTGAGTTAAAGTCATTGTTTTAGGCTTTAAAACATGAAATCAGTGTTTAGGTTGCATTTATCTTTGGCTAAAATTGTAGTTTTCAGTCTGATTATGAGTTTAAAGTCATAAGTTTAAGATTAAACTGGTACTTTTGATGCTTTAATGTTAAGGTCTTGCCTCTTGTTGTGTTTAAAGTGGAGATTTGGGGTCCAGATGATGAATTTAAAGCAGAACCTCTCCTCGCTGCAGTCTGGGATTAGCGGTGTTGACTTTGTGTTGTTGTGTCTCCAGATAAAGACCTTCGTGCCGAGCGACCAAAGCCTCTAATGCAGATTTAGATTCCCGCCAATCTGTCGGCTCATTAGCAGCGAGCCACGATCAGAGGTGGAATCAGCGGCTCAATCCTAATTACAGGTTGGAAAAGTGGCCGGATTAGCAGCGCTCCTGTTTGTTGTGGTAATTATTGCAGCCCGCAGACTGGAGCTAATCCAGGAGGTCGCAGGTTCCATTCCCGGCAGGAAACCAGGCAGCCGAGGGCAATTAGACGAGGAAATACGACGGAAAAACCCCAGAATGTGGCTTTAGATTCAAGATCTGGACCCAAATTCATGATTTTTATCAGAATAAATACACAATCTAACCCTAAAATCACCAAAAATAGAAGTTTAAACTGTAATTTAAGGTTTAAATTACAAAAATGTGGCTTTAGATTCAAGATCTGGACCGAAAATCAAGATTTTTATCAGAATAAATACACAATCTAACCCTAAAATCACCAAAAATAGAAGTTTAAACTGAAATTTAAGATTTAAATTACAAAAATGTGGCTTTAGATTCATGATCTGGACCCAAAATCATGATTTTATCAGAATAAATACAGAATTTTACCCTAAAATCATCATAAAAAAAGAAGCTTAAACCTTAATTTAAACTTTTAATGCCCAAAATATGGCTTTAAATTCATGATCTGGACCCAAATTCATGATTTTACTCAACATAAATGCATGATTTTGCCCTAAAATCGTCAAAAGAACACTAGTTCAACTTTAATTTAAGCATTTATTCCCCAAACTGTGATTTTCTTTAAAGATAAATACATGATTTTACTCCAAAATCATCAAAAAATACGAGTTTAAACCAAATTCAAGCATATAATCCCCAAAATTTGACTTTAAAGTCATGATCTGAATGATTTAAGTCCAAATAAATAGAAGATTTTACCATTAAATCTGCAAAAATTTCAAATTTGGATTTCAGAGTAATAGATTTCAAATAGATTTAGTTTAAACTAATATTTTTCATGATTTAAGGATAATATTGAGTATTTTGGGGTGAAGATCATGAGATTAAATCCAGATTTTAGGGATTAAATTAAGTTTAAACTAATTTTAATGATGATTTTAGAGTAAAAAGCTGCATAAAGTTGCAGCTTTGGTGCTATTTCAGGAACTTTAAGTCATTTTTCAACCCATCCATCCACCTCAACCTCCTCCCTACACGGATTAAGGAGGTTTCAATCAATAACTTTGGTTTAAACTAATAATATTGATGATTTACGGGTAAAATCATGCTTTTATTTTGACTAAAATGATGATTTAAGGGTTCTGACAAAGTAATTTACATCAAATTTGGGGGATTAAATGAAGTTTAACTTCAAATTTGGATGATTTTAGAGCAAATACCTACAGGAAGTTGAGGCTTTGGTGCTATTTCAGGAACTTTGTCATTTATTGACCCATCTATCCACCCCAACCTCCTCCCTACACTGGATTAAGGAGGTTTCAATCATTAAATTTGGTTTAAACTGATAATTTTCATTATTTCAGAGTAAAATAATGCATTTTTTGGTTCAGATTATGAGACTAGAGTCAGATTTTGTGGATTAAATCAAGTTTAAATTGAAATTTGGATGGTTTTAGAGCAAAAAGCTGCTGAATTTATTGATTAAACCTCCTTAAACAGTGTAAGGAGGAGGTTGGGGCGGATGGACGGGTCCATCATCTTGTTTTTTCCTCCATCCTGGACCCTTTTCCTCCCGCTTCGTGAACATTCGGCTCATGTGCGGCGCTCTAAAGTGGAGCTAATCCCCTTTTTTCTGCTGCTGGAGATGATTTCAGAGACCAGGCTGGTTCCTGCCGCCGTTCTCCGACCTAAGGAGCCCGAGCGTCATGAATGAAAATGAGATTATGGCATCGCAGAGCTCCTTAAGCTCCGTCCCAGGGGCCTCCTGCCATTCCCACCTGGGGAGAACAATATCCCGAGATCATCTTAATGTGCTTCCCCGAGGCTTTGCCTAACAGATGGTTCCTCAAATCCCCGGGTTTCCTCCCAGCTTGAACATGTGTTCGTGTGATCTGCCCTAAAAAATACCACGAGCCCAGACGTCCTCGGCTTCCTGCTCGGGTTCTGGATCGCACATTTTTAGGGGCTGGATTCTTTTTTTTCTTCTTCAGTCAAGTCTCTGAGAACCAACAGAACCTGGAGGAACCTTCAGCAGATCAAAGAAGAAGCTGCTGGTAGAAAAGCAGGTTTAGGTCCAGCTGATTTTATTTTATTTATTGTGGCTGCGTCAGTATTTCAACATATTCATAACGATAATAACAATAATGATAATAATATGTTCTGAGCTACAAACAGCAAACACTTTGCTCGAAGTTAAAGTCATAGGAAGCTAAAATGATTAAATACCAAAGTGTATTAAATAGTTAGCTAAATGTTACAAATAGAAACTGAAAGCAATGAAACTTTAACTAACTGTAACAAATAGTTAACAAAATGTAGCAGAGATTTAGCTAAAAGTAATCAAAAGTTAGCTGAATGTAACAAATAGATGCTAAAAGTAATAAACAGTTAACAAACTGTAACACATATTTGGATAAAAGGAACAAATAGTTAACTAAATGTAGCAAACAATAAACTAAATGTAACAAATAGTTACTAAAAGTAATGAAAAGTAAAGCAAACATAAAAAAGTTTGTGAAAAGTAACACTTCATTAGCTAAATGTAAAAAAAATACCTAGAGTTAA
The DNA here is from genome assembly GCF_021347895.1 of Acanthochromis polyacanthus. Classification (NCBI taxonomy): domain Eukaryota; kingdom Metazoa; phylum Chordata; class Actinopteri; family Pomacentridae; genus Acanthochromis; species Acanthochromis polyacanthus. The sequence goes on along the minus strand of NC_067134.1, from coordinate 8,252,400 downwards.
TAAATAGTGAAAACTTACAAAAAGTTAGTTTAAAGTAATAAATAATTAGTCGAACACAACAAATAGTTACTAAAAGCAAGGAAAAGTTGGCTAAGAGCAACCTGCATGATTGTTGAAGAACCTAGAGGGTTGTTGAGGAACATGGAAGTTGTGAAGGAATCTGGAGGGTTGTTGGGGAAAACTGAAGGTTCTTGAGGAACCTGGAAGATTGTTGACGAATTTTGTAAAGTTGTTGAGGAACCTGGAGGGTTGTTGAGGAACTTTGTAAAGTTGTTGACGAACTTGGAAGGTTGTGAGGGAACCTGGAATGTTGCTGAGGAACTCTGTGAGGTTGTTGAAGAACTTTGTAAAGGTTCCCCAAAATCCTACAGGTTCTCCAACAACCGCTGGAGAACCTGTAGGATTCTTCTCAGACCAAACGCTGCAGTTCATGACTCTGACAGAGCCTCGGCTGTGAGTCTGTTGAACTTCTGTCCACCTACAGCAAAGAGAACAAACTGGTTCCAGATCTGGACTGGTTGGTTCCTGGTTCCTCCACAGTTTCTCCTGGTCTCACGTCTCTTGTGTTGTTTGTGGCTTCCTCAGATCACATCTCCAACCGTCTGCCAGGTCCTCTCTCACCGCTGAGGCCTCCAATTATCCTCACTCTGACTTTCCCACAATCCACTGCTGCTCTCAGCGACACGCAACTCTTTGTGTTGTTTGTTTGTTTGTTGCTGTCAGACTGAAAATAGAAAACAGGAAATGAGAAACCTCCGGATGGACGATGAATCAGGTTCTGCTCCAACAGCGACTCACCGTCTGATTTCACGGTCGAAAGCTCCAGAACTGAACTAAACGGACCCAAAACTGACGGTTTATCAGCAGCAGAGTTCAACTTCTTTATCATTATTAGCATTAAAAGTTGAGTGAAAACTAAGGAAAACCAGGTGATCTGATGGAAAGCTCCAGAACCACTGCTAAATGGATCTTATTTAAAGGACTTATTGAACTGAAATAGAAGATTCCTCTAGAAACTGGGACGAGTTTCAAGTCACTTTGAGGCAATTTAAGCCAAATTTTGTGTCATTTTAGACAAATTTTTTTGTCATTTTGGACAAATCTTGAGGAAATCTGGACAAGTATTGAGTTACTGTGGATACATTTTCAGTTATTTTGGGCATTTTAGTGCCATTCTGGACATTTTTTTGTCATTTTGAATAGGCTTTATGTCATTCTGGATATATTTTGAGTTCGTCACGTTTTGTATAATTTAAACTAATTCAGAGTAAATTTGAACAAATTCTTGCCATTTTAGACAAGACAATCTTTTGATCATTTAAGACTATTTTTATGTCATTTTGGGAACATTTTTTAGTTTCATTTTACCAGTTTTGGGTGATTTTAGACAAGTTTCTGTCATTTTGGGCATTTTTTAGGCCAAATTATGGTCATATTGGACAAGTTTTGAGTAATTTTAGACTAATTCTGATCAAATTTGTACAAATTCCTGCCATTTTTGTCCAGGTTTTGTCATTTCAGACAGAATATGAGTAATTCTGGACCTTCTTTTTGGTCATTTTGGACACGTTTCAGGGCCACAAGTCGTCTGTACGAGCTGACAGCTTCCTGACAAAGTGTGTAATTTCTGTCATGAAGCGGATCCTCGTCATGGGAACACCTCGGCGTGTTGTGTTTGTGTGTCCGGACGCACACATGTGCTGCCTAATGAGGGCAATGACGACATCCTGAATGACCGCCATTGTTCCCGCTGCCGTCTTAAGAGGCAAAAGTTGCCATTGTGCGTTTTTCCAGTTCACTTCATACATATCTGAGCGAATTAGTGAAACAAAGGGCCGTGATTATTTGCTCGTCATCGCTGGATTAATGGACTAATTGTGTTTGGTGAGAAGCTCCGCCCCCTTCCGCTGCCAATTATTTCGTTATCGGCGCTGGAGCCACCCAGGATGCGTTCGCTGCCACTTCCATCCTCCAAACAGCTTCTTCCACCGTCACAAAACATGAAAGCTGGAGACAGAAGCATCATGATATTTAAATAGAAGGTTCTGAGTGAACTAGGATAATTTTTGGACAAACTGTGAGTCGTGTTGGACAAATTTTAGGCCATTTTGGACAAGTTGACGTCATATTTAGACATCTTTCACGCCATTTTAGACAGACTTTGTGGTCATTTTGGACACATTTTTAATCATGTCAGACAGACTTTTGTTGTTTGGAAAAGCTTTGAGTCATTTTAGGCAGATGTAGAGTATTTTTTGTGGTAAAAAATGCCACAAAATCAGGTCCTAAACAACAAGTAACTCCTATCATCTCGATGCTTCGTCTGTGTTTCACTGTCAGGACGATGCATTCACTGATTTTTCCAAAATGACTCCAATTCTGTCTATAATGAGGAAAAACTAGTCCAATATGACTCAAAACTTGTCTAAAATTACATACAATTTGTCCTAAATGACAAAAACTTGTCCAATGTGATTCAAAATTTGTCCAAAATTACTTCAAACTTGTCCTAAATAAAAGAAAACAGGCCATCATGACTTAAAATGTGTCGTAAATCACAAAAAATGTGCACAAAATGGCAAAATCTAGTCCAAAACGACTCAAAATTTGTCTACAATTACCTAAAATGTGCCCAAAACTCATTAAAATTGGTCCAAAATGTCAAAAATTAATTCATCATGACTCAACATTTAGAACAGGAAATAGAAAATAGGCCATCATGACTTACAACTTGTCCAAAATGACAAAAACTCGTAAAACATTGCTTCGAGTTTGTCTAAAATTGCATAAAATTTGTTCTAAATTATACAAAATTTTTCCTAAATAAAATTAAACAGGCCATTATGACTTACAATTTGCATGAAATGAAATAAAAATGGTCTAAATTGACATAAAATGTGCCCAAAATGACTAAATCTAGTCCACCATGACAGAAAATGCGTCTACAATTACCTAAAAATTGTCCAAAGTGACTCAAAATGCGTCTACAATTACCTAAAAAGTGTCCAAAATGGCTCAAAATGCATCTCCCATTACCCAAAATGTGTCCAAAATGACTCAAAATGTGTCTCCAATTACCCAAAATGTGTCCAAAATGACAAAACCTAGTCCAACATGACTCAAAATTTGTCCAAAATGATACAAAATTTGTCCTAAATAAAAGAAAATAGGCCACCATAACATACAATTTGCATAAAATGAAATAAAAATTGTCTAAAATGACTCAAAATGTGTCTACAGTTAACTAAAATGTGTCCAAAATGGCTCAAAATGTGTCCTAAATAAAGAAAACTAGTCCAACATGACTCAGATTTATCCATAACGACATAAAATTTGCTGTAAATAATTTTAAAAACTCATTCTAGACAGATCTTCAGTATTTTTTGACCAGTTTTGTGGTTTAAAAAATGTCATAATATCAGGTACTTAACACGAAACAACTCCTTAATTATGGACATTTCAAGTCATTTGGACAAATTCTGAGTATTTCAGACCAATCTTTTTGTAATTAGTCGGGTTCCAGAAGAATATTTCAGACAGACTTTGTGGTCTTTTGATTACGTTCTCAGTCATTTACAGCATTTTTAATCATGTCTCACTGTGGAAAGTTACAAGTCTTTCTGCATATTTTAAGACATTTCGGACAAATCAGGAATCATTTTGGGCACATTTTACATGTTTTTTAAAAACTGTGGTCACTCTGGACAAATATTATGTCCTTTATTCAAAATTTTATGTCATTTTAGACAAATACTGGGTCTGTTAGACAGATTTTCTTCCTTTTTGACGAGTCATGGTGGACACATTTTGGACAGGTTTTTGCCATTTGGAACACATTTTCTGTCATTTTTGACTCGTTGGACGGTGATTGAATGTTAGAAAGCAGAGCTGACAGTCAGGTTGGACATGATTTGTGTGGTTTTACACAAATATTGACAAAATGCTTGACATTTTAGACAAGACTTTGTAATTTGGGACATTTTTTGTCATTAAAAACCTATTTTATGTCATTCTGGGAACATTTTCTGGTTTCATTGGACAGTTTTGGGTGATTTTAAACAATGCTAAGACAACTCCTTTTAGCATTTTGGACAGTTTTGTGGTCATTTAGGCCAAATTATAGTCAGATTTTCAGTGACTTTTTGACAAATTCTGATGAAGTTTGAACTAATTCCTGCCGCATTTGTAAATGTTTTGTAATTTTAGACAAAACCTTTGTGATGTTGGACACATTATGGACATTTTTTCATCATTTTCACCACATTTTGAATCATTTTGGACACATTTTAAAACACATTGGGCAAATGTTTGTCATTTAAAACTGATTTTATGTGATTGTGGGAACATTTTTAGTCATTAATGACACATTTTGTCAGATAGGAAGGTGTTTTGTCTTTTATTTCACATTTTATTGACCATGAAGGTTATAAAGCTGTTAAAGGGGAAAACCTCTACTGCCTTATATAGGAGCTGTTATTATTATTATTATTATTATTGGAGTTGATTTGTAATTTCAGACTGAGAGCTGCAGACGTGGACGTCCTCCTTACTGAACCAGGTGTTTGGTGTTTTTCACACGCCGCCTATGGACAGCGGTACGGTCTTACCTGACATCTAAACACTCCTGCTCATACTTTTACCAGCCGGGGCTTTTCTAAACACTCCAGCAAAGCTTTGGTTGGACCAGACGCTCCTTTAGAAAGCAGGATGGGGAAGCATCATCAATAAAAACCTAAACGCTGAGTTCAGGAGCTGAAAGTAACTGCACAGGAAGGAAGAAAACACACCAGTTTATCGTCCGTAATCAGAGGACAGTGAATGCATCGTCCCGACAGTGAAGCCCAGAGTCTGATGGTTTGGGTTATTTATCATTTATGACTAGTTTTAAGTCAGTTTAGACCAACTCTGAGTCATGTTGGTTTTTCATCTCACATCCACGTCCGTCCTTCACTGTCAGGACGATGCATTCACTAAAAGTCAGTGATTATCTATCATTCAGGACCGACTTTTGTCATGTGGGACAGATTTGACGTCATTTTAGACTCTTTAGGACAAATTTTATGTCATTTTAGAAAATTTTGTTGAGTCATGTTGGACTAGTTTTAGTCATTTATAACAAATTGGATGTAATTTTAGAAAAAATTGGGGTCATTTTTGACTAGTTTTTGTCATTCTGTACAAATCTGGAGTATTCTGGACAAATTTTCTGTCATTTTAGATAATTTATGAGGCACGTTAGACTCGGTTTTTGCCATTTGGGACAAATCTGAAATAATTTTAGACTCTTAAGGACAAATTTTACGTCATTGTAGACACATTTTATGTAATTTTGGACACATTTTGAGTCACGCTGGACTAGTTTTAGTCATTTAGGACACATTCTATGTCATTTTATGCTCATTTGGAGTCATTTTGGACAAATTTTATGTAATTTTAGATAAATTACTAGACATGTTAGACTATTTTTTGTCATTTGGGACAAATTTAGAGTCATTTTAGACTAATTTTGAGTCACACTGGACTAGTTTTTGTCATTTAGGACAAATTTTCTGTCATTTTAGATTCATTCGGAGTCATTTTGGATACATTTTCTGTGATTTTAGAAAAAATTTGAATATTCTGGACACATCTTCTGTCATTTTGCATAAATTATGAGGCATGTTGGACTAGTTTCATTTCATTTGGGACAAACTTGTCGTCATTTTAGGCTCATTTTTCACCAACGTAGGAGTAAGATAACATTGTTTTCTGTTATTTAGTGCTTAATTTTGTCCTTGAGGTGGTTTTGGGTGATTTTGCGTCAGCTGGGACGGTGAGGCTGTCTGAGGACAGCTCCACTGCTTAACCTACGCTCCAGATATGTAATAACTGGTGTGACATGGAGGAGGCGGGGGGGCTGATTTACGCCCCACAACGTGCACAGCAAACACGCACACATGCACGGCGAGCACCGGGCCGCCTCCACCCTCTGCTGAGCATCCGACACAGAAAACAGGGAGCTTTGTGGGGAGGATGTCATGAGCCCCCCGCTGAGCTCCGCTCCATGCTGATGGGACATCGCATGACTGGGAGCACAATGCCGATGTGTGCAGCATGTATCTGTGTGAGGGTGTGTGTTCTTTCTTCTAATGTACTCCTGGCCGGCGGAGTGGCCCCCCGCTGGCTTCCTATCAGCGTCAGCGCTGAATCGGAGCGCTCAAGCAGCAGTAAAGCCCCAAAATCTCACTCCACTGACCCTGTGTGGACAATAAACTGCATCTAATTAGTGGCGCATGCACTCGCAGCACTCCCTGGCACCGTCCGAGCAGCCTCACAGAAAGCTTCTCTTAGAGATATAACGTTTTATGACAGCTTAAGCCTTTTCGGCCGATGCGCAGCGCGCCGCACAAAAGGCCCAGGCTCGAGTCGTGCGGCCGGCGCTGTGGAAAACACATTTCTGAGCCAAGTGCAACATGTTGGCCCGTCCTGAGCTGCCTTCAGAGGAGATCCAGCCGACTGGTGGGGCTGGAAACGCTGAAAACAAGTCCTGGAGCTGAAATACACGGGCAAAAAGGTGTCTGACGTGAGTCTAAATGGGTCTAAAATGACAAAAACTGGCCCAGCATCACTCCAAATGACTCTAAAATGGCATAAAAATAGTCTAAAATTAGACAAAACTTCTCTAAAATTCCATAAATGTGCCCAAAATGACATAAATTCTGTCTAAAAATGACAAAAACTAATCCAGCATTACTCCAAATGACTCTAAAATGGCATAAAATCTGTATAAAAGAAGATAAAACTTGCCTAGAAATTCCATAAAATGTGTCCAAAATTACATAAAATTGATCTAAAATAACAAAAACCTGTCCAACATTACTCCAAATGACTCTAAATTGGCATAAAATTTGTATCAAATTTGATCAAATTTATCTAAAATCACATAAAATGTGCTCAAAATTACTCCAAATGAGTATAAAATGGCAACGACTGGTCCAATGGGGGGGCTGCTCAGTGGGCTAGTGGTTAGCACTTTCGCCTTGCAGCAAGAAGATCCCCAGTTCAAATCCTGGTCTGGGATCTTTCTGCATGGAGTTTGCATGTTCTCCCTGTGCATGCGTGGGTTTTCTCCGGGTACTCCGGCTTCCTCCCACAGTCCAAAAACATGCTGAGGTTAATTGGTTACTCTAAATTGTCCGTAGGTGTGATTGTGTGTCTGTATATGTAGCCCTGTGACAGACTGGTGACCTGTCCAGGGTGTCCCCTGCCTTCACCCGAGTCAGCTGGGATAGACTCCAGCACCCCCCATGACCCTAATGAGGATAAAGTGGTGTATAGAGAATGGATATTTTTAAATGACATAAAATGGCGAATGACTAATTTAATGCAAACAGACATAAGAAATCACAAAATTACAGAAACTAGATGCAAAATATCTGCAAAGACACTCAGAGTGACTAAAAAGAGACACAAACTAACAAGAAAACTGATGTAAAGTGAGCATAAACACATTAAAACCAACAGAAACAGCTGCAAATATGCATGAAATCACTCAAAACTGATAATAAAAGCCACAAAACAGCGACAGAATGACTAAAAGGACAAATAATACGACCACACAGACACAAGTAAATACAGAGAGAGAAAATGAACAGACTGCAAAAACACACAACATGAGCAAAAAAGAGATTAAAATGACTGAAATTAAGAGTAACAGCTGTGAAACGAGAAACAACAAGATGCAACATGGCCTCAAATAGCTGCAAACAGCACAAAAACTCATATCAGGTGCAAAATACAGAGCAGAAATTACATAAACCAACAGAAAACAGTTTGATGTCTTCATCACGGCTTCTCAGCTGAACAGAAGAACAGACCTTTGAGTCGTTCACAGGATCTGGTTGGTGGAAATAGTTCATTTTTGTCTTTTCTGTTTTGTCACCGTGACTCAAAATTTGTACAAAATTACTCAAAATTTGACCTAAATGCCTCCAAACTTGTCCAAAATGACCAAAGCTAGACCAAAGTGACTCAAAATTTGTCTAAAAATTCGTGGAATTTGCCCAGAATGACAAAAAACTCAGCCCTGATGACTCAAAATTTGCTAAAACTACATAAAATGTCTCCAAAATTTGTTTACAATGACGTAAAATTTGCCCTAAATGACAAAAACTAGTCCATTGTGATTCAAAATTAATTTAAACTGACATAAAATTTGTATAAAATGACAAAAAAATCTTCTAAATGATCAAAACTAGTCCAAAATACCTACAAATTAGTCAAAAATCACATAAAATCTGTATAAAATTACAAAAACGTCACTCAAAATTTGTGTTCAGTGACATAAAATTTGGTCAAAATGAATTAAAAAACTTATCCAACATGATTTGAAATGTGTCAAAAACAAGAAAAGCCTTTCTTAAGTGACTCAAAACGTGTCTAAAATTACAAAAAATGTCCAAAAATGACATTTTAACCAACGCTCAGCAGCTCCAGCATTTAATTCCTATTTAAAGGAGACATAAAATAAAGTGGTTTTTGACCAAATTCACAATTTAAAGCTCAGATTTGGTTAATTTTCCTGATCCAACCCTATGTCACACATGATCAGTTCAAGAACTGTCAGAAAAGTGAAAGTGTAAGAAATTTTTTTGTCTTTATAGTTTCTGACTCTGATGGATTCTGTAATTTTGCAGATTTTTGATTTTAATGATGACGTATGTGTCATGTCATTTTGTGTTGTTTGGTGTTTTTATGTTGTTTTTGCATTGTTTCATGTTGTTTTGTGTTGTTTTGTGTTGTTTCTGTGCTGTTTAGTGTTTTTCCATGTTGTTTCATGTTTTTTTGCATTGTTTTGTGTTGTTTTTGTGTTATGTGTTTAGTGTTTTTCATGTTGTTTCATGTTGTTTTTGCATTGTTTTGTGTTGTTTTTGTGTTATGTGTTTAGTGTTTTTCATGTTGTTTTGTGTTGTTTTGTATTGTTTTTTCATTGGTTCATGTTGTTTTCTGTTGTTTTTGTGTTGTGTTGTTTCGTGTTGTTTTTGTGTTGTTTTTGTGTTATTTCATGTTGTTTTTGTGTTGTTTTGTGTTGTTTTTGCATTTTTTCTTGTTGTTTTTTCATTGGTTCATGTTGTTTTTGTGTTGTGTTGTTTCGTGTTGTTTTTGTGTTGTTTTTGTGCTGTTTTTGTGTTATTTCATGTTGTTTTTGTGTTGTTTTGTGTTGTTTTTGCATTTTTCTTGTTGTTTTGCATTGTTTTGTGTTGTTTCATGTTGTTTTTGTGTTGTTTCATGTTGTTTTGTGTTGTTTTGTGTTGTTTTTGCATTGTTTTGTGTTGTTTCATGTTGTTTTGTGTTGTTTCATGTTGTTTTGTGTTGTTTTGTGTTGTTTTTGCATTGTTTTGTGTTGTTTCATGTTTTTTTGTGTTGTTTTGTGTTGTTTTTGCATTTTTTTTCTTGTTGTTTTGCATTGTTTTGTGTTGTTTTGTGTTGTTTCATGTTGTTTTTGTGTTGTTTTGTGTTGTTTTTGCATTTTTTTCTTGTTGTTTGCATTGTTTTGTGTTGTTTCATGTTGTTCCGTATTGTTTTTGTGTTGTTTTGTGTTATTTTTGCATTGTTTTTGCATTATTTCATGTTGTTTTTGTGCTATTTTATGTTGTTCCATGTTGTTTCATGTTGTTTTGCATTGTGTTTGTATTGTTTCGTATTGTTTTGTATTATTTTGTGTTGTTTCGTATTGTTTTTGTGTTATTGTTGTGTTGTTTCGTATTGTTTTGTGTCGTGTGGGTTAAAAGGCCAGCCCTCAGACTGGTTCTCCAGGAGACCAGACGTTCTCGTGGGTTCCTTCCGTCCTCCCGGTGTGAGATCAGATCCTGTACGTGAGCGATGCCACCGTCACAGCGAGGACGGCGCTTTGTTCCTGGCTCATTGTCGCTCTGCATGCACGCTTGTTGAAGACTTTGTCCTCCCAATCGCTTATGGAAATTGGCTCATTTTGGCGACACAATGATGAGCTGAGAGGAGCCCCGAGCGCCTCGACTTTTTCATCTTTTTGTCGGGGCCGAAGGAGCGCCGGTGAAAGAAGTGATGTCTGAGAGCATCCATCCTCCTCACCGCTGCACGCCTGCCAGCTCTGCACCTCGCCGATAAATCAGCGGCTAACAGCCGTGACTGCTGCCCTTTGTTTTGCGCCGCGTAAACACTTTAAAATGAATCCTGACTGGCCGCGGCTGGAATATATTTCATATTATGCATTGTGTCCGAGGGGCCATCTTCAGAAACACAAGAGAAAAAATGGATAGCGGCTCGGGGATGATGCCAAAGGAGTCCCGGCTATCGAGGCCAGACAAAAGCCTCCACACAATCCCGCCGGCGTTAGCTATGCATGCTTTCAGTTGCCGTGGTTAGGACGGTCTGCTCAGGGGGGGACGGAGATGGACGTCGGTCAACTCCTGCCTCTGTAGTGCAAATGTTTTGATTCAGGAGGCAGCAGAGAAAAATGATGAGCCAACAGGTCGGACGCAAAGCCACCGTCTGACCTTCTGAACCCCCCAAACTCCCGGCTGGGTTTAGAAACCAGGTGTACTTTATAAACTACACTGTTTTTCAGCCAACACAAAAAACTGTTCAAAACCAGCTTTAAAAACAGATTAAACCTGCTAAAATTAGCCAAAAAAGTCCAAAACCAAGAAGAAAACCAGTCCAAAAGTGGCCCCCCAAAAATGTTTAAAACCATAAATTAATTGTCCAGAATCAAAAACAAAGAACCAGTCTAAAAAACAGCCAAAGAAAAGCCAAAAATGTCCAAAACCAGCTTAAAAACAGACTAAAGCTGCCAAAAGGTCAAAACCAGCTTAAAAAACAAACTAAACCAGCCAAAAAAAACTGTCCAAAACCAAGAACAAAACCAGCCCAAATGTCACCTAAAAGTAGCCCAAAACAAGTTCAAAACCAGTTCAAAACTATGGCGGCTGTGGATCAGGTGGTAGAGCGGGTCGTCCAATGATCGAAGGGTCGGCGGTTCGATTCCCACTCTCGCCTAGTCATGTGCTGTTGTGTCCTTGGGCAAGACACTTAACCCACCTTGCCTCCAGTGCTCTCACACTGGTGTAGGGATGTGTGTGAATGTCGGTGGTGGTTGGAGGGGCCGTAGGCGCGGATTGGCAGCCACGTTTCCGTCCCCACCAGAGTGAGAATGTGTGAGCGTATGGTTGAATGGAAGCAATTGTTGTATAAGCGCTTTGAGTACTCTGATGAGTAGTAAAGCGCTATATAAGACCAAGTCCATTCAAAACTAACCTCAAGAACCAGTCTAAAAACCAGTCAAAAACACAAAATGTCCACAGCCAAGAAGAAAACCACCCAAAACAACCACTATCAGTCCAAAACCAGCTTAAAACTAGTCTAATAACCAGTCAACAAACAGCCAGTCAATAACAAAGAACCAGTCTGAAACCAGTCAAAGAAAAGCCAAAAACCCGTCCAAAATTAGCTTCAAAAACCAGTCTAAAACTAGTCAAAAACATAAAAACTGTCTAAAGCCAAGAACAAAATTATTCCAAAGCCGGGAACCTAACCAGCTGCCTAAAACCAGTCCAAGACGAGTCTAAATCCCGTCCAAAATCAGACTAAAACTAGTCTAAGAATAGCCAAAAAACAACCATAAAACTCTCCACAGCTGAGGACTAAACCAGTCCAAATCTGGCTCTAAAAAAACAGTTTAAAACCAGTTTAAAACCAGCCAAACGTCAGTCAGAAAACAGCTGAAAATAGTGATAAAGCAACTAAAATCAGAAAAAAGAGAAAATGAAAGTTGTCCAGAGGTTAGTCTGTTGCCTGTTGGCTTGTTTATTTTGTGCTAATGGTGCTAACTGTGCTAATTATGCTAATGATGCTAACTGTACTAATTATGCTAATGGTGCTAACTGTGGTAATGGTGCTAACTGTGGTAATTATTCTAATGGTGCAAACTCTGGTAATGGTGCTAATGATGCTAACTGTGGTAATGGTGTTAACTGTGTTAACTGTGCTAACTGTGCTAACGGTGCAGCTTCTCTGAGAACCCCAGTCGCTGTGTTTTAACCATCAGACGGATTCTTTCGAGGTCTTGGTGGTTCTGATCCGTTCGGCTTGTCGTTCTGTTTCCTGTCTGAAAAATACCACAACAAACAACAACATCTGCTCGACAAACAACAACATCTGCTCAGACAAACGCTCGCTCCTCTCCAGGCTTCAGCTCTTTGTTGTGGGTTTCAGCGCCGAGGTTGTACATGTCAGGATGCGTCAAACCGTCGGAGCGTTTGTTTCCCGTGGTCGTAAACACGAATGCTCTGCATCTGGAAGCAGGAAGACGTTCCTCCAGGGACCGAATCTGGAAATAATTTCTAAACTTCTGAGCCTCGTTACTGCAGAGCAAAACCAAAATATGGAAAAGACGGATTCAGACGGACGGAAGAAGGTGAAGAGTTCAGGATGTTCTGCAGAAGAGTGACGAAAACAACAGGGAAGTGACGGAAAACAGAAAAATTACAAAAACAACAGAAAAATGACGGAAAACAACAAAACAATGACAGGAAACAACAAATAAGTGACCAAAACAACAAAAAAATGTTGTTTTACTAATTTCAGTCACTTCAGTCATATTTTAGTCATTTCTGTCATATTTTTGTCATCTTTTAGTCAGATCTAAATTATTTCAGCCATATTTCAGTAATATTTTGTTAATTTCAGCCATATTTCAGTCATATTTTAATCATTTCAGTCATATTTCAATCATATTTTTGTCATTTCAGCCATATTTTAGTCATTTCAGCCATATTTCAATCATATTTCAGTCATATTTTATTCATTTCAGTCATATTTCAGTCATATTTTTGTCATTTCAGCCATATTTTAGTCATTTCAGCCATATTTCAATCATATTTCAGTCATATTTTATTCATTTCAGTCATATTTCAGTCATATTTTAATCATTTCAGTCATATTTCAGTCATATTTTAGTCATTTCAGCCATATTTCAGTCATATTTTAATCATTTCAGTCATATTTCAGTCATATTTTAATCATTTCAGCCATATTTCAGTCATATTTTAGTAATTTCAGTCATATTTTCATCATTTTGAACTCTTCTTTTCCAGCCTCCAGCAGCTGTCTCGTCTGTTTTCATATTATTTCTCTGCAGACTTTTGGACGATTCTTGTTTTGGTTCTCAGATTCCGCTGGAAGATGCTTTTATTTTGAAGGCTGCCGTCCTTGAGATAACTTCCCTCCTCCGTCTGTGGGATTCTAGGTTCTGCTTAACCTTGGAGCTGATGTTTCCCGTGAGAAAACCCCCGCTTCTTTCTGTCTCCATGTTTTCACTGGTATTGGTTTTAATTTAGGGGCAGTGAGTCGTTCCAACAGCTCTGATTCACTTCAGACGCTTTTTGAAATCATTTCTGGCTCATTTTCAGTCATTTCAGTCATACATTTGTCATTTTTGGTCTTGTTTGTTGTCAACTTGACTCATTTCTGACATTTTTCAGACATTTCAGTTATTTTTTTTGTAATTTTGGACATATTTTTTGTCATTTTAGACTCTTTTGAATCATTTACATATCTGTTTGTATCATTTATGTGACTTTTTGAGTGATTTCAGTCATGTTTGTCATTTACAACACATTTTTAGTCATTTCAGTCAGATTTTTGTCACTGTACACACATTTGAAGTCATTTCAATTGTGTTTTTCTGTAATTTGAGTCATATTTCTGTCACTTTAGACAAATTTTAAGTCATCTCTGACCCATTTTGAATCATTTAGAGGTCAGTTCTCCTCATTTATGTCACGTTTTGAGCCATTTCAGTCGTGTTTCTGTCATTTCTGACAGATTTTCAGTCAGTCCAGGCAGATTTCTGTAATTCTGGACACATTTTCAACCCGCTTTGAATCATCTGAGTCAGATTTTTGTCACTTTAGACACATTTTAAATAATTTCTTTCATATTTTGAGTTGAATATTTGTCATTTTGGTCTTATTTTTTGTCAACTCGAGTCATTTGACATTTTTTTTAGTGATTTCAGCCATATATTTTTAATTTCAATCGTATTTTGAATCATTTTCGATCACAGTTTTGTCACTTTTTGAGTCTGTTCAGTCATATTTCGCTCATTCTGGACACATTTCCAACCAGTTGTCGTGTTTTGACTCATTTCTGTCGGGTTTTGATTCATTTCTGTCGTGCCTTGACTCATTTCTGTCGTGTTTTGATTCATTTCTGTCGTGCCTTGACTCATTTCTGTCGTGTTTTGATTCATTTCTGTCGTGTTTTGACTCATTTCTGTCGTATTTTAATTCATTTCTGTCATGTTTTGACTCATTTCTGTCGTGTTTTGACTCATTTCTGTCGTGTTTTGACTCATTTCTGTCGTGCCTTGACTCATTTCTGTCGTGTTTTGACTCATTTCTGTCGTGTTTTGACTCATTTCTGTCGTGCCTTGACTCATTTCTGTCGTATTTTGATTCATTTCTGTCGTGCCTTGACTCATTTCTGTCGTGTTTTGATTCATTTCTGTCATGTTTTGACTCATTTCTGTCGTATTTTGATTCATTTCTGTCGTGCCTTGACTCATTTCTGTCGTATTTTGATTCATTTCTGTCGTGCCTTGACTCATTTCTGTCGTGTTATGATTCATTTCTGTCGTGCCTTGACTCATTTCTATCGTGTTTTGACTCATTTCTGTCGTGTTATGATTCATTTCTGTCGTGCTTTGATTCATTTCTGTCGTGTTCTGACTCATTTGAGTCACACTTTTGTGATTTCCTTCATACTTTCTGTCAATGAGTTGTTTTGATCACAGTATTTGTAATTTGTGTCACTTTTTAAGTCTTTTCAGTCGTGTTTCTGTCATAACTGATCTGTTTTTGAACAAATGACTAATTGTGGGCAAATTTTCATTATTTAGGAAACATTTGATGTCCATTTGGACAAAACTTCAGACATTTAGGTGTTTGTTTTCATTTTGTAGAAGTTTTGAGTCATTTTGATTAACAGTTTTCAACTTTTTTTAGTTTTTGGAGTTGTTTTGCCTCATTTTGTGTGACTTTTTTCCCTGTTGGACATACTCTGAGCGTTTCCTTCATGTCTGCGGTCTTTCTGTTTCCTCTTTCCTCCTCCAGACGACTCTTTCTTTCTCGTTCTTTTCTGTCTCGTTAACACGCTGCAGATCTGCCTCTTATCTGGAACGCTGAGTTCACTTTCCATAAATCTTCTGGATAATTGCTGAAGGGAAACCGGCTGTTTGTCTGCTCACACTCCTGTGGTTTGGCTACGACTGAATGTGGAGGAAAAAAAACACCGAGAGTTTTCTGCAAATCTGTAGCTTCAGAAGACTCGTCCACAGTCAGGAAAACTGTCCACAAAATCAGTTAGAATTAACATAAAACACGTCCGAAATGAGAATAGAAAAGGTCCCATATTAATCTACTCCACTAAAATGGCAAAAACACGACTGACTGACATGTTTTGAACAGTTTGGGTTACATTTTAACTCATTTCATACTCACTTTTTGTCATTTCAGTCATTTTTTTTGACTCATTTCCTTCTTGTTTTCACTCATTTAAGACACATTTTGATTAATTTCTGTCATGTTTTGATTAAATTCAGCCACATTTCTGTCATGTTTTGAGTCATTTAGATCGTATTTTGACTAATTTCAGACACATTTTTATCACTTCAGGCTCATTTTAACATTTCTGTCACGTTTTGTCTCACTTCGATGATGTTTTGATTAATTTAAACCTCATTTTGACTCATTTCAATCAAGTTTGGACTCATATTCATCATGTCTTGACTCATTTCCCCCTCATTTTGACTCATTTCCATAATTTTTGACTCATTTCAATCATGTTTTGACTCATTTCCGTCATGTTTTGACTCATGCTGTTGTGTTTTTGCTAATTTCCATTGCATTTTGACTCATTTCGTTCATGTTTTGATTAATTTCGTTCATGTTTTGATTAATTTTGTTAATGTTTTAACTCATTTCACTAATGTTTTGACTCATTTTGCTAAGGTTTTGACTCATTTCGTTCAGGTTTTGACTCATTTCTGTCATATTTTGACTCATTTCCATCATGTTTTGATGCATTCCATCATGTTTTGACTCATTTCCGTCATGTTTTGACTCTTTTATCACGTTTTGACTCAATTCGTTCATATTTTGACTCGTTTTGTTCATGTTTTGACTCATTTTTGTCATGTTTTGACTCATTTTGTTCATGTTTTGACTCATTCCATCGGGTTTTGACTCATTTCTGTCATGTTTTGACTCAATTTGTTCATGTTTTGACTCATTTCCATCACATTTTGACTCATTCATTCATTCATTCAATTTGTTCATGTTTTGACTCATTTCCATCACGTTTTGACTCGAGTCGTTCATGTTTTGACTCATTTCAGCCTGACTTTCCACATTTCTGCTATGTTCCAGCCTTTCCAGGCCCGTCCTCGCGGCTCTCGTCGTTGGGATCCTGGTCAGGCTCCAGGTCAGGTCAGGCGAGGCCACTTTGTCTCCATCCAGCCAGGCGATAAAGGCCACCGTGTAAAAGGAGAAAGGCTATCAGATAGAGGAGGCAGCCACCGTGGCAGCAGCCGAGTCCTGAAAGGCCGAGGTCCTGACGGCCAGAGATGCTTTTTAAAGAGTCCAGATTACAGATACACTCGGCTTTTCTTCCTCGTTTGTCTCCGTCCAGACTGTCGGCTGTTCAATGGCTTTTATCGGTGACTCCACCTGGATGAATATTTCACCTGTCGCCTTTAAAACCCAAATCAGAGCGAGGTTATTGGAGTTCAGAGTTTAATCCAGCATCAGAGATCCTCGTCTCTCAGCAGAACGTCTCTAAAAAAAACTAAATCTGGTCCAGAATTACTCAAAAAATGACCCACAGATTGTTCCAAAAGACAGAAACCTGCCCTAAATAAGCCAAACCCTGCTTAAAATGACGCAAAATGCATTTAAAAGGAGTCCAAGCTCGTCCAAAATATGCCAAACTTCTACAAAGTGACTTAAATTGGTCTAAAAAAAGGAACAAAAAAAAGTCCACAATCCCTCAAACTCTTCCAAAATAATCTGAAATTTTTCCAAAGTTACAGAAAATGTTCAAAATCACTTAAAATTTGAACAAATTTACTTAAAAATTTGCCCTAAATGACTCGAAATTCATCCACAATTCAAACACTTTTCCAAAACATGCAGTTTTTTTAGTTATATTTTTAGGATATTTTTCTCATTTATTATATTATGATTTTCTTTTTCATATTCAGGAAACTTTTCAGGAATTGTATTTATTTCCTAAAAAAATTGTTGACAATTTTCGATTTTTTTTAGCCATTTTGAAAGCAATTTATTTTTAGGAAATTTGCTGACACTTAATTAGGATTACCATGACATTTCTCAACGTTTTTCTTATTTTTAAAATATTTTTAAAACATTTTTCAATCATTTAAAAAATATTTTTCGGATATTATTTTACAATTTTATTATATTTATATTTAGGATATTTTGCAGTCATTTTTTAAGATAAAAAAATCATTAATTTTTAGAATTAATTTGAGGATATTTTTCACGAATTTTGTTCATGTTTTTCAGATTGTTTAAAAAATCATTTTATTGACATTTTTATTCAGAATATTTTCCAGTCTCTTCATTAATATTTTTCGAAAGCAAATCACTAATTTTGACATTATTTTGAAGGTTTTTCTGTCATTTTATTCATAATTTTTTGACATTTTATCAACATATTACACTATAATGCTATTGTATCAATTATTATACAGTATAGCATTTAATTGCTAATATTTTAAGGGATGTTCTTCACATTTTTAGGCAGTTTTTTGTCATTTTATCTTATGTTTTCTTTTCTTTTCTGTGTTTCTTTTTCTGCTCCGGTTCTTTCTGTAGGACCAACAGGTGAGTTAATTTACTGCAATGACAGAAAGTCAGAAACTGTCCTAAAATATTATTTAGATATCAGAAAAACACCCTAAAAATATTAATAACAGAAAAATATCATAAAATTCTGAATGAAATGGCAGAAAAAATCCTTAAAAATTGGACAGAACGCCTGAAAAATCTGAATTAAATATTATAAAAATAATTAGTAAATGTCTCCAAAATCCTCTGAAAAATACAAATAACACAGAAAGATCCCCTTAAAATATTAATTAAATGACTGAAAAATATTCTAAAAAAATAGTAGAGTGAGTGAAAAATATCTCAATATATATATATATATATATAAAATGTTTGAATAAATAACATTAAAAATATGAAGAAAAGGAATAAAATATGTCCAAAAATTATTAATAAAATAATATGAAAATATCTAATAAAATGTATTAAAAGTATTCATGAAATATCCTAAAAATTATAATAAAATATCTGAAAAATCTAATTAAAATATTAAATAAATGACTGAAAAAAATTATTAAATAGATACAATGACTTATAAATGTTCCAAATATATTTATAAAATTTATAAAATATTTATTAAATTTCATAAAATACTAATAAATATTAAAACATTTTCTGAGGCTGTTTTAATGGTGTAGAAAAATATTTCACCGTCCTGGATGGATCTCCAGCTACTGACTCCTCACATTCTTCACTTTATTCACTCTTTTCCATCATGTTTTGACTCATTTTGTTTCATTTTTCCTTCATTTCAGATAAATTTATATTATTTCAGTCCCATTTTGTGTCATTTTGGTCGTTTTGAGTCATTTCTGTTGCATTTTGATTCATTTTTGACACATTTTTTTTTCGTTTCAGCCCCAGTTTTTAGCTGATAAATGGACTCATTTAGTTGGTTTTTATTGGACTTTTCAAACCAGCTAGCAGGTTTTGGGTTTCAGGTGGTTTAACTTTGTGATTTCCAACCTTTTAGTGGTTTATGACAACCTTAAAATCTGACAGTACTTTAATTTTTCCCACTTTTTGTCTGACAAATGGTGTCCTGTTGGGGATTTTGTTTTTTAAAGGACCACATGTTTTCCAAACCCTTTAAGGTTCAGGTGGTTTCCAGCCTTCTTAGTGTCTCGTGACCCAACCAGTCTGTCCTTCACATGTTTACTTCTGTGAAACCTTCAGGCTGATCAGACTTCAGCTGATTGCTCTCCTGAGGACCAGCCAGAGCTTCTGTCATTCTTTGTGTGTCGGCAGGTGCTTCTAATCCACCGCCAGAATAGAGCCGGATGAGGTGTTTGGACAAGCTGAGCTGGTTCACGTCAAACCCCCCTGGCAGCAGCACATGGTACGATCCACGCTGGAGTCATGGCTGATTATCGGCTTTATTCAACCTGCAGCACAACTGGGAGGAAATAAACCCAAACTGGGAGAAAAAAAAACTCAAACTGGTCCCACTTTCATTTGCATGAAGCTCAGCTGGTTCGTGTCCGGATGCTTCAGAGTCCCTGATTTCTGTGTTTCCTGTGAAGGCACCAACCGGAGCACGAAACAAGTTAAAACCATTTTAGAAATGAGTTAAAAACCAGTTTAGAGACAAGTTAAAAACCAGCACAAGACAAAACAAACTGGTTCAAAACCAGCTGAAAAGCAAATTCAAAGCTTAGTCCAAAATCAAGTCTAAAACCTGTTGAAAAGCAACTCTCCAACCAGTTAAAAAAAACTGTTAAAAACCAGCCTTAAACCAAATCCATATCCAAGTTTAAAATCAGTCCAGTACCAGTCTAAAACCAGTTTAAAAGCGGGTCTCAAACCTGTCTAAAACCAAGTCCAGAAGCTGATTCAAAACTAGTCCAACAAGTCTAAAACCAGATTAAAACCAAATCCACAACCAGTCCAAAGCAGTCCATAACCAGCCTAAATCCAATAAAAAACAGTAAAAAAAAAAAAACAACAACAAAAGAAACCAATGTAGTCTCAAGCTAGTCCAACATTTTGCAAAAAAGCAAAAAACAGTTTAAAACCAGTTTTAGAGGAAATCCATATCCAAGTCCAAAATCAGCTTGAAAACCAGTCCAAAATTAGTGTTAAAACCAGTCATGACCAGGTCCAAGCCAAGTCCAATATTAAGGCAAAACCAGTTGAAACCTAATCGTAAACCAGTCCAGAACCAGTTTAAAATCAAATCCAAGTCACATCCAAAACCAGTCTAAAACCAGGCCCAGAACGTAGTTCAGACTGGTTCAAAACAAAGTCAAATAATGGCACTAAACCAGTCAAAACCAGTTTAAAACCAAGTTCAACAGTGGTGCAAAATCTGTGCAAAACCAGCTGAAACCAAATCTTAAACCAGTGTAAAACCAGTCAAGCACAGGTTTAAGACCAGTCAAAACCACGTCCAGGACTGAGTCCAAAACCAGTTTAAAAGCAAACCCAAACCAAATCCGAAACCAGCCTAAAACCAGTCAAAACCAGTTTAAAACCAGTCCAAAATTAGTGTAAAACCAGTTGAAACCCAATGTTTAACTAGTCCACCAACCGGATCTGAAACCAGTGTAAAACCAGTCAAAACCAAGTCCAGTACTCATCAAAACCGGTTGAAACCTCACCTTAAAAATCAGTTTAAAATCAAATCCAAGCTAAATCCAAAACCAGACTGAAACCAGCCAGAATTTAGTTCAAACCAGTCCAAAACCAAGTCTAAACCAGTTTAAAATCAAACCTACATCAGTTCAAATTCAAATCAAACCCAAACCAACCTTTCCCGGACTAGTCCAGAACCGGTCTAGAGTAGAACTGATCCTAGAACCTGAGTGGTTCCAGGGCTGAACCAGATTTCTTTGCCCTCCCCCTGGCTGCTTCTAGAAGCTTCCTGCTGGTGAAGGTCTGGACCTCCATCCCATAATAGAACCATTGATTTTGGCCCCGGGGGTCACCGTGGCGACCTTCAAACCCCCACCAGCCAGTCCTGGGGTGGGTTTTTCTCGGCGCTAACCTGGTTTCCTGCCGGTCTATTTTTGAGGGTGGATCTTTATTTTGGACTCCTGGTGGCCCGAGGTCTCCCGTAACCCAATTTGGTTTGACTTTGCCCGTTGAGGGAGCGAGGCGGCCCGAGGCGACGCGCTGTTACAGTTCAGGAAACACAAAGGAGGCGACATGAACGCACACAGAACGCACAATCTGCTAATCGGTGTGTGAAAGATCGATGGATTCACCCCACACGAACCTTTAGTCCCCGAGAACCAGCAAACCGAAACACAGCCGAGAAGACGGCTTTATGGACGGTTAGGGTGGACGGATGAACGATGTAGACGTAGAAACCAGACTACAGACAGAGGGATAAATCAGAGGTTTTTCATCCCAAAAACAGTAAAAATCTGCATTTTCTGACAGTAATATTCACTCTCATGTTGTGTTTTAGAGGATTTTTACTGTTTTTAGATGGAAAATTGAAATCAGGATGTAAATGTATAGACACAGAAATCAGGTTAAACTCAATTTACAGGATTTAATCAGGAAGTTACAGCCCATTTTAGAGGTTTTTCATCTAAAATACAGTAAAAATCTGCATTTTCAGGCATTAATATTCATTCTCAGCCTGTATTTCAGAGAATATTTGCAATTCTTAGATGGATTTCTTGAATCAGGATGTAAATATGAACGTATAAATCCAGGTTTTTCTCTATTTATGCTCATATTTATGCTTAAATTAAACATTACAGCCAGTTTCAGAGGTTTTTCCATCTCAAAAACAGTAAAAATCTGTATATTCTGACATTAATATTCACTCTCATGCTGTGTTTCAGAGGATACTTACTGTTTTTTGATGGAATCCTTGGAACATTAAGGCCAGGATGTAAATGTATACACACAGAAATCAGGTTAAACTCCATTTAGAGGGTTAAATCCGGAGATTACAGCCAGTTTCACCTCAAAAACGGTAAATAATCTGCTTTTTCATGCATTAATATTCACTCTCAGCCTGTGTTTTCGAGGTTTTAGACGGCTTTAAATGTAAAACTGAATCAGGATTGAAGTATAGATGTATAAGTGCAGATGTAAACAGAGCATTAGCTGCTTTTTAATCCATAGATTCCATCAAGAAAAACTGCATAAAGCCTCTAAAATACAGGTTGAGAGTGAATATCAATGCATGAAAATACAGACTTTACAGTTTTTGAGATGAAAAAAACCTCTGACACTAATTTAAAAGTTTAATTTAAGCATAAATATGAGCCTAAATAGAGAATAATCTGCATCTATATTTACATCCTGGCCTTAATTTTCCAAGAATTCCATCTAGAAACTGTATGAAACCTCTAAAACACAGGTTGAGAGTGAATATTAATGCATGAAAATACAGATTTTTACAGTTTTTGAGATGGAAAAACTTCTGAAACTGAACATTTTGAGGTCATTTTGCATCTTTATGTTCTTGTTTTGTACCTTTTCATGCCTGTTTCATGCCTCTTTGCGGTAGTTTTGCATCTTTTTGTGGTTGTTTCGTGTATTTTAGTGCTCATTTTATGCTTCCAAGTGGCATTTTTGCACCATTTTGTGGTCATTTTTACAGATTGTGGCAATTTTTTTGTTTCTTTTTGATCGTCTTACCAAGACTTTTAGCACTCATGCAGCCCCTTACCGTCATCACACTCCCACCTCCATGCTTCACTGTCGGGACGATACATTCACTGTCGGGACGATGCATTCACTGTCGGGACGATGCATTCACTGTCGGGACGATGCATTCACTGTCGGGACGATGCATTCACTGTGTAGCTGAACACTAATCTTTCAGTTCAACCCTGTCGTTTTGCGTCTTTTTGTCATCATTTTGAATCTTTTTATTCTTGTTTTGTGTCTCTTTGTGGTACTTTTGCCTACTTTGTAGTTATTTTGTAACTTTTTATTCTTGTGTTGTGTATTTTAGTGCTCATTTTGTGTCTCCAAGTGGTAGTTTTTTTGTGGGTTTTTTTCCCATTTGTGGTCGTTTTGCGTCTCCTTTTGCTCATGCTTCCTCCTCCATGCTTCACTGTCAGGACGATGCATCCACTGTGTCGCTGCACACCGGTCTTCCTGCCGTTTTGCGTCTTTTTAATCATCATTTTGCATCTTTTTATTCTTGTTTTGTGTCTCTTTGTGGTACTTTTGCCTACTTTGTAGTTATTTTGTAACTTTTTATTCTTGTTTTGTGTATTTTAGTGCTCATTTTGTGTCTCCAGGTGGTAGTTTTTGTGGTAATCTTTCCCATTTGTGGTCGTTTTGCGTCTCCTTTTGCTCATGCTTCCTCCTCCGTGCTTCACTGTCAGGACGATGCATCCACTGTGTAGCTGCACACCGGTCTTCCTGCCGTTTTGTGTATATTTTGTGTCTCATTCAGGTAACTTTGAGCGGTTTTGTGAGTTTCTGTGGTGCACTTTGTCCCGTCCACGGCGTTTAGCGGCTGATTCCCGGTCAGTATTGATGAATATCTTGATTAACCGGCCCGGGGCTGGGCTTCGGTGTGCATTTTTGGGGGATTTGGGCTGCAGTGTGCTGGGAACTTAATGCTTTATTGAGGGGCTGAGATGTGCTTGCTCAGAGCAATAAGCCATTGTTTGACTTGGCACAGCGCGGGGCACCCCGGGGCCGCTGCCATGAAAGGCTTTCTGTTCGATGCCCGAGTGCGCATTGTTGGAAAAATTGTCCCCCAAAAAATTAGCATAGAAGAATCCAAAATGCATAATGTTCTGCAAATGACAGCTGCTTAGCTGAAACAAAGGGAGCAAAATGGCTTTTGGTCGCGCTGCACTTGTTATGCTAATGAACCCCCCTGCCCGCCTTTATGGGCCGCGCCATACAAATCACACACTCTTCTTTCTGATTTTGCTTTGTTGTCCGTCACTTTCTGCAGAGCGTAGCCGTGCGCTAATTCATCTCCGCTCATAAAAATGCAATTTCAGACTCGTATTTGCAGACAAAACGAGCAGAAGCAGTGATTTACAAGCCCGGAGAGTGGATTTAAAGCTCACAATCAGCAGGAAGCTCTGGTGTAAATGAAGCCAGAGGGGAATATCACGGTTATGAATCTGTGGACGTCCTGAGAAAGACTCTGAGAGAAGGTCCCAGCTCCCGGTGTTTAGTATGCTAATGTATTCTCTGCTAATTCAGCCCCGGGGCTGAGAAAACAAAAAAAGTGAGGAGTGAAAAGGATCGGGTTTCAGCGCAGCCTAATGACCGGCAGATTAATCATGGGACACGTGGAGCGAGGTGGCCGCCGTGCATCGCCGTCTCATCGCCGTCTCATCGCCGTCTCATCGCCGTTCATCACCGTCTCATCGCCGTCTCATCGCCGTCTCATCGCCGTGCATCGCCGTCTCATCGCCGTCTCATCGCCGTCTCATCGCCGTTCATCGCCGTCTCATCGCCGTCTCATCGCCGTCTCATCGCCGTCTCATCGCCGTCTCATCGCCGTTCATCGCCGTCTCATCGCCGTCTCATCGCCGTCTCATCGCCGTCGCCGCCACAACTTCCTGCAGATCAGGAAGTTCAACCAGCCGACCTGCAGAGGAAACACTCAAGATCTCTGCAAACTGAAAAGTCTCCATGAAATTCATCTTTATGCTGCCTGTGAACTTAATAAACCCAATCAGCAGCTGCTTCACTGTCAGGACGATGCATTCACTGTGGTAGTTTCACATCTTTTTAGCATTATTTTGTTTCTTTTTAAGCTCATTTCACGTCTCTTTGTCGCACTTTTGCATCTTGTCGTGGACACTTTGCTTCTTTTATGCTAGTTTTGTGTCTTTTAGGAGTTGTTTCATATCTCTAATTGATAGTTTTGTGTATTTTTCTGGTAGTTCTTTCCTGTTGATATGGTCATCTCCCCAACATTTTTTTCGCTCACGCCTTTGTGCTTCACTGTCAGGACTATGCATTCTGTCTTTTAGTGGTCATTTTGCCTCTTTTTATGCTTGTTTTGTGTCTTTTAGGGGTTATTTTGCATCTTTTTGTGGTAGTTTAGCATCTGTTTTTGTTGATTTTTGCTCCTTTTTATGCTTGTTTGTGTCTTCTTGTGGTAGTTTTTCCCCTGTATTTATACTTACCTCTCCCACATTATTTGCACTCACATCATGATACTTCCACCTCCATGCTTCACTGTCAGGACTACGTATTAACTGTGGTAGTGTTGCATCTTTTTACCATCATTTGCTTCTTTTTAAGCTCATTTTATGTCTTTTAATGGTTGTTTTATGGCTGTTTGTGGTAGTTGTACATCTTTTAGTGACCATTTTGCTTCTTTTTGTGCTTGCTTTGTGTATTTTATGATTGTTTTGTCTCTAATTGATAGTTTTGTTTCTTTTTGTGAGTTTTTTTCCTATTTCTATGCTCATCTCCCAGACATTTTTTGCCCTCAAACAGCCCCATATCATCACGTTCCCACCTCTGTGCTTCACTGTCAGGACGATGCATTAACTAAGGCAGTTCCACACCAATCATTAATTTCAGTCCAACCCCGTTGTTTTGCATCATTTTGTCTTTAAAATATTGTCTTGTCTCGGACAAATGTTGAGTAATTTATGGTAATTTTAGACATATCTTAAGCCATTTTGGACAAGTTTGTGTAAGTTTAAAGTCATTTTGAGTAATTTTCAACTAGATTGGCATCATTTAGTAAATTTTTGGCGTTTTCAGACAATATTTAGGTCATTATGGCAAAAGTTTAAATTATTTTGAGAAGTTTTGTGTATTTTTGGACATTTTGGTGTCATCGATGGTCATGTTGGTCAACTTTTTGTCATTTTGGACAAGATTTAAGTTATTTCTGAGTCATTTAGGGCATTTTTGGATAAAGTTTAAAATATTGTCTTGTCTTGGACAAATTTTATAAAAAATTATGGTCATTTTAGACACTGGTGCAGCCATTTTGGAAAAAGTTTGTGTCATTTAGGACATTTTTGGTGTTTTTGGACAAAGTTTCGTTCATTTTTTTTTCAAACGTTTCAATTATTTTGGGATTTTTGTCCCATCTGTGGTCATTTTGGAGACATCTTCAGTCAGTCTGGACAAGGTTTGAGTTATTTCTGGAAAAAGTTTGACTTGTTTTGGGAAGATTTTGTGGAATTTTGGACAAATTCTGAGTTATCTGCAGTCATTTTTTAGACTTTGCCATTTTTATCCCAGTTTGAGTTATTTTGGGGAATTTTTCTTAACCATTTTGCAAAACTTTTTAGTATTTTACGATATCAGTCATACAATGTGGTCATTTTAAACAGGTTTCTGTCCTTTTGGACATTTTTTTGAATCATTTTGGAATGTTTTAGGTATTTTTGAACAATATTTAGGTCGTTCTGGCAAAAGTGTGAATTATTTTGGGAAGATTTTGTGTCATTTTGGACATTTGTTAACTCTTTTAGATCAATTGTTTTCTTCTTCTGGTTTCCATGAATTCTAACTGACAGAAGAATTTCCATCATTCTCTCTCCTCCTTCATGTTGTTCTTTTTGACTTTAGATTGGGAAGCGAGGATTCAAACTTAAATCTGCCGCTGGAGTCGGAGGGTTAAACTGAAAGTGTAAATATGGCAGCGACAGGAAAAAATCTGTCAAGCGATTCAAATCAATTTCAAGCCTCGGCAGCAGTGACTTCATGTCATCCAGCTTTCCAGAAACGCTCTTTAGCTGCTGCAGGTTTCCAGCTCTGCAGAAAAAAAGTGCAAACTCAGAGCGGTTGGACATCTGAAGGAGGCTCCTGCTCACTTTCTGCCACGTTCACAATGTGTCTTTATGCCGCCCGGCCCGGTTGCTCGGCGCTGAAAGAGATGGGCAGCGCTCGCTTCTGGCTTTCTGGAAATTAAGCTGCCGTGTCACGCCCATCCAGGCCATTGTCCGCCGAGCGGGGAGCCGGGCGCTTGGTATTCCCGGCACAGAGCGCCTCTAAACTTTGGCCTCGGCGTCAGGAACCCGGCCCGCTGCCATTCTGATTCTCTCCTTTGCCTTTCCAACTCAATCTGGACCTCCGACGGGACACGTCTGGTTCTGGTGCTTCAGGAGGAGGTCCAGGAGTCGTCCAGCGTCCCCAAACATCTCAACCACCGGGGAGGAACAAAACAACCATCATCTGGAGGACAAACATGACACGAGAAACAGACAGAAATGATGGAAAACTGCAACTCAAAATGACAGAAAACACTGACTTAATATGACGACAAACGGTGACTGAGGGGCGCCCGTATAGCTCATTGGGTTGAGCAGGTGACCCATGTACAGGGGCTGGTTTCAGACGCAGCAGCCGGGGTTCGATTCCAGCCCGCAGCCCTTTGCTGCATGTCTTCCCCCTGCTCTTCTTCTCCCCCATTTCCTGTCTGCCTTCACTACCACTATCTAATAAAGGCAATAAATAAATTAAAAAACGGTGACTGAAAATGACAACAAACAGTGACTAAACAGCAGCATCTATCATTTTTTATGTTCTCACTCGTGTTGTCTTTAAAATTGAGTTTCAGATCTTTTTGTGAGCCGTTAGTGTTGCCGTTTTCTGCGTCTCCATCAGACTTTCGAGTGTTTTTAGTCTTAGTTTATTCTCCTGCTGCGGTTTCTTTTTTAGATTTTCACATAAAAACCAAACAGTCGCTGACACCGTTTAAATGCTGCTGACAGTTTTTACGGCTCTTTGAGATGAGTCACATCCAGAACGTCGTTAAGCTTCTCATAACGAAGTCGACATCCAGAGAGCTAATGTAGCCTCCGTTTGTTTAGATTGTGGCTAATAGCACATGCTAACATGACAATAAAGAGTGTCTGTTTATCCAGGAGGATGGTAGTGCTTCAAGAAGGAGCTTTATGAGAACAAACACTGGCAATGTCTTTAGTTTCTTTAGCATCTTTAGCGTCTTTAGCTTCTTTAACATCTTTAGCTACTTTAATGTATTTAGCGTTTTTAGCTTCTTTAGCATCTTTAGTTTCTTTAGCGTCTTTAGGTTCTTTAGCGTCTTTAGCTTCTTTACCATCTTTAGCTTCTTTAAGTTCTTTAGCTTTTGTAGCATCTGTAGCTTCTTTGCCATCTTTAGTTTCTTCAACTTCTTTAGCTTCTTTAGCGTCTTTAGCTTCTTTAACATCTTTAGCTACTTTAATGTATTTAGCGTTTTTAGCTTCTTTAGCATCTTTAGCTTTTTTAGCGTCTTAACCGTCTTTAGTTTCTTTAGCATCTTTAGCGTTTTTAGCTTCTTTAGCATCTTTAGCTTTTTTAGCGTCTTAACCGTCTTTAGTTTCTTTAGCATCTTGAGGTTCTTTAGCGTCTTTAGCTTCTTTACCATCTTTAGCTTCTTTAAGTTCTTTAGCTTTTTTAGCATCTTTAGCTTCTTTACCATCTTTAGTTTCTTCAGCTTCTTTAGCATCTTTAGCTTCTTTAACGTCTTTAGCTACTTTAATGTATTTAACATTTTTTGCTTCTTTAGCATCTTCAGCTTTTTTAGCTTCTTTAGCATTTTTAGCTTTTTTAGCGTCTTAACCGTCTTTAGTTTCTTTAGCGTCTTTAGGTTCTTTAGCATCTTTAGCTTCTTTACCATCTTTAGCTTCTTTAGGTTCTTTAGCTTTTCAGCATCTTTAGCTTCTTTGCCATCTTTAGTTTCTTCAGCTTCTTTAGCATCTTTAGCGTCTTTAGCTTCTTTAATGTCTTTAGCTACTTTAATGTATTTAGCGTTTTTAGCTTCTTTAGCATCTTTAGCTTTTTTAGTTTCTTTAGCATCTTTAGCTTTTTTAGTGTCTTAACCATCTTTAGTTTCTTTAGCATCTTTAGCTTCTTTACCATCTTTAGTTTCTTCAGCTTCTTTAGCGTCTTTAGTTTCTTTAGCGCCTGTAGCTTCTTTAGCGTCTTTAATGTCTTTAGCTACTTTAATGTATTTAGCATTTTTAGCTTCTTTAGCATCTTTAACTTCTTTAACGTCTTTAGCTACTTTAATGTATTTAACGTTTTTAGCTTCTTTAGCATCTTTAGCTTTTTTAGTTTCTTTAGCATCTTTAGCTTTTTTTAGCATCTTAACCGTCTTTAGTTTCTTTAGCGTCTTTAGGTTCTTTAGCGTCTTTAGCTTCTTTACCATCTTTAGTTTCTTCAGCTTCTTTAGCGTCTTTAGTTTCTTTAGCGTCTTTAGGTTCTTTAGCGTCTTTAGCTTCTTTACCATCTTTAGCTTCTTTAAGTTCTTTAGCTTTTTTAGCATCTTTAGCTTCTTTGCCATCTTTAGTTTCTTCAGCTTCTTTAGCGTCTTTAGTTTCTTTAGCGCCTGTAGCTTCTTTAGTGTCTTTAACATCTTTAGCATCTATGCTAACGTGTCATCAGGTGTTTGTTTACTTTAAAGGATCACATGTTTCTGATCAGGACAGATGGGAGATTTGTTGGGACCCTGAAGGTCTCTGGAGGTCCTCAGAGACCCTAGAGGTCCCACTGGGTCGGTGTCTCGGCTTCAGGCGCTGTCACTCAAACCATCCAGAGGAGGAAGTTCATGTCCGAATCTGATTCAGCGTTTTTAAATCGGGCAGAGGAAAATTCATCTGAAGCTTTTTACCAAACCATGAATCATTAATCCAGGAAATAAAACTGAACTTTATGAGATGGAAACTAATTTAAGAAGAAAAACAAAATGAAAATGCTAAATAGTGACTGAAACTGACAACGTTGGCATTTCCTTTTCAGTCACTGCTGTCATTCTCAGTCACAGTTTTGTTTTTGTCATCCTAAGTCATGATTTCTGTCATTTTTAGTTTCTGTTCTCTACTGTTTTTAGCTGCTGGTTTTTTCATATTATGTCGTGTTTTTTGTCATTTTTAGTCACTGTTTGTTTTCGTTTTCAGCTCCTGTCACCTGATCCACCTGTAAATAACCGACCGTCACGCCTCCTAAACTTTATCTGGGTTGTTAAACTCGTTCTCTGAGTTTAATCTTCTCATTAGAGAACCTTTTCAGGACAACAAAACATCGGCAGTGAAATTCTGACTAAGAGCCAATTAGCTCTGATAAATAAATACTGAGCAGCAGAAGCTAATCTGCTAATATTTACAGGATGCGCTGAAAACGTTTTCCTCTGCTTTGCTGAGCTCATTTACCTCCTAACATGTTTTACTTTCCACCATCAGGACTCTGTGGTTCCTGTAAAAACGCCTTTAGCCTCCAGTCTCCAGACACTAATCTGCTAAGTGTGCGGCTCTCAGGAGAACAATCGTCGACCAAATCCCCGTTAAGACGGTGATGCTGCTTCGTCGTCCCGCACAAATTCACCTAAAGCCTCTTAAAGCTACCAGCGGAGCATTGTTTGGACGATTCTTAGCCGGTGAAGTCACTCAGAGCAGGAGATTAGAGACCGGGAGGCCTCAGAGTCGAGGAGGTGGACACCAGAAAGTCAGACGTAAAGACAGGAAGTGAAAGAAAACCGATGAGTTAGAACACCAGCAGCCAGTGAGCAGAAACAGCAGAAAACCTCTGGTGCATTCCAGCTGAACATGGATTTATTTTGAGGAGAATTTTGTGTCGTCTTCTACAGATTTTGAACCATTTAGGCCTTCTGAAGTTATTCTGGACACATTTTTGGACAAAGCTTGAGTAAATTTGGACATCTGTGGTCATTTGGGACACATTTTGGGTGATTTTGGATGTTTTTGGTCGTGTTGGGTGAAGTTTAGTCCATTTTAGGAAAATATGGAATCATTTTGGCGACATTTGGAATCAGTGTGGACAGTTTTTAGTCATTTGGGACATGTTTTAAGTTGTTTTAGACACGTTTTTGGTAACTTTGGGCACAATCTGAGTAGATAAATAGATAGATATTTTTATTAATCCTCAGAAATTGAAGTTTGTTTTTGTATTTTAGCTGCTGAACACGTGAATTTCTCTGGGCATTAATAAAGTATCTCAGAGTTTAGTCATTTGGGTCAAATTCTGACACATTTCTGTACAAGGTTTGAGTAATCTTGGACATTTGTGGTCACTATGAACACATTTTTGAGTGATTTTGGACATTTTTGGTAACGTTGGATAAGGTTCAGTTCATTTGGGACAATCTGGAGTCGTTTCACACAACTTTTATTCATTCAGATCAAGTTTTGGTAATTTAGGACAGATTTTCTGTCATTTAGGTCATTTGTTTGCAATTTCAGACAAAGTTTAAGTTGTTCAGTTCAAATTTTGAGTCAGTTTGGACAGTTTTTAGTCCCTGGTGACACATTTTGAGTCACTTTTGACAATTTTTGGTGGTTTTGGACACATTTTGAGTCATTTTGGTCAACTTTTTAGTCATTTTGGGTGAAATTTGAGTTGTTTTGGGCAATTTGTATATTGTTTACTACATTTTTGTTATTTTTGGCCAAAATTTAAGCAATTTTAGACAAATTTTTACTTTTAAAGAGATGTTTGTGTCATTCAGTGCAAATTTTGAGTCAGTTTGGACAATTTTGAAGTTATTTTGGCAAACTTTTGGGACAAAAGTTTTCAGTCATTTCAAACTGTTTTTTTTAGTATTTTAGGTCAGGTTTTAGTCATCTAGGACATGTTTTCAGTCATTTCGGCCATTTTTTGTAATTTCAGACAAGTTTAAGTTGTTTTGTACAAATTTTGTGGACATGTTTTGAGATGTTTTAGACACATGTTCGTCATTTAGGCACGTTTTGAGTCATTTTGGTTAAATTCTGAGTCATTTTGGACCTATTTTTGTTTTTTTTTTGTACAAATATTGAGTAATTTTGAACATATTTTGAGTATTTTTTTATATTTTTGATAATCTTGGACCAAATTTAGTTAATTTTGGGACATCTTTAGTCATTTTAATGAATTTTTTAATCAGTTTAGACAGTTTTTTTTGGCATTAGGGAAACTTTTTGACCATTTTTGGTAATTTTAGACCGATTGGGGAGATGTTTTGAGTTGATCTGGACAAATACTGAGTTACTTTCTACAGTTTTTATTCATTTAGGTCAAGTTTAGGTCATTTGGACAGTTTTTTCAGTCATTTAGGCGATTGTTTTTAATTCCAGGCAGAGTTTTATTTTATACAAATTTTGATTCACTTGGACAATTCTTGAGTTATTTTGGACACATTTTGGTCATTTTTGTACAAGGTTTGAGTAATGTTGGTCATTCTGAACACTGTGTGGATATTTTGGGTGATGTGGGACAAAGTTCAGTTTGTTTTGGGACAATCTTGAGTCACTTGGGGGGAAATTCTGAATCCTTTTGGGCAAATTTCAGTCACTGGTGACTCGTTTTGAATAATTTTAGACAAAGTTACAAGTCATTTTGGACATATAAGTCATTTTGGTGAAATTTTGAATCAATTTGGACACCTTTGAGCTTTTCTTTTTAGGTTTTAAACAGTTTTTGGTGATTTTGGACACATTTTCAGTCATTTAGGTGAGGTTTTCCAATGTTGTTCTTAGTTTTGGTCCTTCTGCACAGAGGACAGTCAGAGGTGGATGTCTAACGAAGCCACGGTGGTTAAAAACGCTCCAGATGGTCGGTTCTGACCCGTTCGGAGCCTCATGAATATTCATGAGGACGAGGCGGCTCATTAGAATATCCCAGCAGCGTGAGAATGACGTGCGTCCTCATGAATATTCACGAGGCCGATCATTCATTGGCTGATCCTGTTTTCTGGGTCACGACAGGAGGAAACTTGGGCTTCACCTGGCTGTTGGTTTTCCCTCATTGTTGGGGAAAGTGGGGCACTTTGCTTTCCTTGGTAATGTGAGGGTCCGTTATGGATTATCTAAGAGCTCTGATTGGAGGTCGTGTCCGGTCTTGTTGAAGGAAGGGTTAAAGCTTCGCTCTGCGGCTCTGGGAGGAGTGGATTCCCAACGCCGCCTCTCTGGGGCTCAAACATCTTCAGTCTCATTAGTTCTGCAGATTTGTGGCCCTCAGGCTTCAAACGGAGATGATTGAGTCTCTGAAGGAGGCGAAACTCAGCGTTTAGAGGTGAAGAAACATTCAGTTTTTTAAGTTTAGCGCCTCATTTTTCACTCTGAAGTCCTGCAGCTCCATGGAAACAGAAAGAAGACGAGAGAGAACTCACAATGATGGAAACCAGAGGGAAGAAACTTCTCCAAAATGGTCCAAAAATTGTCCAAGATGATGCAAAAGTTTCCAAATATAACTCAAAACAATTCTCAAATAGGCTCAAATCTGTTCAGAAATACCAAAAATGTCCTAAATTAAATCAAAACTTGTCCAAAATGCATAAAATGTACTAAATGACTGAAAAATTGTCCAAAATGACAAAGAAATTGGCCAAAAATACACAAAATCTTCCTAAGGTAACTTGTACTTTTCCCAAAATGACCCAAGCTTTGTCCAAAAATAAAAAATAAAAATTAGTAAATGATTCAAAATACGTCCAGAAGTACTTAAACTTTCTCCAAAACTGTAGTAAATGACACACAAATATTCTAAAATTACTCAAACTTGGTCCAAAAGGAAAAAAAGTTGACAGAAGTGACTCAACAGGTGTCCAGAATGATGAAAATTTTGTCCACAATGACTCAAGAAAGGTCCAAAATGACACAAACCTTTGTTAAAATGGATCAAAATTTGCCTAAATTTTGTTCAAAAATACAAAAAATGTCATTAACAACTCCAGAATTGTCCAAAATGACTCAGAATGAGTCCAACATGACCCAAAATATTCTCAAAATAACCTAAATTTGGTCTACATATGCCAAAATTACAACAAACTAGTCCAACATACCTCAAAACCTGTACAGTTTACCATCATATTGTTCAAAGTGATGAAAAATGTCCCAGAATAAATTTAAAAAAATGTCCCAGCATTGTCCAAAAATACCAAAAATCTACAAAATTTCTTTAAAAGAGTTCCAAAATAACTCAAAAACAAGTTGTCTAAAATAACTCAAAATGTGTTCAAAGTGACCACAAGGGGCAAAAAATATTCAAATTTTATTTAAAAAAAACACAAATGCTGTTTAAAATGACCAAAAACCTTTTAAAAATGACAAAAAGTCTAACAAATGTCTCCAAATCACAAATTTGTGCAAAATTACAACCTTTTTGTCCTAAATTACTCAAATCTGTTCAAAATAACTCAACATTTTCCCCAAATGACTGACTTTGTCTAAAAATGTACTCCAATCTTGCTGTAAATTACAAATAATTTGTCCAAAATATGTTCAAAGTGACCAGAAATGTCCTAAAATATTTAATATTTTCTCAAATACAAAAAATCTACAAAATTTCTTGAAAAAGGTTTCAAAATAACTCAAAAACATTTAAAAATAAAGTTCCCCAAAATGACTCAGTGTGATCAAAGTTACCAAAAATGTCTGACGATAACTAAAAAAAAATCCAAAATTAGTAAGTTGTTGTCCAAAAACACCCAAAATATACAACATTTATTTTGAAAACAAAAAAATAACTTGTGGAAAATTACATACAAATTATTGAAAATCCCTCTAAATGATACAAAAATGATCACAAAGAGCAAAAATTCTTCAAGCTTTAAAAAAAAACATGACAAAAAGTTGCTTAAATGAACAAAAACACCCTACAGATCTCAACAATTTTCAAAAATTGCCACAGATGATGGAAAAAAATGTCTAAACTTAATTTCAAAAACGGTCAAAATGACAGGATTTTTTTGTGATATTAACTCAGGATTATAGAATTTGACTTTTATTTGGATTTCTGAATGAGGAATACAAAGTTAGCAGAGCTCTAAATGTGAGTTTTCCTTGAGCGTATTTTCTTTTATTTTTGTGGCCACTCTGGGCCTCCGTACCGCAGGAGGCCAATTTAAAAACGCTTTAAAAACAATTTGAGGAGCAGAACGTAAAAGTGTTTCTGAGCCATCAATCATCCTAAACGCTTCAATCTGAGGTGATAAGACGAAGCTGCAGGACAACGCTTCGGGCCAAACCAAACCAAACCCGGAGATGTTCAGTACATAGTTTGATAAGTGGAACATTCCAGTCATTCTCCTCCTCAGCGGTGACGCCCTCCACGACAGAACCTCTGCAGCTGCTAAAGGTCTGCAGAAACCACAAGAACAACAGGAAAATATCCACGACAAAACCAGGAAAAACAACTGGAAAAGACACAATAAAACCAGGAAAATAACAGATAAAAACACACAATAAAACCAGGAAAATAATGGTTAAAAAGCACACAATAAAACCAGGAAAACAACAATAAAAACAGGATGTAACCAGTACAATAACAAAAACACTGTAAAAAAAAGTTTAAAAAAAACAAAAACAGGAAAAAAAAACAATCAAGGCTATAAACCAGTATAAAACCAGTCAATAAACAGGCTATAAACCAGTATAAAACCAGTCAACAACCAGGCTATAAACCAGTATAAAACCAGTCAACAACCAGGCTATAAACCAGTATAAAACCAGTCAATAAACAGGCTATAAACCAGTATAAAACCAGTCAACAACCAGGCTATAAACCAGTATAAAACCAGTCAATAAACAGGCTATAAACCAGTATAAAACCAGTCAACAACCAGGCTATAAACCAGTATAAAACCAGTACAAATTAAGTTCTTGGACTTGATTTTTAGGCTGGATTTAAACCAGTTTGGACTGGTTTCACTCTGGTCTTTAGGCAATTTAAGATCAGCCTGAAACTGGTTTAGAGCAGGTCTAAGAACCAGTCCAAGACCAGTCTAGAACAGGTCTAAGAACCAGACCAAGACCAGTCTAGAACAGGTCTAAGAACCAGTCCAAGACCAGTCTAGAACAGGTCTAAGAACCAGACCAAGACCAGTCTAGAACAGGTCTAAGAACCAGACCAAGATCAGTCTAGAACAGGTCTAAGAACCAGTCCAAGACCAGTCTAGAACAGGTCTAAGAACCAGACCAAGATCAGTCTAGAACAGGTCTAAGAACCAGACCAACACCAGTCTAGAACAGGTCTAAGAACCAGACCAAGACCACAAGTCCTGCTGCTGGGATATCTGGTGGACGTTTGGAGTGGTTGTAAACTGGTTTTAGACTGGTTTTACACTGGTCCTAGACTAGTTTTAGACTGGTTTTACACTGGTCTTAGACTAATTTTAGACTGGTTTTACAGTGGTCTTAGACTAATTTTAGACTGGTTTTAAACCGGTTTGCTAGACTGGTCTTAGACTGATTTTAGGCTGGTTTTAGTCAGGTATTAGGCTGG
Source organism: Acanthochromis polyacanthus (assembly GCF_021347895.1). Classification (NCBI taxonomy): domain Eukaryota; kingdom Metazoa; phylum Chordata; class Actinopteri; family Pomacentridae; genus Acanthochromis; species Acanthochromis polyacanthus. The sequence goes on along the minus strand of NC_067134.1, from coordinate 8,216,338 downwards.
TTTATTAGACTGGTTTTAGACTAGTTTTATAGTGGTTTTAGGGATTTTAGATTTTTTACACTGGTTCTGGACTGGTTTTAGGGTTTGTTTTCCCACTGATTTTTAGGATGGTTTTAAACTGGTTCTAATCCAGATGACTTTTGTCTTTAGAGTTTTTAACTTTCTTTCTGCTGCCTGATCAGATGATTTCAGGGAATCACTGTCTCCTGCGATGATCTCTCTCCGGCCCTCAAACCAATGAGATCTGCCACTATAAATCATCTTCAGGAGAACATCTCCTCCCGCTGTAGCTGTCAGATCACGACATGCTGTCAAAACACACGACGACTGCAGCTCCCGGCTTCACGTCGGCCTCAGGTGAGCCTCTGGCATGCGACGGCATCGTTAACATTCCAGCGATCAGCCAACGAGAGTGACAAGACGGAACAGCTCAGACTTCAGGTTTATCGGTCTGAAGGGTGCTGAAAAAACAGCCGGAGAAACAGAGTCCAAGAAACCAGCTTAAAACCACAATAAAACTAGTTTAAACCAGCCTAAAACCACAATAAAACCAGTTTAAACCAGCCTAAAACCACAATAAAACCAGTTTAAACCAGCTTAAAACCACAAATAAAAACATTAAAAAATAAAAACACTAAAAACATGAGAAAACCACAATAAAACCAGTTTAAATCAGTCTAAAACAACCTAAAACTACAATAACACCAGTCTAAAAACATGAGAAAACCACAATAAAACCAGTTTGAATCAGTCTAAAACAACCTAAAACCACAATAAAACCAGTTTAAATCAGTCTAAAACCACCTAAAACCACAATAAAACCAGTGTAAAAACTGTCTAAAACCAGTCTAAAAACCAGAATAAAACCGGTCTAAAACCTGTATTTAAAACAAATCTAAAACCACAATAAAGCTACAATAAAACCAGTCTAAAACCTGAATAAAACCGGTCTAAAACTTATATTTAAAACCAATCTAAAACCACAATAATACTACAATAAAACCAGTCCAAAACCATGTTTAACACCAGTCGAACATAAGCCTAAAGCCAGTCTAAAAATCAAATATAATATCATGTTTCAAACCAGTCCAGAGTCTTTAATCAGTCCAAAACTAGCCTTAAACAAGCCTAAAAACCAGAACAACATAAGCCTAAAACCAGTCTAAAAACCAGTCTAAACATCAGTCCAAAACTGACAACAAACCAGTCTAAAACTGACCTGAAAACAGCTTAGAAACCAGTCTAAAACCAGTCTAAAACCAGACTAAAGCAGCTTAGAAATGAGTCTAAAACCAGTCTAAAACCAGACTAAAACAGCTTAGAAACCAGTCTAAAACCAGACTAAAACTGACCTGAAAGCAGCTTGGAAACCAGTCTAAAACCAGTCTAAAACCAGTCTAAAACCAGTCTAAAACAGCTTAGAAACCAGTCTAAAACCAGTCTAAAACCAGACTAAAACAGCTTAGAAACCAGTCTAAAACCAGTCTAAAACCAGACTAAAGCAGCTTAGAAATGAGTCTAAAACCAGTCTAAAACCAGACTAAAACAGCTTAGAAACCAGTCTAAAACCAGTCTAAAACCAGACTAAAGCAGCTTAGAAATGAGTCTAAAACCAGTCTAAAACCAGTCTAAAACCAGACTAAAACAGCTTAGAAACCAGTCTAAAACCAGACTAAAACTGACCTGAAAGCAGCTTGGAAACCAGTCTAAAACCAGTCTAAAACCAGTCTAAAACCAGTCTAAAACAGCTTAGAAACCAGTCTAAAACCAGTCTAAAACCAGACTAAAACAGCTTAGAAACCAGTCTAAAACCAGTCTAAAACCAGACTAAAGCAGCTTAGAAATGAGTCTAAAACCAGACTAAAAACAGTCTAAAACCAGACTAAAACAGCTTAGAAACCAGTCTAAAACCAGACTAAAACTGACCTGAAAGCAGCTTGGAAACCAGTCTAAAACCAGTCTAAAACCAGTCTAAAACCAGACTAAAACAGCTTAGAAACCAGTCTAAAACCAGACTAAAACTGACCTGAAAGCAGCTTGGAAACCAGTCTAAAACCAGTCTAAAACCAGTCTAAAACCAGACTAAAACAGCTTAGAAACCAGTCTAAAACCAGACTAAAACTGACCTGAAAGCAGCTTGGAAACCAGTCTAAAACCAGTCTAAAACCAGTCTAAAACCAGACTAAAACAGCTTAGAAACCAGTCTAAAACCAGACTAAAACTGACCTGAAAGCAGCTTGGAAACCAGTCTAAAACCAGTCTAAAACCAGTCTAAAACCAGACTAAAACAGCTTAGAAACCAGTCTAAAACCAGACTAAAACTGACCTGAAAGCAGCTTGGAAACCAGTCTAAAACCAGTCTAAAACCAGTCTAAAACAGCTTAGAAACCAGTCTAAAACCAGTCTAAAACCAGACTAAAACAGCTTAGAAACCAGTCTAAAACCAGTCTAAAACCAGACTAAAACAGCTTAGAAACCAGTCTAAAACCAGTCTAAAACCAGACTAAAGCAGCTTATAAACCAGTCTAAAACCAGACTAAAAGTTGAATGAAAACCAGTCCAAAGTCAGCCTAAATCCCGTCTGCTGATCGACTATTGAAACATTGTGCCGGCGGCTGGAAAACCCGTCTGCTGTTCATTTATGTCTGCTGATCGGTATCTCTGCTGGAAACAGAGATCACACATCTCATGGGACGTGTTCAGGAAGATGAACCACATCACTTTATTCTGTTTTCTTCATTTCAAAATTTTCCAAAAATCACCCGTTTATAATAACTACATTTTGTAAAATACTAAAAATTCTGCAATTCCTGACACAAATGTGAATCTATGAATGAATCATCTGTGACCAAGAATCATGTGACAAAAATTCAGAGAATTTCCAGACTTTCGGAGGATACACTCAGCAGAGTTAAACATCTTTCCTTCCAACTGAACCACGAAAAAAGAGATATGAAGAAAACTTAAGACAAAACACCACAAAGGGCTCGCAAAATGACACAGAAGAGATGAAAAACCACTAAAACGGAACACAAAAGGTCAGAAACTGAAACACAGTACAACTAAGACAAGACCGTGAACAAGACAAATAGAAAACTATAAAAATGAGAAGCAAAACTACACAAGCAGCACGCAAAACGGTGAAACAAACTGAGACAAAATGGCAAAACACGATACAAAAACGAGGAAAAAATGACAAAAAGCAGCTCAAAGAAGACACGAAACGAGAAAAACGCAAGCAAGACATACATTGACAAAAATGTGACAATAAAAAATGAGACTAAAGAAAAATGAGGCACAAAACGTAAAAAAAAAAATTGAGCCAAAACAACCAAAATGAGGAACAAAGCAAAATGAGGCAAGAAACAGAAAGACAGGACACAAAACGCTATGAATGAGACACAAAACCACAAAAAAGAGACAAAAAATAACACAAATGAGATACAAAACTAGAAAAACATGACAGAAAACGGCATAAATGAAACAAAACAACATAAATGAAACACAAAAAGACACAAAATAACACAAACGAGATACAACATTAGAAAAATTAGACCAAAAATGCCATAAATGAGATGCAAAATGACAAAACAGACACAAATTAACAAACGAGATACAAAACTAGAAAAATTCGAAAAACTAGGCAAAAAAACGACATAAATGAGACACAAAGCAACATAAATGAGACAAAATACGACATAAATGAGACACAAAGCGACATAAATGAGACACAAAACGACATAAATGAGACAAAAAACAACATAAATGAGACAAAACAACATAAATGAGATACAAAGCGACATCAATGAGACACAAAGCCGCATAAATTAGACACAAAATGACATAAATGAGACACAAAGCGACATAAATGAGACACAAAACGACATAAATGAGACACAAAACGACATAAATGAGACAAAACGACATAAATTAGACACAAAGCGACATAAATGAGACACAAAGCGACATAAATGAGACACAAAACGGCATAAATGAGACACAAAACGACATAAATGAGACACAAAACGGCATAAATGAGACACAAAACGACATAAATGAGACACAAAACGGCATAAATGAGACACAAAGCGACATCAATGAGACACAAAGCGACATAAATGAGACAAAACGACATAAATGAGACACAAAGCGACATAAATGAGACACAAAGCGACATAAATGAGACACAAAACGGCATAAATGAGACACAAAACGACATAAATGAGACACAAAACGGCATAAATGAGACACAAAGCGACATCAATGAGACACAAAGCGACATAAATGAGACACAAAACGGCATAAATGAGACACAAAGCGACATAAATGAGACACAAAACAGCATAAATGAGACACAAAACGGCATAAATGAGACACAAAGCGGCATAAATGAGACACAAAACGACATAAATGAGACACAAAGCGGCATAAATGAGACACAAAACGACATAAATGAGACACAAAGCGACATAAATGAGACACAAAACGACATAAATGAGACACAAAACGGCATAAATGAGACACAAAGCGGCATAAATGAGACACAAAGATACAAAACTGGACAATTAGGACACAAAAGTTCAAAACGATCCAGCAGTGAAGAGAACAGAAACCAGATAAACTCTCAGGAAACACACTGAGCTGAGAATAAAAAAACCAACAGAGACTCCAAGAACAAATCCATAAAATCCGTAATAAGAAATTTATTTTCCATCAATTACAAAGAACAAAACAGTTGAAAAAGCATAGATTGGTTTGTTACATGGACTGTACAGGGGGTCGCATGGCGTCGCTACATAAAGCTAACAAATAAAACAAGGAGGAACTCTAGGAATATTTAAGTCATCTGATGAAAAAATATGAAATCTTCCACGTCTAGGTATAAAATAGAAAAGAGATGAAGCTGATTGTGGACCCTGATACAGTGTTTAGGCCTCTTAAACCTCGTGGCCTCTTTGGTTCCATCGTTCACACGTCTGAGCTCAATTTAATTCTACAAAAATAACTTTTTATCTCATTTCGATGGCAGTTTCTGTTCATTTTCCCATTTCTAGTCCTCAGTGCAAATATTCTGACCAGGTCTGGGCGAGGTCGGGGTCGAGCGACGGGCAGGCGGAACCCTCGGAGCGACGGGAAGCTCTTATTCTGAAAATACCGAGGCCCGAAAGTGTGTCTCAAAGTGTGTTAGCGGGCCGCGGCGGGAACTCCGCTGGGACGGATTCATTTAAAAATCACTATTCAGGCGTCGCATTTGGGTCAAAGTTAGCCCCAGTTAGCCTCTTTTCACATTTCAGCCACCGCAGGAAAACTTTTTCTAGGATAAAAGAGGAGAAAATCTGAGGGAAAAAAAAGCGTCTCCGGGGGCCGACGTAATAACTTGGTCGTCTTCTGTGACATTGAAACTGAAACTTTTGATTCTCTTTGCTTTTCAGTCCTTAAACTAAGATTTATGGCATTTATGCAAAGGAAAATGGCCAAGAATACGTGTTTTTACAAAGAAAAATCATAAGAAATGAAAATATGAGTTGGTTGGAAAAACGCTTTCAATATCAGTTTTGCTCTAACTGACACATAAATAGCTCTAAAGAAACACTCTATAACTGTTAGAGAGCCCGTTTTTAAGGTTAAATACGTTTTAAATGATGGGAAAGTCAATAGCGACCAAACTGAGGGAGGATTTTTAGATGCTGTCACAGATTTGTCAAACGTCATGACATTACAACTGACACTTTTATTTCTTTAAATTAAGAATACTCGAAATTTTTTACAACTTTCCTGACTTCTCATCTCTTAAAACAACAATTTAGTCATGCTGTCAAAATTATCCAGAAAACATGTTTTTGTACAAAAAAATCATAACATATGAGAAGATCAGTTGGTTTATTTGATGGAAAAACTGGTTTAAATATAAACTTTATTCTTATTTATTCGTAAGTAGCTTTAAATAATGAATCTAGACCTGTTAAACAGTCAGTTTTTAAGGTTAAATACGTTTTAAATGATGGGAAAGTCAGTAGCGACCAAACCGAGGGAGGATTTTTAGATGCTGTCAAACGTCCTGCAGTTGTTTTTACATTTTAATTCTATTTTTTGGCTTTTAAAGACACATACTGATGTTTTTTCGGATCCTCCTGCCTGAAGCTCGACCCGTCGTCACTCGCCGTGCTTCCATTGTTCAAGTATAAATGATCGTTTGTCACTAGAGCCTCAGTTCTGTCTGATAAACGGGTGAATTCTATACATTGCATAGCTCATGCGGCACTTATTAGTTTGTCAGGACTGTGGGCAGTGGTGCCACTCTGGGCTCATTAAAGGCATTTTCAATCTGCAAGTGCTACTGTCAAAGTTTCACTCTTAAGTTAGAGACGCATTAAATATGTTTTCAGAACCAAATCTTCCCCTTTGAGGAGAAGCTGAAGCAAAGCAAATGTCCAGACATGACAAACAGATGTTTAGGATTCTGTTCCCGGTTCTTTCCACCATCTTCATGTGCCGATTCTTTGTTTGCATACAAAGACTGGAAGATCTCCCCAAAAGTCAACCCAAATAAAATTTATGTGATTAAAAACAGAAAATACGTAAAATTATGAAGTTTGTTTAAAACCAAAAAGTAACAAATAAAAATAAAAAGTCAGAATCTAAAAATAAGAAGCCAATTTAAAAAAAATGTTAATTTTAGTTTTTTTTTTTAACTCAGTTTTTGTTTGAAAACAGAAATCACGTGTTTAATTTTAAACCAAAAACTAAATCTTGACAGTTTTCTCCCTTTTTTTCTTCTTCTTTTTGGTTTAAAACTGAAAAATTATAATTGGGTCATTTTCTGTTGATTTTTTTCCCCTCTTTAGTTGTTTTTGCTGGTTTAACATGGAAAAATAAGTTTTCACTGGTTGTTAAAAATGGAGAAATGAAAAATTTAAGTTCATTTTGTCATTGACTCTAAATGAAAAATCTGAATGGAAAATTACATTTGTGATTACAGAAAACCACTCATTTTTTGGTATTTAATGGGAAAACATTATTTTCTGTTTGGAAATTACACAATAAAAGGATGTTTTTTTTTACTTTGACACCTGATTTTCCATTTTTGGTTTAAAAAACAAGAAAGACTTTATTCCCATTCTACATGTTTGAAGCTTTAATTGAAGTTTATTTCTAATTTTTAGGAGATTGTTTTCAAACTTTAGGCTTTTTTCTCGTGAACAATTTGCCTCCTCGTTTATACAATTTATTATTTTATGAAGCACATTAATTCCAATGAAAATTCATTTTTTTCAACATAAAGAATCTCTAAGTTTAGATTTCTGTCTTAGAATCAAGAATCTGAGGATATTATCTGAGTTGATGCCGGATCAGGACCCTTTAGGTTCCAGATTTGGAAATTTAGAAAAGAAACTAGATTTAGCAAAAAGTTTGAGCCGCTGCAGTGAAGATGATGGAAAGAAACTGAGAATCTGTTTCTGCGTCTGAATGTTTGCCGGTTCTATCGTGGAACCAAAGGTCCTGTTAGACGGAGCCAGAAGCCACAAGTGCTGTACGTTGGCGGTTCGTTTCAAAGCGTTTTTACCCACTGTCCTCTCCAGAGGCGTCTGGACCCACCCAGACCTCCGCTTTTCAGGTCGGGTTTGAAGAGTTTAGATCCAGAAAACATTTTAGTAAACCTCAAGATCTTTGTGAAGAACTTTGGGTTTGTTCTCCAGAGTAGAAGCTCTGTTCGCAGGAGATAGAAGGAACTATATGAAGAGACATAAATATATGTACAGGTCTGAGTGCAGGCGTACATGAGGGGAGTAGATGCGTCTTCCATAAATATTCTATAATGTCGGGAATCCGTGGGGTTCTTTAAATAAAATTCAGGCGCAGCCGCACTCGTCCACGATCATGTTGGGAACGTCGCGCTTCACGATGTTGTACTCGTCGTCGAAGTAGAGCATGGACATGGTGCTGAGCTTGGTGGGGATGCAGCAGGAGTTCATGGATCCGGGGCTCATCCCCCGCATGCGGTACTGGTTCACCACCGCCGTGTGGAAGGACGAGGCCGAGCCGGGGACGCCCGCCATGTAGGCGGGGCAGCTGCCCTCGCAGTAGTTCCCGAAGTACCCCGACGGGGCGATGATCCAGTCGTTCCAGCCGATGAGGCGGAAGTCTATGTAGAACTGCTGGCGGCAGCACAGGCTGCTGCTGCCGTCGCACTCCAGCCCTCGCTTCCGGATGCGGTGTTTGGCGTCGGCCTGCCTCGCCTGCACCACCAGGAAGGGCCGGTGGGACTCGTCTCCGAGGCCCAGCAGGACCGGCAGGACGCCCTCCGCCTCGCAGCCCTCGCAGCGGACGTCCAGGTTCTGGCGCCGGTCGCCCTTCTGGAACACCAGCCGGACGGCGTCGGTCAGGCCGAAGGTGTGCCAGCCGCTACGCTTCAGCTCCACCCGACGCTCCACCAGGTTCCAGCGGCTGCCCAGACCCGGCTCCTGGTAGTACACCTTCACCGTCACCTTCCGCCGGCCGCGGAGCTCCGAGGGCAGCAGCCTGAAGTAGAGCCAGAGGGTGGCCTGGACCACCTCCAGGTTCTGGTTCCCCTCGCTGGAGATCAGGAAGAACAGGCTGGATTTAGACGTCACCAAGTCGTCTGAGGAGAACAAAGACAGTAGAGTTACCGAAACATAAAGACACAACGCTGGACACAAACACAAAAACTAAAGTCAACCAAAATCAGTCTTTATCAACAATAAAGTCTGGTAATTTAACCAAGAAAAGTTTTCTACCACGCAAAAAAAGACAATAAATGGATACAAGAATGAAATCAGACGATCTCAGAGACAAGATAGTCAGAAAAAAGACACAAAACAACCAAAACTTCCACAAAACAAACTAAAAGAGGATAAAAAAAAACACTGACTGAACAGAAAAGATGCAACATGAACACGAAATGACACAAAACAACCAACAAAACATGAAAAACAAAGAGAAAGAGACACAAAAAGGTGCAAAATGTCCAAAAGTGACATAAAAGTCACAAAAAGATGCACCCCCCCCAAAAAACACACACAACTAACTGAAAGAGACACATCAACACAAAACAACCATCAAAAGATGTAAGTTAAAGAGAAAAACACACAAAAAGCGCATGAAACGAATGCAAAGCACTTTGTGGTGCAATGTTATTGTAGAAAAGTGCTACACAAATAAAGTTTGATTGATTGAAAGAAAGAAGAGGTAGAAGAGACAGACAATAAGATGGAAAACAACCAAGAAAATACACAAAAAGACCATGAAACAACCACAAAAACATGCTAAATGTACAGAAGGAGACACAATCAGAAAAAGATGCAAAACAAACACTAACTGAACAGGAAGAGACACAGCATGAACACAAAATGACACAAAACAACCAACAAAAGATGCAAAACAAAGAGAAGGAGCCACAAAAAGACCAAGAAATGAATGAAAGAGTGGAGAGACGAAAGATGGTCAGAAAAAGACCAAAAGAAGACACAAAACAACCAAAAAAGACAGAAAAGACCATGAAATGATGTGAAACAACCATAACACCAACACAGGAGCTTTGGTCTGCTGTCGTACTTCGTGGGAATCTTCAGTTCAGACAACAGGAAGTTGAAAACGTGACGTGAACTGAAGCTACTTCCTGTTTCTGAAGGTTCTGCTTCCTGGAAATTCTGCGATTATAGCAATAAAAGGTTTTTGGGTTTTTTAGGCCAAATAATGAAGAAATAAAACTGTTTAGTAACAAACATGAAGTCTGACTAAAGTGTGTGTCTGTTTTGGTAAAGACACACAGTAACACAAAGACACACATGAAGACGGCAATTCAGAAGTTTGTGTTGCTGTTGTGTTTGATTTTTTTGTGTTGTTTGATTTGTTGTTGTTTTGTTGTTGTTGTGTTGTACTGTTTTGCCATATTGTTGTTTTGTTTGCTTTGTTTGTGTTTATGTTGTTGTTTTGCAGTTTTGTTTAGATTTTTGTTGTTTGTGTTATTGTTGTTTTATTTGTGCTGTTGTTGTTTTGTTTGTGTTGCTGTTGTGATTGTTTTGTTAGTGTTCTTGTTCTTGTTTGTGTTATTGTTGTTTTCTTCAAGTTGTTTTGTTTGTGTTGTTGTTTTGCTATTTTGTTTGTTATTGTTTTGTTTGATTTGTTTTTGTTTGTGTTGTTTTGCTTGTGTTGTTGTTGTTTGTGTTGTTTTATCTGTGTTTTTGTTTGTGTTGTTTTGTTTGTTGTTTTCTTCATGTTGTTGTTGTTTTGCTTGTGCTGTTTTCTTAGTGTTGTTGTTGTTCTTGTTTGTGTTATTGTTGTTTTATTTGTGTTGTTGTTTTGCTATTTTGTTTGTTGTTTTGGTTTTTCTGTGTTGTTGTTGTTTTGCTTCCAGCTGGCCCCGCTGCAGCTCGGAGGTGAAACTTGGACACGACGTCCAACATGTTGGACAGAAAAGCGTCTCAGTGGGAGACGAGTCGACGCCAGAACGAACCAGTCGACAGTGAATGCAGCGTTTAACTACCAGACTCACTAAAGAGCTTTTATTGTGAAAGGGAAACAGCAGGAAACAAAACAAGCAAATTGCTTCTGTGTTTTTTTCTATAAATGTTTGTTTATAGACTTTTGAATTTAGTTACTGAGATTTTTAGATGTAGAAACACTTAGTTTTGCTACATTATTTTTCTAAAACATTTTTTCTCACTGTACATTTTTACAAAGTTATTTCTTTTGTAAATTTAAAATTTTACATTTGAAATATTTTCAGATTGCTTACATTTACAATTTTCTGCACACACTATTTTTTTAGATTTTTTATTATTTGTGAAGTTATTTTTACTTTTTTTACATTGAATATTTTTTAAACATTGCTTTTTTGCATGAGATTGTTTTTTCTCAAAAATATTTTTGCTCAGTAGTGTTTTACCTTCCACATTTTTTTTAACATTTTTACTCAATGTATATTTTTATATAATGTCATTTTTAAATTTAACATATTTTTTTGATTTTTCAAAACAGTGTACTTTTTTTTTTACTTTTGTAAACTGAATATTTTTAAATTTGAAATATTTTTTGGACATTTTTTGCACACTGAATACTTTTCACACAGTTTTTTAAAAAAATTGTAGACATTTTTCTTATTTTTTTTTACCTTTTCCCACATTTTTTCTTTTTCTTTCTGTACATTTCTTTCTAAAAAAATTGTACACTGATTATTTTTATGTCACACTTTCAAAAAATGTGCATGTTTATTTTTAAAACTCCATTGTTGCATCTGGTATTTACATTTTTTCATTACATATTTTTGTGTTTTTGTTTGTTTTTTGTTTTCTTTTTTGCACTTTATATTTGTTTTTGTTCTTGCACTGTTGTTTGTATGTAAAAATTGTAATGAAATTAGAACAACGTTCCTCAAAATAGTCAGAAAATGATTCAAACATTTTCCCTGAATGACTCCAAACAAACATCCAGAACGATTCCAAACGCATCAAAAAACAACTGATTACAAATGACTCAAAATTTGCCCTAGATGCCATAAGACTTGTAAAAAATGACTTAAAACTTGAAGAAAATGATTTAAAAATTACCAGAATCGCTCATTTTGTGTGTAAAACATCAGAAAGCAGCAGAATATTTCCATCAGTTTCCCAAATCCCAAAATGACAAAAATATTCCCAAAATGAATAAAAATTTTCCAACATTGCTAAAGATTTTTCCTAAATTACTGAAATATTTTCCGAAGTGAACAAAACATTTCCCAAATCACAAAGTTTTTTCAAAATTATTTAAAAATTGTCCAGTTACTAAAAAAATTATAAAATGAAAAAAATCCAAAATGAAAAAAAAATCAAAGTTATTGAAAAATTATCCAAAATTACTAAAAAAAAAAACCCAAACTGACTAAAAATTGTCCTAAATGACTGAAAAGTGACTAAACTGCTGCAATAAAAAACTCAGATCTGACCCTGAAGCTTCGACGGTTTTCTGCTGATTTCCACTAAATCCCTGAATTTGCAGTCAAAGCCTGAAACTCTCCGGGTGGAAACGATGTAAACTGGCCGGTTTGACTCGTTTCTGGAGACGTTTCTTTAAATGTGGAGGAATCTGAGGGTTTTAGGTGAAGCTGAACATCTGTCCAACATGTGGGAAACATCTGTTGGACTGAGAGACGAGGAGCAGAAAAAAAACGGATTTAACCAGAAAATGGAAGTTTTCCTGAGTTCAGAGGAAACTTCCTGCTGAGGAATGAAGGATCTGAAGCTTTCTGCTCACACATTCACCCACATTTACACATTTTTCAAGGTTTTTTTTTCTTCTTTTAGGCTGAAATTTGTTGTTTTTCTTCCTCAACCTGTGATTTTTCTTCTTGTTTTTCACCTTTTCGCTGATTTTCTGCAGGTATTTTCCAGTTTCTTCAGTGAAAATCTAAATGTTTTCTCTGTTTAGTCCAACTTTTGTGAGTTTTAATCTTAAAAAACAGTTTTTTCTGCCACTTTTACAGATTATTGAGGATCATTTCTTCTTTTTTTGATGTTTTTTGGATGAAAAGTCCGAATCTGCAGCGATTTTAGATCCGTTATGCAAAAAAAAAAAGCAAACTGTAAAGAGTTTGATGTTTGTCAGAATGAGTTGTTGTTTTGTTTGGTTTTGAATTTAAAAAGGTGAAAAAGTCAAATTTAACCTTTCCTCTGATAAACTGGTGCCATGTTTCTGCCAGTTTTGCAGATTGTTGGGGATTATTTCTTGTTTTTTAGAAAACAAAACTTATTTTTATTCACTTTTTTTTTTTTTTGCAAAAACATTCAAACTGCAAAATGTTTTCTTACTTTTATTGGAGTAATTTAAAGTTTTAGTTTTTTTTTTAATGTGAAAAAAGTCAAATTTAACCTTTTCCTGTTAAACTGGTGCCTTGTTTCTGTCAGTTTCACAGTTTGATGCTGGTTTTCTTGCTTTAGGGTCAAATTTCTTGTTTTTCTGGAAAAGAAAACGGATTTTTATTCACTTATTTTCTCTAAATCCAACTTCTGTGTTTGGTATTTTCAAGTATTTTTGCAGAAACATACAAACTTTCTTCATTTTTTGGATACGTTTTTGTGGATTTTAATTTAAAACAAAGTGAATAAAATGTGATTTAATGAAAGCAGGAGGTTTGACCTGAACTTCACTAAACAGAACCAGAACCGGAACCAGAACCAGAACCAGAACCAGGTCTTCCACCCACCTTTCTCTGCGAAGCTGATGATCTCGGAGTTCTCCTCCAGGACCTGGCTTCCGGTCGGGTGTCCGTCCAGCTCCGGGATCTCCAGCCGTCCGTCCTCCAGCAGCCTCCCGGCGTGCAGCTTCCTCAGCGCGGTCACCATGGCGGCTCTGGGCAGCGGCTGCGTGATGTTCGGTCTCTGCCGCATCTGCAGCCGGCTCAGGATGTGCCTCTTCACCGCCTCCAGGAAGTCTCCGCTCAGCCGGGACTCCGGGTCCTCCGGGTCCCTCTGCGCCCCGCCGCAGGACGCGCAGGTGTCCCGGGACGCGTCGGCTCCGGGAGCGGCGGAGCAGCGCGCGGACAGGAGGAGGCAGGCGGCCAGGAGCAGCGCGAGGAGGCGGCGGCTCATCGTGAGTCACCGGGAAGAACCGAGTTCAGTTTTATAAGAAAAAGCACAGGAGAGAAACGGGATCCGGAGCCAGAACCGCTCCGTGCGTAACGGCTCCGCTCTGACGCACAGTCCGGCGGCGGATCTACATCTCCGTCCGCCGGTTCCGGTCCGAGAAGTTTAGAAACAGCAGCGGGGTCAGGGTCCGGTCTGTATTCCGGTTCTCAGGGGGTCTGGAGCCTCTTCACAGCTTCACCGGCCCGGTTCGTCCCGTAGTCCAGACACGTCCTCATGTTCAGGCCGAGCAGCGGAACCGAGAACCGGAGAGGAGCACCGGTCCGGTCAGAGGATGAGGAGGATGAAGAGGAGGAGGACTGAGCGCACCGAGCTGCGTTTCCATTCTGACACCCGGAGCCCCGAACACCCAAAAGTTTTTATATCCGGGGGGTCCGGACCGGGAGGGCGGGGCCAATCAGGAGCCGGAGAGGAGGCGAGGGGGCGGGGGCACATGATGAGGCTCCTCCCCCTGGAGAAGCTCCAGAGACAGACTGGAGCAGGTGGAGACAGAACCAGAACAGACTGAAGGCTTCATCAGAAGATGTTCTAAAAAAAAGAAAATGTTCTAAACCTCTGCAAACCAAAGTAAACGTCTTCACATCTGTCCATAAGAACCTAATTTGTCCATAAAACAGCAGAAAACCATGAAAAAAGGTCCATCAGTGTCTCAAACCTCAAAGACTGAAAAAGTGTCCAGAAAATCTTATTCTGTTTATCAGAAGACACTGAAATGTTCATCAGTTTCTGAAACCTCAAAGAACAACTAAAAATTGTCATAAATGACTCGAAATTTGACTTAAATGACTCAAAAGTGTCCAGAATGACTTGAAATCAGACCCAAAGCACTGAGAAAATGTCCAGAATGTCTTGTTCTGTCTTTACATCAGAAAACCATGAAAAATGTCCATCACGGTGTCCTAAATCTCAAAGAAGACAAAAAATTTACCTAAATGACTAAAAGCTTGTCCAGAATGAAACTACAGACCGAAATGCATCATTGAAAGTTGTCTTAAATTTGCCCTAAATGACTCAAAATGTGTTGAAAAGGATCTAAAGACTGAAATGTGTCATCAGAAATTGTCCAAAATGACTAAAAACTGTCCAGAAAGACTTCAAACCAAACCTAAAGCAGCCAGAAAATGTCAGTAATGACTTATTTTGTTGGTAAAATACCAGAAAATAGAGCAAAGTGTTCAGCACAGGGTCCTAAAACTGAGACAAAGATTAAAAAAAAGTGTCTGAAGTGATTCAAAAGGTGTTGTTAGTGACAAAAACTGTCCAGAATGATGCAAAATCTGACCTAAATATCTCAAAAATGATCCATAATGACAGAATTTGCTGATAAAAAATCAGACTACTGTGCAAAATGTCCATCACAGTTTGTCAGACCTCAGAGAAAGAGTAAAGAAGTATCTAAAACTATTCAGAATTCACCCTAAATGACTCAAAACTGTCCAGAATGATTCAAAGTTTGACCAAATCTGTCCATAATAACATATTTTGTCAATAATTTGTAAGAAATTGTACAAATGTTCATCACAGTTTGTCAAATCTCAGAGAAAACATCTAAAAAGTGTCCAAAATGAGTGGAAATTTTCCATTAATGGCTCAAAAGTTGCTAAAAAAATGCTCAAAAAACATTCTAAATGGCAAAAGATTTTTCAAAATGGCTCAAAAACTGTTGGAAATGACTCAACGTTTGTCCAGAATGCATCTAAAGACTGTAAGGCATCATCAACAGTTGTCCAGAATGACTTCAAAACCCGACATAAACCCTTCAAAATCAGTCTAAAATCCCCCAAAATGTAATAATAATCTCAGAGAAAGACTAGAAAAGTGTCAAATGACTGAAAAAAATTCAGTTTTTGGCCTAAAGGAAACAAAATTTGCCTTTAAATGACTAAATATGGATCCAAAATTAACCAAAACAGCAAAAATTAAACACCTCAGAATCAGTCTAAATGAACTTAAAGCTCATTCTAAACGACTTCAACTCTTCTAAAACGACGAAATAATCAAAATATGTTCAAAATGAAGCAAACACGAATGAGTTTAAGTCTTGGAACGTCTTAAAAAAACTCAGATTCTGTCATAAATAACTTAATATTTGTCAGTTTAAAGAAACTGTCTGAAATGACTCCAGATTAGTCCAAACCAGAAGAAGAGCAATGCTTTAAACTCATGTACAGTGAAGCACGGTGGTGGCATCATCATAATAAGAGTGTCCTTAAAACTGTGTTTCTGTAGTCAGAAGTATGCGGACGCTAAGCCTTCCACCTGAATGTGTTTCTACTGAGCTGTGGGTTTAAAGCGTCCGCATACTTCTGGAAACCGTTTTTTCCAGCAGAGTTTGTGAACTTTCAAGGCTGAACATCAGATTTCTGGAGCTCCAGGAGCTGATTCTGATCATCCAGTCCAGATTCTTCAGTCAATCGTGAGTTTCTCCTCGACAGCTCCAACAGACGAGCCTCCAGACGCCAATATTGTCAGTAAAAACTCCAAAACCAATCAGCTGCAGGTCAACAGGAAGCAACAAACAAACAAACAAACAAACAAACAAACATGGAGAGTAAAAACAGGATGGATGTTTGTTCTGATTTCACTAAAACATGAAACAAAAAAAAGATAGAAATAAATATTTAAATAATAAACAAGTTTAATATCAGTAAATTATGTGAAACAGAAGAAAAACTCATAATAATAAGACTAATAAATAATGACAACAATAGTGATAAAAATAAAATGCTTCACAATAATAAAAAAATAGTATTTTAAATTATTATGACAACTGTTACATTATTTTAATATTATATGTTATTATTTTTTAATAATATAAAATTAAATTAAATTACATTAAAATTTTTTCATTAATTTTAGAAAACTGGAAGAAATGGCAGAAAAATGCTAAAAAAAAATAAACAAATAAAAATAATAAATAAGTTCAATATCAGTAAATTGCATGAAAGAACAGAAAAAACACATTAGCACAAGATTAAAAATAAGATAAAATAAATAATAAAGGAAAAGTTCTCTGGTATTTAATTTATTTACTGTACTAAATAAATATTATTACTATAATTTTTCTGTTTTCTTGTTTGGTCTTATGTTTCTGTAGTTTTTTGTATTATCGTCTGAGTTACTCGTTACAGATCTATTTTCTAATTTTAATTTTAATTTTTTTATTGTACTTAAATATTTGAACATGTTAAATTTCAGCACGAATATTTTAATAGTTTTATTAAATTGCTCATATTTCATTATTTTCACTCCTTCAACGAGTTTTGTTGAACTTTAAATCTTGAATTTGTTCAAAGTCTGGAAAAAGCAGTGAAATGGCGCCATCTTTTGTCCAAACACAGGAAGTACAAGCACGAGGCCCCTTCAAAATAAAATTATTTCTGCTGTTAACAATAAAAAAAAATCTGAAAATTACAAATATTATTATTAAAAGACAGGAAAAAAACAGAAGAAAACGAGTTAAATTCAAGCAGGAATAGCAGAGAATTTGATTTATGATTTATTTATTTTGTTCAAATCTTGTGATTCAGTTTTTTCTGTTGCTTCATGAAATTTAAATTAGATTTGTTTATTATATTACATTTTTATCTACATTATTCATTTGTTTTTTATTTTTCTAAAAAAATGTTCTGGTATGACTGAAATTTAAAATATCATAATTGTGATTACATGTTATTTATTAAACGATTATTATTAACTTGAACTTTACTGTTATTATTGTTATTATTATTGTTATTATTTATTAGTCTTGTGTTTATGTGTTTTGTGCAGTTTCATTTAATTTACTGATTTAAATTGATTTAATATATGAATTTATTTATACATTTTATCTAGTTTATGATTTGCTATTTTTCTACAATTTTATTAAAATATTAATATTTGTTAAAATCATTTAATGTGTTTTTATATTGTTAGAAAATACTACTGTAAAGAAATTAATATATATGATTGTTATTATTAATATTATTATTAGTGTTGTTATTATTAGTATGATTATCATTATCATTATGTGTTTTTTTGTAATTTATGGTATCAGACTCATTTTTATTTGGTGTTTTTAAATTCACTGTAATTGCATTTTTGTAAATTTGGGGAAAAAAGTTAAAAATATTTTTGATTTCACTTTATATATTTACTGTCATTTAAGTATTATTTTTTATTTATGCATGTTCATATATGAACTGTACTATAAAAATACTGTTATTAAAATTAATATTATTTAATTTGTTGTATTTTTCCTTTAGTCTTTTCATGTTTATATAGTTTTGTGTAATTTACCCTTTGTCAAACTAATATATTATATTTATTTTGAACTTTATTCCATATTTTTACAGCTTATTGTTTCCTATTTTATCATAAATATTTTTAAAAAATTTCATTAAATTGCGACTATTTTTATTGTAGATTTCATGAAACACTCAATATTTTTTAGGTTTTTTTCTTTCGTTTATTAAAAACTATTAAAGCTTCAGAAGTTTTTTAGTTTCTGGTTTCAAAATCCTCAAATAGAAACGATAAAAACTAAAAAAATCATCAGATTTTAAAGTATGAGGAATGTCATGACGTCACGTCCGGTCTCGGCCAGAGAAGAGAGAAAAGTGAAGATGCGTCACTTCACCATGTTTCTCTGAGATTATTAGAAAAATAATCAAAGTTCATGATTAAAGTTATTCTTTATGACAGAATTTAGGTATTTTTTCAATTCAAGCTTCTTAATATTATTTAGTTTATTTTTAAATTAATTAATTATTAAAAGCTTATATTTAGACTTGGACATGTGGATTATTTTATTTAGTTTTTGTTTTTTAATTGTTATTTTATTTTTTACACATATTTAATATTAGTTTTCTTGGAATTATGACATTTTTTATTTCAGATTTTTGCATTATGGGAAGCTGTTGTAAAATGTGTGTCCACCATTATAATTGTTATTAATTATTTATTATTATTATATTATTATTGTTATTATTATCATTTTGTATTACTATCTTGTGTTTCATGTTTTTTGTGAAATCACATTTTAATGTCATTTTTGTCATATTTTACGTATTTATTTTGTATTATTATTATTCATGAATATGTTTTTATTTTTCTAGCTGAATAAATGTAATTAGTTTCAAAATTTTGTGGTAAACAATACAGTTTAATTCTTTTGTAATTTTTCATTTAATTGTCAACATTTTCCTGGGATCAGGCCGGTTTTTTAAATTTATTTTACAGTTTTATATTTGATCATGATTATTGTTTTTAATATTAGAAAATGTTGCTCTTGATTTACAAACGGCCACTCAACACTTCCGCAGTTAACTTCCGGTAAGGATTGGGAAAACGGCGGGCACTGTCTTGTCTGCAGCTGGGTGCTGTTGTTTAAATGTGATTCTTTGTCGTTATCATTGTTTTATTTTTTTTTGCATTTTATGTTGATGGCCTTTTCTTGGCTTTATTGGATAGACAAAGTGAGAGAGAGAGAGACAGGAAAATAGGGGAGTGGGAATCGAACCGGACCACTGTGTCCAGAGACCAGCCCCTATATCATGGTTCACCTGCTTAACCTATTGAGCTATACAGGCGATTGATTTAAATATTATTGTTACTGTTATTCTCTCCTCTTTGGCCCGTTTTATATTTTTTTGGTAATGGGATCTTCCGTTCGAAACGGGTACTGAAAAACATAAAACGAGTGGTTATTTGATTTCATTTTAAAATACAAAGTTAAAATTGAATACAAAACATTTTCATTTTCATGATCAAAAGGGGATTTACGAAATTTTTAAAACATTGGATTTTCATTTTATATTTACAATAACAAGAAAATAAATCGGTAAGAGACAGAAATGAAAAAAGGTCCGTTTTTAATTTTCTGAGACCGGAAGTGGTCATCAGCAAGTGTGGAGCCAAACAGTACGGTGCATAGACTGGATATATGGTTTTCATAGTTAGTTTCATGGTGATAATGAGAGATCAGGTGGCCGATCTTAAAATAAATCAGTTTGATTTTTTTATAGGGAAGTTTTGTGAAGCCAGGGGGCGGGGCTACGAGATTGACAGTTTGGTTTGGAATGATTGACAGGTCCTATGGAGGAGACAGCAGAGACTCTGTTCTTCTCGTTTGGATTAACTCTGAGATAATAACTGTTGGTTTATTTATTGGTGGAGCAGCAGAAGAAAAGCTTCTCAGGACATTTAGTGCTGAAATGGAGTCATCACTTCTGGGACTGATTCTTCTTTATTCTTCCTAAAAGCTTCATATTTATAGAATTAGAAAGAAATGGAAAACGTTCCCAAACACACATTTTCACAGAGTTCTGTTTTAACGCACCACAAACTGGTCCATCAGGTTTCCTGCTTCGTTGCCCTGACAACAGTGATGTCACAGCCACTTCCTGTTCCTCAAATCAGCTCCATCTTTGACCGTCTTCATGTTCCAGCTTCTTTCTCTGTCTGAATGTGAGTAAAAAACACTTTAAACTGGTTTTTATCTTTATATATCTATAGAACATCAAACTGATTGAATCATTTGTCGCATTTTAACTCAAAAACAACGTTGTTGTGACAAAATTAAAACATTAAATAAATATTTTTTCCCTAAATCCAAATGTTCAGACATGTTGGGGTGTTTCCAACCAGCAGGAGTTCTCAAAACTGATGCTGAAATCAATGTTTTATCAGTAAACATCATTTGTGTTTGTCAGCCAGTTCTAAACATGAGTTTTCTTATTATCTGTCAATCACAACCTGTGATCTGATCTGTCTAGCAGAGGGGAAAAGATTTAAAGTGAAATAAAGTTCACCTGATACACTTTGAAGAAACCACATGCTAGAAATGTTCAGATGTTTCTTCAATGCAGCATTAAATGAGACTGAGAGCAGACATGTTGAGGGAAATGTGCATCAGTGTGATCTCTGCTGATGTTGGTTCTGTCCCACTGATTCCATTCTAGGGAATGTTAACTGTCAGGGATTTACAGCCTGATGGGAGCTTCTGCTTTCATGAAGAACAGGGTTTGTACAAGTTGTGTTGGATGTTGAGTGACATGAAAAAGGTTGAATGTAGAAATAATGGGTCACATGAAATGAGTGGGAATCAGCCTGTAAAATGTGCTCTTATTGTGAAAGTCTGCCTGCTGCTTCCTCATAGGTGGAGTCCTGACTGGTTCCAGGAAACAGATCACCTGTCTGAGCGTCCAGGAGTGGACTGGAAACTTTCTTCTTCTTCTTCAGCGCTTTGAATAAAGTGTAAGTTTGCTTTGTTTGCTGCTTTAACTTCAGTAATGTTGCTGTTTGTTTCTGCTCTGTCATGTTTCTACATGTTCACTTCTTATTTCAGCACAAACTGTGGATGACTGCTGTTTAAACATGGATCAATATGATTATTAACTTATTGATTGACTGCAATCAGTCAATATTTCTCTGAGATTATTGATGGACTTGAGTCAGTTTGATGAGCTGCTGATGTTTCTTTGTTGTTTTGTCTTTCTGACTTTGGGTTTGTGGGTGAGTCTCTGCAGCTCCATGACTCCATCTGCTGGACTGATAGTAGAAGTGCAGCAGCTGATCTTCTCCAGGAGGATCTGAGTGGATGAATGATGTTTGTTTCCTGTGCAGGTGAAGGTAGAAAGTGTGTGTGTGAGCTGCTGTGAGTTGAGCATCATGGATGAGTGTGAGGACAGAGAGGAGGGAGTCCCTCCCTCTAAAAGCTCTCTGTGTGGGGAACAGGAGAACCAGAGCAAAGCTCAGAGGTGAGAGCACCATCTCTAACTGTCCAGGACTCTGCTGCATGTCAGAGCTCAGCATCACATCACTGCTGCATCATTATTGACAGGAATCCACCTGGACCTGGACCTGGACCTGGACCTGGACCTGGACCTGGATCCAGCTGTTTGTCTTTGAAGAGTGACCGGTCTAAGGGTCTTCCTATTAACTTTAAAGGAGAACCAGGTCCTGAAGTAAGAGGAAAGAAGAAGTAAGCTGTGAAATCAAACTACTGACTGTTGTGTCAAATGATCTGTCATTGTTCCAAATATGTTCCATCATTAAATCTCTCTGAAACTCTGCTACAGGTTTTTTCCTTCCCGGTGGTTTTCCTCTCTATTTACCAGAATCCATCAGAGACCAGAGTCTGCAGTCGAGCAGCATCACCTGGACTCCATATTCATGGTGAGTTCATGGACAACAAGTTGTTCTCCATGTGTTGTGTTCAGGCGTCTCCATGCTGCTCTTTGTAGACCAGTGGACTGTCAGTGTGTCCAATATGGATCTGATGTTTGGCTCCATGATTTGACTCTGATGGACTCATTGACACATTTCTCTGTTCCAGCTGCTGGAGGACAACATGGTGACTTTTGTGAAGAAGGAGCTGAAGAAGATGCAGAAGATTGTGAGTCCAGATTACCCAGAATGCTCAGAGAGTCAGAGGGAGGATGAGGAGTTGGAGGGTGATGATGAAGATGAGAGGAGCAGCAGAGAGATGTTTGAGCAGATCACAGTGTTGTTCCTGAGGAGGATGAAGCAGGAGAAGCTGGCTGACTGTCTGCAGAGCAGTAAGAGGATTTGTGTAAAGACTGAAGCTGCTGATCAACAGAACATTTACTAAAGTCTCAGAATATCTTCACACAGTCAGTCTTTAGGGGACAAACTGTCACCTTCACTTTATTGCTACTTTGGTGCTTTAATATCCAGGTTACTTCTACTTCACTCTTTCTTTCTTGTGTTTTCATTCAGAACTTGCTGCTGGAGTTTGTGGACGTGAACTTAAACGTGGTCTGAAGAAGAAGTTCCAGAGAGTGTTTGAGGGCATCGCTAAAGCAGGACAGAAGACCCTCCTGAATGAGATCTACACAGAGCTGTACATCACAGAGGGAGGGACTGCAGAGGTCAATGATGAACATGAGGTCAGACAGATTGAAGCAGCATCCAGGAAAGCAGACAGAGCAGAAAGAAGCATCAGAGCAGAAGACATCCTTAAAGGCTCACCTGGAAGAGATGGACCAATCAGAACAGTGATGACAAAGGGAGTGGCTGGCATCGGGAAAACAGTGTTAACACAGAAGTTGACTCTGGACTGGGCTGAAGACAAAAGCAACCAGGACATCCACTTCATGTTTCCATTGACTTTCAGAGAGCTGAATGTGCTGAAAGAGAGAAAGTTCAGCTTGATGGAACTTGTTCATCACTTCTTCAGTGAAACCAAAGCAGCAGGAATCTGCAGCTTTGAAGACTTCCAGGTTGTGTTGATCTTTGACGGTCTGGATGAGTGTCGCCTTCCTCTGGACTTCCACAACAATGAGGTCCTGACTGATGTTAGAGAGTCCACCTCAGTGGATGTGCTGCTGACAAACCTGATCAGGGGGAAGCTGCTTCCCTCTGCTCGCCTCTGGATAACCACACGACCTGCAGCAGCCAATCAGATCCCTCCTGACTGTGTGGACATGGTGACGGAGGTCAGAGGGTTCACCGACCCACAGAAGGAGGAGTACTTCAGGAAGAGATCCAGAGATGAGGAGCAGGCCAGCAGCATCATCTCCCACATGAAGAAGTCACGAAGCCTCCACATCATGTGCCACATCCCAGTGTTCTGCTGGATCACTGCTACAGTTCTGGAGGAGCTGCTGAGAAGCAGAGAGGAAGGAGATCTGCCCAGAACCCTGACTGAGATGTTCATCCACCACCTGGTGGTTCAGGCCAAAGTCAAGAAGGTCAAGTATGATGGAGGAGCTGAGACAGATCCACACTGGAGTCCAGACAGCAGGAAGATGATTGAGTCTCTGGGAAAACTGGCTTTTGATCAGCTGCAGAGAGGAAACCTGATCTTCTATGAGTCCGACCTGACAGAGTGTGGCATCGATGTGGAAGCAGCCTCAGTGTACTCAGGTGTGTTCACACAGATCTTTAAAGAGGAGAGAGGACTGTACCAGGACAAGGTGTTCTGCTTCGTTCATCTGAGCGTTCATGAGTTTCTGGCTGCTCTTCATGTCCATCAGACCTTCATCAACTCTGGAATCAACCTGATGGAAGAACAACAAACAACCTCCAACAAACCTGATCTAACAGTTTTCTACCAGAGAGCTGTGGACGAGGCCTTGCAGAGTCCAAACGGACACCTGGACTTGTTCCTGCGCTTCCTCCTGGGTCTGTCACTGCCGACCAATCAGAATCTCCTACGAGGCCTGCTGACACAGACAGGAAGTAGCTCACAGACCAATCAGAAAACAGTGGAGTACATCAAGGAGAAGATCAGTGAGGATGTGTCTGCAGAGAGAAGCATCAATCTGTTCCACTGTCTGAGTGAACTGAACGATGTTTCTCTAGTGGAGGAGGTCCAACAGTCCCTGAGATCAGGACGTCTGTCCACAGATGAACTGTCTCCTGCTCAGTGGTCAGCTCTGGTCTTCATCTTACTGTCATCAGAAGAACATCTGGACGTGTTTGACCTGAAGAAATACTCTGCTTCAGAGGAGGTTCTTCTGAGGCTGCTGCCAGTGGTCAAAGCCTCCAAGAAAGTTGTGTAAGTAGTTGGAGACTGAAGATCCTTTTTCATTTTGGTGCTGTTTGATCAGTATAATGTGCTTTTTGTCTCTTCAGACTTAATAACTGTAATCTGTCAGAGAGAAGCTGTGGAGCTCTGTCCTCAGTCCTCAGCTCCCAGTCCTCCAGTGTGACAGAGCTGGACCTGACTAACAACAACCTGCAGGATTCAGGAGTGGAGAGTCTTTCTGCTGGACTGGAGAGTCCACACTGTAAACTGGAAGCTCTCAGGTCAGGACTCACACTTTGAAACTGATGTGATTTCTATCAGTGGATAAACAGCTAACCTGAGTACAATCATTTCTGCTGATGGGATTCATCCAATGAGCTTTTACTGAACTTGTGCAGGACTTTGTCAGGGTTTATTTTTGACATGATTAAATCCCACTAATCATTGTTGAGATTGTTGATTTGCTTGAGACACATGAAATGTGCAGCAAAATGTATCTGAAAGACAAAGAAGAAAAGAGAGTGAGAAACATCCATCCAAGTGTTGTCCATCAGGTTTGTGTTGTTTTGTGTGTGCAGGCTGTCAGGCTGTCTGGTCACAGAGGAAGGCTGTGCTTCTCTGGCCTCAGCTCTGAGCTTGAAGACCTCAAATCTGAGAGAGCTGGACCTGAGCTACAACCATCCAGGAGACTCAGGAGAGAAGATGCTGAGAGCTAAAGTGGAGGATCCACACTGTAGACTGGAAACTCTGAGGTACAGACAGACAGACACTCTGAGGTACAGACAGACACTCTCAGGTACAGACAGACAGACACTCTGAGGTACAGACAGACAGACACTCTGAGGTACAGACAGACAGACACTCTCAGGTACAGACAGACAGACACTCTCAGGAAATTATCATCCTCGCTCACAACAAAGAGTGGAAGCAGAAGAAAACTGTTAATTCAGGTACACATCATCACTGAAGGGAAGGGGAAACTGTTAGCCTAACTTAGCTCAAAGACAGGAAGCAGGGTGAACTAGCTCCATGAACAGAGGAAGCATCAATGAGTAAAACTGAATAATGAGTGTAAACTGAGCTGGAACGTGACGAGCACAGGACAGGACTTTAGAGATGCTGCATTCAGGTGTCTGTGTCTCCATGTTGGACTGGTCCTTTATCAGTGGAACAGTGTGAGAGCCATGTAACGTCCATGTGTGCTGCTGAAAGAGTCTCTGCTGCTCTGACCGTCCTCCTCCTTTCAGGGTGACGCCTGCTGGAGTCCCATGGTTGACACCAGGTCTGAGGAAGTGTAAGTGTGTTTGAATGGATTGATGGAAACAAAGCAGCACATTCAAGCATCTTCAAAGTGTCACATCTCTGAGGTCATCATCAAAGCTTTAATACTGATCACATGATCCATCAATAACTGCAGCTGTGTTGTGTTTGTTCTCTCCATCAGATTCCTGTCAACTCACAGTCGACACAAACACAGTAAACGGAGAACTCAAACTGTCTGACAACAACAGGAAGGTGACACGTGTGGAGGAGGATCAGAGGTATCCTGATCATCCAGACAGGTTTGACCAGTTTGCTCAGCTGCTGTGTAGAACTGGTCTGACTGGTCGCTGTTACTGGGAGGTGGAGTGGAGAGGAAAGGTTTATATATCAGTGAGTTACAGAGGAATCAGAAGGAAAGGACGCAGTAATGACTGTTGGTTTGGATTTAATGATCAGTCCTGGAGTCTGATCTGCTCTGATGATGGTTACTCTGTCATTCACAATAACAGTAAAACATCCATCAGGTCCTCCTCAGTCTCTCACAGAGTTTCAGTTTATGTGGACGTTCCTGCTGGAACTCTGTCCTTCTACAGAGTCTCCTCTGACTCTCTGATCCTCCTCCACACCTTCAACACCACATTCACTGAACCTCTCTATCCTGGATTTGGGTTCTACTGGCCCAGGTATGGTTCTTCAGTGTCTCTGTGCTGAGTCTCGTCTCCAGAGTCTCCTCCTGGTACAGAAACAGTGTTGAACAGATGGTTGAGTCTCTCCATGACTCTGTCCCTCACAAACATGTTTTCACATTCATGGATTAAATGTGTTTCTTTGTCAAATCCTTCTAAATGATTCCTTGTAAACTTGTTCCTCTTCAAAGATGAAGTTGTGATTCTTCCAGGAGCCAAATGTGGTGTTTGCGTCTTTTTCCAGTCAAATGTTGAGAGTGAAAATCAGGATGTGGTGTTCCTCTGACGCTCACTGGAACTAAAAGCATTTGAGCTGCACAAAGTGTGAAATGAGAGAGGAAGCAGTGAATCTCCAAACTGCTGACAGACTTTCACACATTATTGTCCAGTGAAAATCAGCTTTTTGTGCAGCCACACTTGTTTCCTCTCTCTGATTGGATCATTGATCAACTTTGAATTATTTCCAATGAAACAACAGAGAAGCTCAGAGAATCTGTCCTCATCAATCAGAGCCTTTTAGACTAAACATCATGAACAACCTGAAATTTATCAAGAAAATAAGTTCAGTTTCATCAACATTCATCCTCAGTTTATCATTTCCACTTTAAAACTTCCAGATCACAGAGTGTCTACAAAGGAACACAACATTTAGTCACCTGGAACTGAACCAGAGAGGATTTACTGGATAATACAAACCACAAAAGTCTGACAAAAAAGCAACTTAAGACCAGAAAAACAGAACAAAGTATTACAAAAGTGAGACAAAATGATAAAAAGAGACAAATGAAACAAAACAAAACAAAAAGTGACAAAAAATAGAAAACACAAATTGACACAAACGAAACACAAATTGACACAAACGAAACACAAAACAACGAATAAAGCAAAACACAAAATGACGAAAACCACAAAAGTCAGACAAAAAAAAACAACCCGAGACATTTGGAGCCGTTTCCCACAGAAAAGAAAACATCAGGAGCCACGAAACCCTTTCGACATTTGGACCCTTGGACCCTTTCGACATCAAATGGAGGGGCCAGTTGTTCAAAATAAGTAATCTGGATAAAAATTATCCAGATTTGGAAATCCCATTTCTTGCTATCCAGGATCAGGTAATCCGTCTTACTTTTATGCCGGTTTTTCAAAGCAACATTGGATTGGATCATCCTGATCCAGATACACAGTTTTTGAGATTACCAAATCTGGATTTCCAGTGGTCTAAATGGGAAAACATAACACAATGTGGGCTACCGGCAATGTAAAGAACAGGTAAAACATCCAACTTGTGGGTAATGCTGACCTCATCATCACAAACTGCGTTGTGAAGTGGCCTGGGTCTGTCCATGATGCACGTATCCTGCAGGAGAGTGCTTTATACAGAGAGCTCCAGACCAGCCGACCGGATGGCATAATGTTAGGAGAAAGTGCCTATCCACTCTTACCATGGCTGATGACTCCTTTTTTTGCAGCATCTACACCTGCACAGGCGCACTTCAACACTGCTCATTGCAAAACAAGATGTGCAACTGAGCGTTTAAATGGAGTTCTGAAGAGACACTTTGCATGCCTTAACTACTTGCGAGTGGAACCACAGGGAGCATGCAACACAATACTTGCATGTATTGTCCTGCACAACATCGCTACCAGGCGCAATGTCCCTCTCTGTGATGATGTTTGTGATGTACCTGGGCCCGCTAAAGAACCAGACCAACCTCTGGCGTTCTGTCAGGATGAGGGACTGACTGGACGTGGAGTGAAGGATGCAAATGTTAGAAATGATTTTTGACAGGGTCATCTCTGATGAATGTTTTTCAGTTAATATGCAGTGATGAATCACAGAAATACTGAATATATTATTTTTGTTTGTTATTCAAATCTGTTTGGGGAAATCCGTTTATGTCTTGGGGACAAGATCATTTTTATTTTATTTTTACTTTACTATACTGAAAGGGCTAATTGGTAGCCTATGTCTACTTTATGTACTTTATCACTAACAACAAACAACAACAAATCAAGTGCAAAATATAAATAAAAGTATATACACAAATGATACAAATTGATCATTTGACCAATTGTACAGTTTTGCTACATTTTCTTCCTGAAATCCACCTTGAAATCCTACCCCCTGTTGGGATCAGGATAATCCTGCTTTTTGGGATCAAACTTATCCAGATCCTACTGACATGCTTTGAACAACACAAACTGAAGGTTTGATCCAGATTCAAACTAGGATTGGATTACATGATCTAATCCGATTTCAGAATCCGTCTTTCCCTTTTGACCAACCCATTTTCAAGATTTGATCCAATCCAATAACCAAAATCCAATCAGATTACCTTTGAACAACTGGCCCGAGATGATACTGCAGATGTAATTTTTTTTTTATACAGAGCACTTTTATGCTCTGTATAAAAACTACAGTGTGCTGCATTCATGAAATCAATGAACTGCTACAGAGAAGAGGAAATGACATGAACCCTAACCCTATGAATATCTGCAAAATAAGAGGCCATGAAAACATTTTCGAGGGCTGGGACTTTAACGTCTTCATTTTGATTAATTAATTACAGGAGAAACAGCGGTAACTCTGATGAACCTCCAGCCCAGTAGGTGGCGGTAATGAACCCAAAGCCATGAAGAAGAGCCACAGGAAGCACTGAGTGACGTCAGAAAGTTTGGACAGTGAAGGAAGACGAGGCACTTTGAAAATATTGATATTTGACAAAAATGTGTCATTTTATTCATATTTGTGGTAGTTTTAGCTCATATTTTGGTCATTTTATCCATATTTGTGGTAGATTTCTCTCATATTTTGACCTGCTCCAATCTCGGGCACACAAAAATACAAGGGCATAAGAACTCAGCTGGAGACAGAAACCAGGAAGTCCAACTGCAGATAACACACAACACAGATGGGTGAAGAATTTATCAGACAGAGAACTCACCCAACCAGAGAAGGATGTCCTCGCCAAAGGATTGAACTTCGTTATCACCCCACAGCACTTACCGGTTGTGGACCTCATTACGGCCACAGAGTCAGCCATCAAGAAAAACAACCTATCCTCAACAGAAGCAGAGGGGCTAAGGCTCAAGGTAACAGCAGTCCTCTCTGAAGCTAAGGTCCCCCCTTCCAACCTATCCACCCAAGAAAGGAAGGCAGTGACGACACTGAGACCGGAACATCACCATTCTTCCAGTAGATAAAGGAAGATGCACTGTGATCTTGAACACAACTGATTACCATACCAAGGTAATGTCTTTTCTAAGTGACAACAGCACTTACGAGACTCTGAAGCGCGACCCAACCAGCAGCTACAAAAAGAAGGTTGTGGATTGCCTTCAGAAGCTACAGAAGGAGGAAACAATAAACCGCCTGCAATACCATCGCCTGTACCCTGGGGATGCCATTCCATGCATATAGGGCCTCCCCAAAATTCATAAAGAAGGAGCCCCCCCTCAGACCTATTGTCAGCAGCATTAACTCTGTCACCTATAACATGTAGCCAGCATCTTGGCCCCGTTGGTAGGGAAGAATCCTCACCATGTGCAGAACTCCATGGACTTTGTGGAAAAGGTGAGAGGACTGAGATTGGATGCAGATGAGACCATGGTATCCTACGATGTCACCCCTATTCACATGTGTTCCCACAATGGAGGCGGTGGAAACAGTGAGGCAACGGCTTCTACAAGACAACACCCTCAGCGACAGAACAAACCTCAACCCAGACCAGATTTGCCAACTTTTGGAACACCACCTATTTCCAGTACAGAGGGAGTTTGTACAGGCAGAAACATGGATGTGCCATGGGCTCACCAGTGTCTCCTACTGTGGCCAATCTATACATGGAAGAAGTGGAACACCAACCACCACCAGAACTGAAGAAGCCTCTTGGATGAGAGGTGAAACGTCTTCAAGGAACTTTCTTAAAGTCCAGTGGATTGATTTAAACTGCTTTGGATAATACGTCAAACACTGCTGGGCTGTTTTGGTCAAATTTTGACGTTTGTGTGATTTAAATAAGACAGTGTAGCTACAATGTGATCTAAACCTGCCAATCCTGCATCAATATATTAACGTTATACTGCAACACTTCGGCATTCTGTTATCACACAGCTTGGTGAACTTCTTGTTAAACAACGTGTACACCGTGTGCTGGTTTCCTGTCTGCTGCTTTGACAGGAGTAAACAGTAAACTGCAGTAAACAGAGATCACAGCTCCACTGGCTCCACAGTCTATGTTCCAACCGCGATGAAGTAGTTTTTCTTTCATGTAGCCTGATAGCGCATGACTTTTAACATGAGAACGCCTCTAATTTTCAGTTATTTTGTCAAGACCGAAATGTACAGAACAACAGAAATGTCATTTTATAGACAAAGTTGTCCCATTGTTTATTTCCTGGTCAGTAGGTAAGGGGTCCTGAAAAGCCACGCCTACGAAACATCTGTCTCAGAAACCCTGCTATCACCAGTTGATCGGATCACCAGCTGTCTAGGGTTGCCGAGGAGTGAAACAAAAACAGGACAAACGCTGGTTTCCGGAGGGTTGAAAGAGTAAGTTTACAACAACACAAGATGTGAGCAGAAAAATCACAAAGTCTGTCTTTAGTTCAGCTGAAAATATTAGTTTTTGTCTTTTTTATTGACCAGACTTTTCAGGAAGTAGATGAAGAATAATTAAAGCTCTCATGTAGAAGTCCAACTTCTTTTGGATCCTTGTGGAGAGTTTAATGTTAGAGTTTGTAAAGCTGTTGAGTTTTTAGAATCACATGGATTGTTTTGACATTTAACAAATAAAATTACAGTTGTGGATTTCTGTCATTTAGTCTGGACTAAACAAATAACAGCAGCATAAATCTCAAACGTCTTCATGAGGAGTCTGGATTGAGGTTTCTCACTTGATAATGATCAAAACATGAAATTTAGATTGGTTTAAAGGAATATTCCACCTTAATTCTTTGAATGTTGACCAAAAAGGTTGGTTTCAGGAAGTATTTCACCTACAAGGTCCTCACGCATCCACCTTAAAGGAACATTCCACCTTAAATCCATGGCCATGCACCTAAATTGATGATTTAACCGAGTATTCCATCCAAAATCCTCAAAGAGACCTGAGGGGCTGGTTAAAAGGAATATTCCACCTAAAACCTCAGATATAGACCTGAAAGGGTGGTTTAGAAAAAATCCTTCAATGTGGACCAAAAAAGTTCGTATGGAGGAATATTCCACCTGAAATGTAGACCTGAGAAGTTGGTTTGGAAGAATATACCATCCTAAACATCCTTAAATGTTGACTAAAAGATGGTTTGGAAGAAAATTCCATCTAAAATCCTCCAGTGTAGACCTAAAAGGTGAGTTTAATGGTATATTCCACCTAAAATTCACTACTGTGGACCTTGGAGGTTGATCTGATGGTATATTCCACCCAACATCCTTGAACATAAACTTAAAAAGTTTGTTCAAAGGAATAGTCCACCTAAAATCCTTAAATGTAGACCAAAAAAATCTTGGTGTAAAGGAATATTCCACCTTAAATATAGAGCTAAAGGACGGTTTGAAATAATGTCATAATTTCATTTGTGTGTGAACCTTTCAGATAGTTATTACCTTTACTTATTATTACTAAATTTTCTCTCTCCAGCGCTGTGTTCATCTAGCATTTTTAAGAATATAATACTTTATGGGGATTATGTTTTTATTTTATTTTATCGTCCTATTATTTTTATTATTTATTCATTCATATTTGTAATTTTTTTTTTTTTTTTTACAGTATTTTAGTTTTTAAAATAGTTTTTCTCCAAATTCTGACTTTTTTTTTTTTTTTACTTTGGGCTGTTTTTTGAGGATTTGATGTAATTTCCTGATATTTTTTCCAAAAATATGTTGCATTTTATTGTTTTATCATATTTTTTTATAAATGTGTATATTATAATACTATTATAATAGAAGAAGTGGAGTGTATATGCTCTTTTCATTGTTATCATCATCTTTTTTCTTGCAGTTAAGTGGTTTTTATTTCTTTCTTTCTTTAATTTGGTATAATTTTTTATTTCAATTCAATTCAATTCAATTCAATTTTATTTATATAGCGTCAATTACAGTCAACTCGTCTCAAGACGCTTTACAGAACCCAAATGCCTGACCCCCAGAGCAAGCCCAAAGGCGACAGTGGCAAGGAAAAACACCCTTTTAACAGGGAAGAAACCTCGAGCAGAACCCGGCTCTATATAGGGGGGACCCATCTGCCTGCTGGCCGGGCGGGTTGAGAAGGACAGAAGAGGGCAAGGGGGAGGGATGGGAGAAGAGGGAGGGGTGGGAAAGCAAGGAAAACACAACACACATTTGGATACATGCATGACAGGATATGTGACACAGACAAAGTATAAGCTAACATTGAAAACTGACTCATAATTTACTTCCTGTATGTCATTGTCTTGTAGTAAATTTTACTTATTTTAGTTTAGAGTATTTTGTAGGTTTTTTAAATAAATTATAGTTTTTTTCTCCTCTTAAAAATTGTTTAACAGTCTGTTACATGTTTTTTAAAACCCTTATTTGTGTTTTGTAAATATTTGTTGTTTCTTTTACGTCTGACAAATGTATTATTTTAGTCTCTTTAATGTGATTTATTAAGCATTTCATTTTAAAATATTTAAAAAATATATCTGACATGATAACATGTGCGTATATTGTCCTTTTATTAATATTTTACTGTAATTTAAATTCTCATCTTATTTTTAGTGCCATTTCCTGTTTTCGGTAAAAGCAGCGGAGTGAGCCCTCGCTTCGTCACACTCGATCTTCGGCTGCTTCGAGGTGCGGCTCTGCGGCTGCGCGTCAACTCTGAAAAGTTCACTATTGAGTGGTTTGGCGGCTGAACGACGCGTAGACACCTGAGCAGGTGAGTCGGAGCTTCTCGCCGGGACTCCGGGGCGTCGCCTCGGCTCGTTTCGGCTCAGCTCGGACGCGTTTTCCGCCGTTTTTCTCGGTTTCATGTCAACGAACTGGACGTTTTTCTGCCCGCTGTGCTAGCTAGCTGTCACCGAGCGGTGAGTGGCAGCGCCGGCGGCCAATAGAAGCGCTCTGCGGCGGGGCTCGTCCAATCAGAGGCGCTGTCTCGGCTGGCGGCGGGGCTTCTGGTTTGTTTGTGTCAGCTGGGAGGAAGTTTCCTCAAAGTTCCTCTTTTTGCTCAAACTTAAGAGTTTTTCGGGTTTTTTAGTTTTTCTGAAGCTCCGGAGGCTCCTTACGGTCAGAGAGCCGCAGAGGAGCCGCAGAGGTGCCGCTCTGGTCGGACTAAAAGCTCAGGATGTGTCCTTTAGCTGAACCCGCATAAAGAGCAGCAGAAAGGTCAAGAAGAAGAGCAGTGTTTATGGAAAAATAAAGTGGGAAAAAACCACATTTAAACCTGTTTTTATCAGAAAATAAACCAGATAAATAACATCTAAGCCTGTTTCATTAGAAAATGAAGCAGATAAATAATATTTAAACCGGTTTTTGTCAGAAAATAAAGCCGATAAATAATATTTAAACATGTTAATGGGGAAAATAAAATAGGTAAATCACATTTGAACCTATTTTTGACAGAAAATGAACCACATGAATAAGATTTAATTGTGTTTTTATCGCAGAATAAACCACATAAATCACATTTAATGCACTAAAATGAAATGATTAAAGAGTCTAACAAGTTTAAATGTGGTGCTGAAGATGCTTCAGAGTTATTTATGGAGGAATTATGTAATAGTTTAGTTTAATGAGAGGATTAAAACTAAATATTCAGGCTCCACAGTTTATGTTCACCATAATTATAGAAAATAATTATGGTGTTGTGTTCCCTATTATTTTGGTAATTTAGTTGTTACAACTCAATTTTTTTTCTGAAATTATATTATTCTTATGTGTAGATTTTTATTTTAAAAATTAAACAATTTACTGTTTTTTTCCCTCACAAAAGTAT
This sequence comes from Acanthochromis polyacanthus, assembly GCF_021347895.1. Taxonomy (NCBI): domain Eukaryota; kingdom Metazoa; phylum Chordata; class Actinopteri; family Pomacentridae; genus Acanthochromis; species Acanthochromis polyacanthus. Next base: position 8,182,320 of record NC_067134.1, on the reverse strand, counting down.
AAGTTTAAAAATCTATTTTAAAAAGAGATTTTTTTTATTTTTATTAAAATATGCTTTTTTTCCCAAATTATTTTTGGACTTCCAGTTTTTATTTATTTATGTTACTTTAATTAAAAAATGATTATTTTGTTTTTAATAAATCATTTTATTTAAAATTGTATTTTGTCTTTTAAATTATGTTTCACTTTATATTTCAAAATTACTAATTGCAATTTTTTTTCAAAAGAAATATAGATATAAAATAGTTAAACCATGAGCTCATAATTCTGTTATTTATAAAATATTTGTTTTAAATTTTTTGTGGAATTCTGTCATTTTTCAAATTATTTTTGGAGTTCCAGTTAAAAACATTTGTTATATTTTTTAAAAATATGCATTGTTGTTTACTTTTATTTTATTTTAGTATTTTATCTTTAAAATCATGTTTAGAAATTTATTTTATAAACCTGACTTTTGAGTATTTTTTCTCAAATATTAAATTTAAAAATATTTCAGCTGTGAGTTAGAATTTCTGTTCTTTGAGAAATATTTTTAGATTCACAGATAAAATTTGGTATTTTTTAAAGACATATTTAATATATTTTTTGTCATGAAATGTTGTATTTTTCTTTAAATTAGTAAAGAAGAATTTAATAAAATTAATTTAAAAAAATAATACAAACATAGTTATAATGATAATTATTTAATTTTGAAAATAATATTGAAAAAATATTTTTGTGGTTTTATTTTTTTACTTGTTGCTTTGAATATATTAGTTTTAGAATTTCATTTTTAGAGTCATATTGTTAGATTTGGATTTATTTCAAATAATTTTAAAACATCCCTTTTTGGAATTTTAATGAACATTTTTTTCCTAAAATGATGTGTTTCAAAAATATTTTTCCAATCCTGTTTTTATGTAATAATTTCTATGTAGTTTTTGTTTGGAAATTTGCTTTTTAAATGATATTATTTTATAATTTTAATTGTAAATTATTGCATTTGTTTGATCAGATATTTTGATTATTTGGTTTAAGTAAAATCTTTTTTTTTATAAATATTGATGTATTTCAGGACTAAATCAACTCTTTTCTTCTTTTTTGTGGAACTTTTCTCTGATTCTGGTTTACTTTGAAAGTTTGACTAAAATCTGCAGCTTTTGTCTCAACATGAGTCTTTATTTAATAAATCAGAGAAATGTGTCAGATCTGAACCTGTTCTGACTGAAAACATGTTTGACTGTTGATGAACATAAACTGATTGAATCAAATATTAAAGGAAGCGTTTCAGGTTTTCTTTCATTTCCTCCCACAGATAAACTGATTTAGTTCTTCTTTTCTGGTTGCAGGTCGGTTCCAACGTTCTTTAAAGGTTTCAAGGTTTGGAAGTTTGTTTTTAATCATGGATTTATTTTTGTGTTGTTATAGTTTAGTCAGATTCTGTATTTTTATTAAATATAAATATAAAAGTTTGCAACAAAACCTAATTTGTTCTTCACTGATGGTCTCTACTGGTTCTTCCTGGTCCCTCCTGGTCTCTTGGACTCCCCTGGACCCTCTTCCTGGTCCCGCCTGTTCTTTCTCGGTCCATCCTCCTGGTTTATCCCGGTCCCTCTTGATCCCTTCCTGTTCCGTCCTGGTCCCCACTCCTGGTCCCTCCTGCTCCCTGTTGGTCCCTCCTGGTCCCTCCTTCTTTTCTTTCTGGACCCTCTTCCTGGTCCCGCCTGTTCTTTCTCGGTCCATCCTCCTGGTTTATCCTGGTCCCTCTTGATCCCTTCCTGTTCCGTCCTGGTCCCTCCTGCTCCCTCCTGGTCCCTCCTGCTCCCTCCTGGTCCCTCCTGGTTCCTGCAGGTCTTCAGTTCTTGCAGTGGACCGGAGTCATGTCCTCCGGTAAGAACAAGACCCAGACATCTCTGGTCCTCCATAAGGTGATCATGGTGGGCAGTGGGGGTGTGGGGAAGTCGGCGTTGACCCTGCAGTTCATGTACGATGAGGTGAGACCTCAGGACCACATTTCCCATCAGCCCCTCTGTCTGTACCGCCTCTAAACCGTCTCCGTCCGCAGTTCGTGGAGGACTACGAGCCCACCAAGGCCGACAGCTACCGCAAGAAGGTGGTGCTGGACGGCGAGGACGTCCAGATCGACATCCTGGACACGGCGGGGCAGGAGGACTACGCCGCCATCAGGGACAACTACTTCAGGAGCGGAGAGGGCTTCCTGCTCGTCTTCTCCATCACCGAGCACGAGTCCTTCAGCGCCACGTCCGAGTTCAGGTGGGCTTCAGTAGAACATCAGAGTACAGGTGGGCTTCAGTAGAACATCAGAGTCCAGGTGGGCTTCAGTAGAACATCAGAGTCCAGGTAGGCTTCAGTAGAACATCAGAGTTCAGGTGGGTTTTGGTTGAACGTCCTAGTTTTAGTGGATTTCAGTAGAACATCAGAGTACAGGTGGGCTTCAGTAGAACATCAGAGTACAGGTGGGCTTCAGTAGAACATCAGAGTACAGGTGGGCTTCAGTAGAACATCAGAGTTCAGATGGGCTTCGGTAGAACATCAGAGTACAGGTGGGCTTCAGTAGAACATCAGAGTACAGGTGGGCTTCAGTAGAACATCAGAGTACAGGTGGGCTTCGGTAGAACATCAGAGTCCAGGTGGGTTTGGGTAGAACATCCTAGTTTTAGTGGATTTCGGTAGAACATCTGAGTTCAAGATGGTTTTTGGTTGAACACCAGACTTCAGTTGGGTTTTTGGTAGAACATCAGAATTCAGGATGGTTTCATAAAACGTCCAAGTTCACGTAGTACGACTGTTCAAGTCCGCGTTTTTTTGGATTTAGGTTTATGTCAAATATCCGGGCTCTGATGGGTTTCCGTAGCATTTCTTACTTCAGGTTGGTTTAAATAATGTTTGAGTTAGGCGGGTTTTAGTAGAACATCTTGGGTTTAGGTGGGTTCAGTGAAAGGTTCAGGTTTGTTTCTGTAGCAGATTCGGGTTTGGATGGTTTTTGGTGGAGCGTTTGAGTCCAGGTTGAGTTTAGAAGAGCGTTTAAGTTCAGGATGGTTTCTATGAGGGAACCCTTTAGATCAAATATGACCACAGAGAGACGTAAAATGATCCACAAGTGACACAAAAAGATACAAAATGACCATAAAAGACATAAAAAGACGCACAAGTATTAGAAAGACAAACAAACCGATGTAGTACGAACACAGTCTTTTTGTTGGTTTTTAGTCTCTTTGTGGTCGTTTTGAAGGTTTCTGTGGTCGACTACTGTTCATTTTGGGTCTTTTTGTGGCAATTTTGCATCTTTTTGTGTCTCTTTATGGTCTTCTTGTGTCGTTTTGTGTCTTTTTGTTTGCCTGTAGCTGAAAATGTTCCCGTTTCGAAGGTAAAACTTTTGGAACATCCTGAAGTCGCTGTGGACAAAGCATCAGGTGGGACTTTTCGTTTGATTTTTTCCTGGTTGTGGTCTCAGGGAGCAGATCCTCCGGGTGAAGGAGGAGGAAGTCATCCCTCTGCTGGTCGTTGGAAACAAGTCAGACCTGGAAGAGCGACGGCAGGTTTCAGCCGAGGAGGCGGCGGCGAAGGCCGGCGAGTGGAACGTCCAGTACGTGGAGACGTCGGCCAAGACCAGAGCCAACGTCGACAAGGTACCAAAAAAAATTAAAATGGTATAAACGTCAACATTTAGAGCAAAAACTATGAAAAATGATGAATGATGAAGGAAACTGAGCTTTTTCCTTTAAAGAAATTCACATTTTCTCTAAAAATACCACCAAAGGAGCCGTAAAAGAGCCATGAAATTTGGTTGAAGGTAAAAAAATCCATTTGCAACAACAAGAATCTAGTGAAAGAGCCAATAAATATTAAAACTTTAAGATATTTTTAACATTTGTCATTAAAAACAAGCAGATTATGACATTATTCATACTTCTACAGGCTGCAGTGAGCCAGTTTGTCCACCAGATGGCACCTAATGTCTGATCAAAAACTGGTGTTTTTAGGTATTTTTAGACAGAAATGTGCATTTTTACTCTTCAATCCTCAAATATTTAGCTAAAGTTTGACTTTCTGATGCTGAAATCTGCTTTAAAAGTCAGAAATGTTCGACCAAAAATTGGAGATACCAAATTCAGTCGGATGTTTAGTTAATGTACTCAACTGCAGCAAAGGAGCCGACGAGCTAGCTAACCCAACTGGATATTAATGTATGAAACTGTCTAAAACCTGGATATTAATGTAGTAAAGAGTCTAAAACCTGGATATTAATGTAGTAAAGAGTCTAAAACCTGGATATTAATGCAGTAAAGAGTCTAAAACCTGGATATTAATGTACTAAAGAGTCTAAAACCTGGATATTAATGTAGTAAAGAGTCTAAAACCTGGATATTAATGTAGTAAAGAGTCTAAAACCTGGATATTAATGCAGTAAAGAGTCTAAAACCTGGATATTAATGTAGTAAAGAGTCTAAAACCTGGATATTAATGTAGTAAAGAGTCTAAAACCTGGATATTAATGTAGTAAAGAGTCTAAAACCTGGATGTTAATGTAGTAAAGAGTCTAAAACCTGGATATTAATGTAGTAAAGAGTCTAAAACCTGGATATTAATGTAGTAAAGAGTCTAAAACCTTGATAATAATGTAGTAAAGAGTCTAAAACCTTGATATTAATGTAGTAAAGAGTCTAAAACCTGGATATTAATGTAGTAAAGAGTCTAAAACCTGGATATTAATGTAGTAAAGAGTCTAAAACCTGGATATTAATGTAGTAAAGAGTCTAAAACCTGGATAATAATGCAGTAAAGAGTCTAAAACCTGGATAATAATGTAGTAAAGAGTCTAAAACCTGGATATTAATGTAGTAAAGAGTCTAAAACCTGGATAATAATGCAGTAAAGAGTCTAAAACCTGGATAATAATGTAGTAAAGAGTCTAAAACCTGGATATTAATGTAGTAAAGAGTCTGAAACCTGGATATTAATGTAGTAAAGAGTCTAAAACCTGGATATTAATGTAGTAAAGAGTCTAAAACCTGGATATTAATGTAGTAAAGAGTCTGAAACCTGGATATTAATGTAGTAAAGAGTCTGAAACCTGGATATTAATGCAGTAAAGAGTCTAAAACCTTGATATTAATGTAGTAAAGAGTCTGAAACCTGGATATTAATGAATTAAAGAGTCTAAAACCTTGATATTAATGTAGTAAAGAGTCTAAAACCTGGATATTAATGAATTAAAGAGTCTAAAACCTTGATATTAATGTAGTAAAGAGTCTAAAACCTGGATATTAATGTAGTAAAGAGTCTAAAACCTGGATATTAATGTAGTAAAGAGTCTAAAACCTGGATAATAATGTACAAAAGTCTTGAAAACCTGGATATTAATGTAGTAAAGAGTCTAAAACCTGGATATTAATGTAGTAAAGAGTCTAAAACCTGGATATTAATGTAGTAAAGAGTCTAAAATCTGGATATTAATGCAGTAAAGAGTCTAAAACCTGGATATTAATGTAGTAAAGAGTCTAAAACCTGGATATTAATGCAGTAAAGAGTCTAAAACCTGGATAATAATGTAGTAAAGAGTCTAAAACCTGGATATTAATGTAGTAAAGAGTCTAAAACCTGGATAATAATGTACAAAAGTCTTGAAAACCTGGATATTAATGTAGTAAAGAGTCTGAAACCTGGATATTAATGTAGTAAAGAGTCTAAAACCTGGATATTAATGTAGTAAAGAGTCTGAAACCTGGATAATAATGTACAAAAGTCTTGAAAACCTGGATATTAATGTAGTAAAGAGTCTGAAACCTGGATATTAATGTAGTAAAGAGTCTAAAACCTGGATAATAATGTACAAAAGTCTTGAAAACCTGGATATTAATGTAGTAAAGAGTCTGAAACCTGGATATTAATGTAGTAAAGAGTCTAAAATCTGGATATTAATGTAGTAAAGAGTGTAAATTATTAAGCAAAACTACAAAAAAAATAATGAATAGTGAAGAGAATTGAGCTTTTTCCTTTAAAGAAATTCACATTTTCCCCTAAAAATGGCACCAAATGAGCTGTAAAAGAACCACGAAATTTGGTTATAAGTCAAAAAAAGCATTTTAAACAACAAGAACCCAGTAAAAGACCCAATAAAATGTCAAACCTGAAGATATTTATAATGTTTGTCTTAAAAACAAGCAGATTTAACTGTAATAAAAGAAGTGTTCTGGTCTGTAATGAGCCAGTTTGTCCACCAGATGGCATCAAATGTTTGTTTCAAAACTGGTGTTTTCAGGTATTTTAAGACAGAAATGTGCATTTTTACTCTTAAATCCTCAAATATTTAGCCAAAGTTTGACATGTTGACGCTAAAATCTGCTTTAAAAGTTGAAAACTTTTGACGTAAAAATTGCAGATACCAGATTCAGTTGGATGTTTATTGATTCCAGAGCATGAAGTTGCCCGAAATAAAGAATAATTTTCAGATTTCTGTTGTAAATAAATGTTCCTGTCGTCTGCAGGTGTTCTTCGACCTCATGAGGGAGGTCCGCAAGAAGAAAATGTCCGAGAGCAAAGACAAGAACGGGCCGAGTGGCAAGAAGAAGAAGAAGCACTGCTGCTTACTTTAACGCCTGAGGGCTGCAGCCGTCCAATCAGCAGCCAGGGAGGAGGTCAGATGATCACCTGTATGAAAACACACATGTACAGAAAACATCCACTAAAGCATGAAGACGCTGGAACCCTCTGAACCACCGGCAGCTGAAAGAAAAAAAAAAAAAAAAAAAAGCCAGAAACTGTAAAAAATTCACCAGACGTTGAACTTTCCAACAGTCCTCGAACGTGTCACGTGTAGCTTCAGGTTCCATTCGGAAAATTCATTGAAATATTGCAACATTTAATCAAAATTGCTTTATTCTTCATGCGCTGATTAAAAAAATTGACAAAAATAAACGCTTTACTGTGAAAATATTCTGTAAAAAGCAAAAAATTCTTCACTCTTTGGTGGAACCGTGAAGCCATCAGCGACTCAGCTGTGATTAATGGTCGTGTTAAAAAAAATTCAGAACGTTTTCAGCTGAACTGCAGCCAATGTAGATGGAATGGAAGCAAATTGACATGTAAATAGTTAAAAATCACCAAATTCTAGAGCCAACGCTTAAATCCCTAGTGTTCGTGGACACGTAGACATGTCGATTCCATGTTTTTTTTATTTTGTGGAATAAATAATCAAAGAATTTCAACTTTTTTTCAGGATTGGTTGCGTTTAAACTCCATCAAACTGCTCAGAAAACATTTCTGAGTTCTCTTCTTCTAGACTTTATATTTCAGAGAATAAAAACCGCTGCTGGGAGTTCAGATTGTTGACGTTCAGCCGTCTACACTGAAAAAACTGAATAATTCACCAGATACTGAACTTTCCAACAGTCCTCGAACATGTCATGCTTCAGGTTTCTTTGGGAAAATCCATCATAATATCACAACATTTCATCAAAATAGCTTTTTCCTTCATGCGCTGATTAAAAAAATCGCCAAAAGTCAGCACTTTGCTGTGAAAACTTTCTGTAAAAACCTAAAAATTCGATGCAACCGTGAAGCCGTCAGTGACTCAGCTGTGATTAACGCTCGTGTTCCAAAAATTCAGAATGTTTTCAGCTGAACTGCAGGCTGTAGAGGGAATGGAAGAATTTTAATTTCAAGTGTTCATGGACACTTTTACACATCGATTTGAGTAAATAAACCGAGAAATTCAACTTTTTTTTCATGATTCGTTGCGTTTAAACTCCATCAAACTGCTCAGAAGACATTTCTGGTTCTCTCTACTTCTAGACTTTATATTTTATTTAATAAAAGCTGCTGCTGGGAGTTCAGAGGGTCGACGTTCAGCCGTCTACACTGAAAAAACCTCCTCAGACAGAATGAAAACAGGAAAGTCCACAAACCGTTTGTCTGAACCCGAGTCCAGGACGAACAGGTTGAGGATAGAAACCCTACAGATGCTCCCAGAGCTCCTGCCGCCTCGTAGGAAACGTCTTCGTGCCTTCAAACTCTCCAGTATTCTCAGAAGTTTCCTCTGAAAAGCCAAAAGCGTCTCGTCTCTGAGTCTGTCGTCAGTGTTTCCTCACATTCCTCGTTTCTAATTAAGACACTTCCAAACACTCCTTTTGTACGAAGCTTCGTCCTCACCTCCCACCAGTGGAAACTAATTTATAGAAGACCTCTAAAGGGAATATTTAAACACCGCGTGGCTTCGTTACACTGTCGGACTTTAAACGTGTTTGTGTCGACTTTATAGACAAACTGTTTGATAATAAAAGACCGACTGATCACGACTCGAGCCTCGTTTCTGCTGATTGAAGGTTTTCAGGGATGTTTGTCCAGAGAAGTTGTTGTTTCTGCACCAAAGGTCCAAAAAAACGGGAAATTTGTCTCCGGACAAGAATAAACTTCAACATTTAGAGAGTAAAAGTTGATGAATGATGAATAAAAATGAGCTTATTCCCTTAAAGAAATTCGCATTTCCTCTAAAAATAGCACCAAAGGAGCCGACTAGCACAACTAGCTTTTAGCTTTTTCACACGTCTGTATTAAAACCTGTTTCATCATAAAACACAAAATATAAGAAGAATCTCTGATTGAACTAAAACCGATGAAATGACCGTTTCCATCAGGTTGTCATGGTAATAAAAGTCAAAACAAGAAGAATCCATGAAAAAAATCTGATAAAATTCAAACCTGAATTATAGATTTAACATTTGTTAATCATAAAAACGTAAAAAAAACATTAAAGCAACAGATATTTCCATTATTGTTTCCTAAATAAAAGTGATTGTAATGAGCCAGTCTGGCCACTAGATGGAACCTCGATGTCATTTTTATAAACAAACAAAATCATTTCACCCAAAAATAAAAGATATGTAACTGAAAAAAATGTTGAAAATTCTACATTAAAATCTTCTTTTATATGAAAAAGAAATTCCTCAAAATATTTTTAAAAATTAAAAATAACAAATATTGCATCACAGTATTTCTATTTGTTCAGTTGAATATAAAATAAATCAGCATTTAAATAAACATTTTATTCTGACAAAATCGTGAACTAAGGCAGCAAAATATTCTAGAATTTTTTTAAAAAACTAACAAAACATAAACATTGATCCTTTTTTATCTGTGTTTGATGAAATATTAAAAAACAAAACTGTGATTGAATAATTACATATTTTTAAAGAAAATAAACAACAAAAATGAACCGTTTATATACGTTTTTATAAAATGTTTAAAAAATCTGTTTAGATAATTAAAACATTTTAAAAATATCAGCAAATCCAACAATAAACAAACATATTTCAACTTTTTATATTTTTAACAGATAAAAAAATAAAAATTCATAAACTTCATTTAAATAATTGCTGGAAATATTTGAGAAAATATAATAATTAAATATTTAAAACACTTTTAGATAGTTTAGATTTTAGAAGCTGCATTTAATTAAGTACTTTAAATATTTATTTGTTAAAAAACTTAAAATTAAAATATAAAAATTCTGAAAATTGTGGTAAATGTGTTTAAATAGATGCAGGTTTATTATTTTTATTATTTTGTCTTTGAATAAATAAAGTTCAGTTTGAGCAAATGTCTTATTTCTTTTGTTTTTTCTTAGTTTAGTGTCAAGTTAAAGTTCAGTGAACTATTAAAAAAAAACATTTAAAAACAACTAAAGGCACCAAAAGTAAACCTCTGAAAGACACAAACAGGAGGTGATCCAGGCTAAATAAAGTTAAAACTGAACTATAAGCCTCTAAATTTAAAGGTTTTTAATGAGTTCAGCTGAAAACAGCGACACTCTGCTGTGTTTTCGACGACCAACGAGACCAAAGAAGAATAAATCAGATCTCCATAATTCTTCCTCTGAGTTGCGTGATCTGGCTGCAGCTCAGAAATGCGACACATTTAGCAGAAAACAAAGAGACAACGGCGGCTTTGTTCGGCTCGAGCTGCCGAACCGAGACGTTCCTGACGTCTGAGGAGAAGAAGAACTGACAGTCTGAGGAGTGCGAGGGGGAATATGACTTCACAATGAGCAAAAATATCAATAAAAGCATAAGAAATACATATGAGAAGCTGGATGTGTGAAGCATAGGGAGGAGGTCATAAAGCACAGGACTCCCCCCATCTGGGAGGTCTATGCAGCTTCTGAAATCACTGAAACTTCAATTTTTCTCACAGGAAAACATGTAAATTTTAATAAAGAAGTAGGCTGGGGTTGATATGGAGGGAGCAAAGGAAGGAGAAGAGGTGAGGTTGGGGTGGATGGAGGGGTTTGTTCTCCAGTTAAAACATGTTATAGTGATATTAAGTATTTAATGACAGTGAAACTCTGAATTTTATTGAGTTTGTGAGCCTAAACTTTGCTGCTATTGTAGAGCTATAAGGTTTGGGTGGAGGTCGGGGTGGATGGATGGGTCAACAGAACACTGGACTCCAACACAGGAGGCTGCCGTTTCTGTTTCAAAGTGATTTTTACAGATGTTCATTACAAAGATCCCGTGTTCCAACCCAAACCCGATTGTTCCCCTAAAACTGAACTGTTTTTGGTCAGAGAACGTAAATCAGCTCGAATATTTAAGCTTTCTGACAGAGTTGCGTCGATAAGAGTTCCTCAGGAAGACGAGGTGTTTCTGTAAGCCGAGCCTGTCCTGATTATCTGTGTCAGTATAGTGAGCTCACAGCCTTAAGCCTCTTACAGTAATACACCTGCTGCTGAGCCGACACCACGGCCGAATCCACACCCTGGACACGGTGTTTGGGTCGGTTTGGTGATCCAGGCACGTCCAGGTCTGGAGCCTGAGGCCAGCTGAGATGCTGGGTGGAGATGTGGTCGCCGTCTGGGAGGTGGCGCTGAGCGACGGCGTCTATCGGATCGAGTTCGCTCACGGAACAACCACTGGGAAACGTGTCGTATACGTCAACGGGAAGGTGAGACCTGGTTTGGTTCTGCTTCTGGAAATGACGTTCACTGTTGAGTCCTCAGGTCTCAGGAACCTGGATATGAATGCACTAAAGTCTTAAAAACCTGGATATTAATGTAGTAAAGAGTGTAAAACCTGGATATTAATGTACTAAAGACTCTAGAACTTGGATATTATTAATGTAGTAAAGTCTTTAAAACCTGGATATTCATGTACTAAATACTCTAATATTTGGATGTTAACTTACTAAGGAGTATAAAACCTGGATATTAAGGTCGTAAAGTGTCAAAAACCTGGATTTTAATGCATGAAAGTACCAAAAACCTGGATATTAATGTACTAAAGTCTTAAAAACTTAGATATTAATGTAGTAAATACTCTAAAACTTGGATATTAATCTACTAAAGAGTCTGAAACCTGGATTTTTTTATGTAGTGGACTCAAAAACCTGGATATTAATGTACTAAAGAGTCAAACAGCTGGATATTAATGTACTAAAGAGTCTAAAACTTGGGCTTTAATGCACTAATGTACCAAAAGCCTCGATATTAATGTAGTAAGTGTTTAAAACCTGGATATTAACACAAAAAAAGTGTCAAAACAGATTGACGTTTATACACAACATGTGACAAACCTGGATATTAATGTACTAAAGCGTAAGGAGGAGGTTGGGGTGGATGGACGGGTTCATTAGATTGTTACTCCACCATGAATGGGGAAGTTTTGTGACGATCGGTGTATGTTTGTCTGTAAATCTGTCTGTCTGTCTGTCTGTGTGAAACTCAAAAATGGAGCAACAGATTTGGGTGACATTTTCAGGGAAGGTCAGAAATGACACAAGGACCAAGTGGTTAAATTTTGACAGTGATGCAGCTTATAGTCTGGATCCACAGATTTGTTAAAGATTTCATAATTACTCTGTACTTTTTGTATTAAAGTGATGGTTCTACTGTTAAAACGACATGAAGTGGGTTTGGGAGGAGGTTGGGGTGGATGGACGGATTAGTTTCCCTTTTCAGCACAATTTTTACAGATTCTATTGATTTGAATTAACAACAGAAATAAAAGTTCTAAATCCAAAAACTGATTGTTCTCTCAACCCAAACAAGTAGTTTTTCCACTAAGGTGATGGTTCTACTGTCATAGAGACACAATGTTGGTTTATGGAGGCGATTGAGGTGGATGAAGGGTTCATTAGAAGTTATTCTGCTTATTTTATTGTAAGTTCTGTAATTTACCCCAAACCCTGATGTTTTGTCCTAAAACAGCTCTACAGTCACTAGAGTTCAGTCTCTACGACGACGACAAAGTCGGTTTGGGAGGAGGTTGGGGAGGACGGTTTTCATGAAATAACAGCTGTTACTTCCTTTCCAACAGGAAGTGGTCAGGAAAGACTGGATGTTCAAGCTGGTGGGTAAGGAGAGCTTCACGGTCGGAGGCGCCGGCACCAAAGCCACCATCAACATCGAGGCCATCAGCGGCTTCGCCTACGAGTATTCTCTGGACGTCGGCGGGAAAAGTCTGCAGAAGTTCATCGACAACCGAGCGAAGACCACCAAGACGTGGCTGCTGTCGGTGGACGGGGAGGACTGCAGGGTGGTTCTGGGTGAGGCCTCCAGGGTTGATCTGCTGCAGAGAAGCTTTAATCTGCTCTGAGCTCAGGTTGAAGGTATTTAAGGAAACATGAGCTAAAGGCTGCGGATGAATCTGAAACTCTAAAACTAAACCATGTCTTCTAAAAACCACCAACAGCTGCATTTATTTCAATTGAATTTAAATTTTAATAAATATTACTTATAATTTAACATAAAAAATCTGCAAAATCACAGTAAAAAATGTTTATCTTTTTTAAACATAACATTTCTTTAGAATAACAGCAAATATGTGTAATTAATGATATTTTTGTTAATTAAAATGAATAAGAAAAGCATAATTTTATGATCAAAAATTGTCAAGCAGCAAATTACTATTTATAAAAATACATGTTTTTGATGTGCTCGTTATTTACAGTGTTTGTAGTTTAATGAATCTGTTAAAATCAGTCAAATATCAGTGGAACGTTCCAGTTAAAACAGTTTTAAAAGGTTTGTTTTGTCGCTACAGGTGATGTCTGGAGGCTAAAATCTGTTTTTATTTTCTTCCAACAGAAAAGGACACGATGGACGTTTGGTGCAACGGACAGAAAATGGAGACGACGGTGAGACTCGACAGATCTGAGGTTTTCTGCTAGTAATCAGATTACATCTTTATGTTGTAATCTGCTGGATTTTACTGCACGTTTCAAAGTAATCAGATTACATCTTTATGTTGTAATCTGCTGGATTTTACTGCACGTTTCAAAGTAATCAGATTACATCTTTATGTTGTAATCTGCTGGATTTTACTGCACATTTCAAAGTAATCAGATTACATCTTTATGTTGTGATCTGCTGGATTTTACTGCACGTTTCACAGTAATCAGATTACATCTTTATGTTGTGATCTGCTGGATTTTACTGCACGTTTCAAAGTAATCAGATTACATCTTTATGTTGTAATCTGCTGGATTTTACTGCACGTTTCAAAGTAATCAGATTACATCTTTATGTTGTGATCTGCTGGATTTTACTGCACGTTTCAAAGTAATCAGATTACATCTTTATGTTGTAATCTGCTGGATTTTACTGCACGTTTCAAAGTAATCAGATTACATCTTTATGTTGTAATCTGCTGGATTTTACTACACGTTTCAAGTAATCAGATTACATCTTTATGTTGTGATCTGTTGGATTTTACTCCATGTTTCAAAGTAATCAGATTACATCTTTATGTTGTAATCTGCTGGATTTTACTGCACGTTTCAAAGTAATCAGATTACATCTTTATGTTGTGATCTGTTGGATTTTACTGCACGTTTCAAAGTAATCAGATTACATCTTTATGTTGTAATCTGCTGGATTTTACTACACGTTTCAAGTAATCAGATTACATCTTTATGTTGTAATCTGCTGGATTTTACTACACGTTTCAAGTAATCAGATTACATCTTTATGTTGTGATCTGTTGGATTTTACTGCATGTTTTAAAGTAATCAGATTACATCTTTATGTTGTGATCTGTTGGATTTTACTCCATGTTTTAAAGTAATCAGATTACATCTTTATGTTGTGATCTGTTGGATTTTACTCCATGTTTTAAAGTAATCAGATTACATCTTTATGTTGTGATCTGTTGGATTTTACTGCATGTTTCAAAGTAATCAGATTACATCTTTATGTTGTAATCTGCTGGATTTTACTGCATGTTTCAAAGTAATCAGATTACATCTTTATGTTGTGATCTATTGGATTTTACTGCACATTTCAAAGTAATCAGATTACATCTTTATGTTGTAATCTGCTGGATTTTACTGCTCATTTCAAAGTAATCAGATTACATCTTTATGTTGTGATCTGCTGGATTTTACTGCATGTTTCAAAGTAATCAGATTACATCTTTATGTTGTAATCTGCTGGATTTTACTCCACATTTTAAAGTAATCAGAGTAAACCCTGAGTTTGTACTTCAGTCTTACTACCTTATAGATGTTGTTTTCTAGTAAAAAATGCAATAATTTCAATATTTTATCTGCAAGTAATCCAAAAGAAATCCAATTATATTACTTTATGTAATCCAGTGGATTATGTTACATCATTTGAATCTTTTCAATTGTTTCTAGTATAAATTTTAATATTCTCAAATGTTTTCAGCATAAATGTTAATATTCTCACAGGTTTTTAGTATAAATTTAAAAATTCTCACATATTTTTAGTAAACATTGTAATATTCTCTCATGCTTTTAGGATACATTTTAATATTGTCACATGTTTTGCGTATAAATTTTAAAATTCTCACGTTTTTAGCCTAAATGTTAATATTCTCACATATTTTTAGTACATATGTTAATATTCTCACGTTTTGAATAAAAATTGTGATATTCTTCGGTGTAATTTTAATATTCTTACATGTTTTCAGTATAATTATTTAATATTCTCAGATGTTTTAAGTGTAAATTTTAATACCCTCACATGTTTTCAGTCTACAGTTAGATATGTTTCTGTATACTTTTATTATTCTCGCATTTTTAGTATAAATTTTAATATTCTCAGATGTTTTTAGCATAAATTTGATTTAGATATCCTCCTATGTTTTTAGTATACATTTAAATTTTCTTATATGTTTTTAGCATTAGTTTTGATATTCTCTGATGTTTTCAGTACACATCTTTTCTGTCTAACTTTTCCTTTTTTGTCCTCAGGGGGAGTTTGTGGACGACGGCACTGAGACTCACTTTTCTCTGGGAGAACACGACTGCTGCATCAAAGCTTCCAGCGGCGGGAAAAAGAAGAAGAACGGCATCGATCATCATCTGCTGCTGGACGGACAGAACGTGTCGCCGCAGTAGAACCGAACCACCGGACTCTCAGAGAAAACAGAACCTGAGCAGGAAGCAGCTCTGAAAACGTCGTTTTATCTCAAATGTCCAAGTCCTGCATCAGATATTAAAGCAGCTGCTGGTCCGAAGCTGAGCTCTGGAAAATATTCTGGCTGAATTTTCTGAAACTTCTCATGAAAACAGGAACTTTTTGAGGCCACGGCAACGACAACTTTTTAAAAATATTTAAAGACACTGATGAATTATTGTTGTCATTTTGGGTACATTTTAAGTCATTTTACAAAAATATCAGGTCATTTTGATAATTTTCATGTTATTTTGGGAACAATTGTGAGTCATTTTAGAAAATGCTGAGTTTTTATGACAGCATTTCAGTCATTTAGGAGAATCTTGAGTCATTCTGAGAAAAATTTGAGTCATTCTGGACGAGTTTAAAGACTTTCTGAGTAATTGTGAACAATTTTGGACACTTTTTAAAATCATTTTGGAAATGTTAATTCTGGAGAACTTCACAGTGATGTTCTTCTCTTGTGTTGTAGTCGAGCTGAAATCCAACATAAACGGTTGATAAATTCATTTTTTCTTCATTTTAATTCAGTTTAATGTGAGTTTGAATTTTCACAGCCAGACAACATCATTTGGCCCTTTTTTTAACTTTGGTGACATTAAAAAAAAAGCTTTTTATAGTTTATATCAGTTCTTATGTACAACCATCATTGTTGAAATAAATATAAATAAAGGGAGACGTGAGTTTCTTGTGTTTTGTGTTTTTTGTTCAGTAATTTCTGCAAAAAAACATTATTATTATCATCATTATTATCACGATTGTTGTAATTATTATGATTATGATTATTATTATTATTATTATTATATACAAACTATAATACTACAGGTTTTAAATCATACATTTGGGCTCCCTTTTATTTTTATTATCTATATTCCATATTTTTCCTAACTACTTCCGGTGGCGGTGTTTTACGTTGAAATCCCAGCCGGAAGTGCTTCGCTGCGCGTATTTCTGACTTAACGCTCCGGAGGGAAACACACTGACGGAGGTTCCCGGCTGGATGTGACCGCACGGCGGGGGACGGAGACACTGTGGTCGGGCTGAGAGAGCGGGACGGTACCAGTGGAACTTCCACGTCACTCGGCACACCTGCACGCATCACGGGGCCGCGAGGGCTCCGGTGGTCTCGCGCTGTCGGTGGTTAAATCTGGCCGTTAATTAGCGCAGCTGGTCCCGGAGACAAAACACCGAGCGGAGGGACGCAGGACGCGGGGAGCAGGACCCGAGCTGCCCTCCACAGCTGCCCGCAGAGCCGCCGTCCGGCCCCGCTCCTCCATGACCGCTCCGGGCCGCTCTCCGGAGCTCTAACTCCGCACTCAGAAATACGCCAAGCCGCCTGTGACGCCTGGAAAGCGGACAGTTTTCCCGTCGTCCCCCTCCGGCTGGAAGCTAGTTAGCTTTAGCGGCTAGCCCAGCCAGCTAGGCCGTGGTTCCGTCCGCTGACTTTCTGCTCCTCCGCGACTCCCAAAGCCGCTTTTAATCCGCAGACACACCGCCGAGCCCCGTGTAATCCTCCAGGATATGGGGCAGCGGTGCCTGGCCCGCCGCACATCTGTCACAGCGCCGGGATCTGGAGCCGGGAGAGGCGCTGCCTTCACCGGACAGTAGCGGCGAGTCTGTCCGCCTCCGCTGGATGTTGATCCGGTCTCCGGGGATGTAGAGGCACCGAGGGGCCCCAGAGCTTCACCGTCCCGCTAACAGGCTCCCCTCCGCGGACATGAACTACCAGCAGCACCTCGCCAACTCGGCCGCCATCCGGGCGGAGATCCAGAGGTTCGAGTCGGTCCATCCGAACATCTACTCCATCTACGAGCTGCTGGAGCGGCTGGACGAGCCGCTGCTGCAGAACCAGATCCGGGAGCATGTGATCGCCATAGAAGGTCGGTTCTGGAGCAAAATAACCGTTTTATCTCAGTATTTATTGGGAGGAAAGTCGGTTTCTGTGGTTTTAAGGCTGGGAATTTACCGTATGCTGGATTATTTATGATTTTTATCCTTTAAATAAGTTCATCAAACACTAAAGGAGCAGATTTTTCAAAACAAAGTTTGTTTTCTGCATTTTTTAGTTTGTAAATTGGTCCAATAAATCCTTTTATTGTGGTTTTAAATCCAGTAAATTAGATATAAATGGTCCAGAAGAGGATTTAATGTCATTCTTTTAAACTGACAGGAAGCTGAAGGGTTAATGGGACAAATTTACCAACTAGAAAATGCAGAAAATCAACTTTATTAATGGAAAACGGCTCCAAATATGCAGCTAAATATCCAGATTTATGTAAAACGCAGACTCAGTGTTGGTTAGAACTGACTTAAACTCAATTATTTCTGATTTCTAATCTTCTAAATAAGTTTATCAAACATAAACTTAGCAGAATTTTCAGAGTAAAGTTGATTTTTCTGCATTTTTTAATGCTGTCAGTTTGCTTTGAACTGGATTATTTGTTGTGTTTTTGTATTTAATGAGTCTTGGCTTGTTTTTTTCCACATATAAAGTTGATTTTCTGCATTTTTTTAGTTTGTAAATTAGTCCAATAAATCCTTTTATTGTGGTTTTAAATCCAGTAAATTAGATATAAATGGTCCAGAAGAAGCTTTAATGTCATTCTTTTTAAACTGACGAGTTAATAGGACAAATTTACCAACTAGAAAATCAACTTTATCAATGCAAAACGGCTCCAAATATGCAGCTAAATATCCAGATTTATGTAAAACACAGACTCAGTGTTGGTTAGAACTGACTTAAACTGGATTATTTGTTGTTTTTTTATTATTTTTATCCTCTAAATAAGTTCATCAAACACTAAAGGAGCAGATTTTTCAAAATGAAGTTTGTTTTCTGCATTTTTTATTTTGTAAACTAGTCCAATAAATCATTTTATTGTTTTAAATCCAGTAAACTCGATGTAAATAGTCCAGAAGAGGATTTAATGTTATTCTTTTTAAACTGACAGGAAGCTGAAGTCATAGTAGATTTCAAACACAATAAAAGGATTTATTGGACTCATTATTAAACTAGAAAATGCAGAAAACAAACTTTATATGAGAAACGACAAACTGAGACTCAAAAATCTGCTCAGTTTATGATTGATAAACTTATTTAGAAGATAAAATAATAAAAATCCATTTCACATCAGTGAGTCTGTTTTCTAGAAATCTGGAGATTTATCTGCATCTTTGCAGCTTTTTTAAATTAATTTCCAGCCTGAGAAATACAGAAAACTAACTTTATATGTGAAAAACTGTTCTTTGAATGTTTTAATCTGGATTATTTATTTTTATTTTCTAAATAAGTTCATCAAGCACTAAATGAACTTTTCATCGTTTTGTTCGACTTTTGTTTCTGTTCAATTTAAAGTAATTTAGAATTTCCATCCGTTGCTATGACAACATCACTGGGTGGGCGTGCACGGTGGGCGTGCACGGTGTCTGGATTCTCTTGGTGACTGACTGACTGCAGCAGAAACGGACGTTTTTCTGAACAAATGCAGTTTTTCAGTCTTTGGTGACAACACTTTTTGGTCCCTTTGGTTGAGTTTTGGGTCATTTTGGGACGAGTTGAAGACGTTTCTGGTCCCTTTGGTTGAGTTTTGGGTCATTTTGGGACGAGCTGAAGACGTTTCTGGTCCCTTTGGTTGAGTTTTGGGTCATTTTGGGACGATTTGAAGACGTTTCTGGTCCCTTTGGTAGAGTTTTGGGTCGTTTTGGGACCAGTTGAAGACGTTTCTGGTCCCTTTGGTTGAATTTTGGGTCATTTTGGGACCAGTTGACGACGTTTCTGGTCCCTTTGGTTGAGTTTTGGGTCATTTTGGGACGATTTGAAGACGTTTCTGGTCCCTTTGGTTGAGTTTTGGGTCATTTTGGGACCAGTTGAAGACGTTTCTGGTCCCTTTGGTTGAGTTTTGGGTCATTTTGGGACGATTTGAAGACGTTTCTGGTCCCTTTGGTTGAATTTTGGGTCGTTTTGGGACCAGTTGAAGACGTTTCTGGTCTCTTTGGTTGAGTTTTGGGTCGTTTTGGGACGAGTTGAAGACGTTTCTGGTCCCTTTGGTTGAGTTTTGGGTCATTTTGGGACGATTTGAAGACGTTTCTGGTCCCTTTGGTTGAGTTTTGAGTCATTTTGGGACCAGTTGAAGACGTTTCTGGTCCCTTTGGTTGAGTTTTGGGTCGTTTTGGGACGAGTTGAAGACGTTTCTGGTCCCTTTGGTTGAGTTTTGAGTCATTTTGGGACCAGTTGAAGACGTTTCTGGTCCCTTTGGTTGAGTTTTGGGTCGTTTTGGGACGAGTTGAAGACGTTTCTGGTCCCTTTGGTTGAGTTTTGAGTCATTTTGGGACCAGTTGAAGACGTTTCTGGTCCCTTTGGTTGAGTTTTGGGTCATTTTGGGACGATTTGAAGACGTTTCTGGTCCCTTTGGTTGAGTTTTGGGTCATTTTGGGATGAGTTTAAGACGTTTTTGGTCACGTTTTGAAGAGGGATTTTGTTCAGGAATGTTATTTTCCAGATTTCCGTCCTTCTCACTGCATCGTTCTGAGTTTCACTTCTTTATTTAATCTCTTTTCTTCTTTTGTCTTTTGCCTCTTTTGTCCTGTGGAGGTGTCATGTGACCGGTTACCTGTTTCTCACCTGTCGGCTTCTTGTCTGTTCGTTGGTCGGTTCAATCACAGCTTCAGAGGCTCTTTAACGTCCAGATTTATGTGTTTTTGTTCTATGGAAAGGGTTTCTGCCTGATAAATAATCTAATTTTTATATTTATTTTTTATATTCATTTGTAGGAAAATCACAGAAAAAAACACAAATTGACACGTTAAGATGAAAAAAATCAGGTTAGAAACTACGTAATGTCCACATTTAGGATTTTTCTCTGGTATTTATTGATATTTTATGATGTTTTTACCTCCAATATTAAAATCATCAATATATTTTATTATTTTTGTGTCTGTTGTTGTTTGAAAGAAAAAAAATCTGTGTATTTAGGAGTAAAAAATTGTAGATATTTTAGCTTTTTAAAAACATTTCTTATTTAGTTAATTTACAGATAATAACTCATAAATGTACAAAAATGTAATATTTACATGTAAAAAATAGAATGCAAAAAATATACAGAAAAAACATCTACATCTAATTTATAAATGATAATTTATTCTTTTGTGCCATTAAACCATAAAATTTTAAAATAATTTACTGAATTTTAATCAGAAGAAACTTCATTATTTACCAAATAAGAAAATATGAAATAAGAAGTAAAAAATTGTGATTTTACAGATTTTTCCAGTCAGATTGTAATAAATAAATTGCCTTTATTAATCATTAATAATTTAAATATTAGCTGTAAAAATGAAAAAAAAAAAGTTTTCTTTCCTTTTTGTGGTTAAAATTATTACAAATCTGATTAATTGAAAAACATGTTTAAAAATTCTATTAATATAATACATTTTATTATATTAATTATTATATATAATTCATAAAGGTAATAAACTGTTATCTGTGTTTCATTAACTTAATTTTTTCTAATTTATTCTTTTGTAATGTTTGGCTGTAAAATCGTCTTTTTTTTACTGTATTTATTTCAGAAAGAAGTTGTGTATTTTTTCTAATTTTTGCTGCCAATTAAAAGAAAAAAATTAAATAATTTTTCAGTCTGTCATGTTGCAATTTTTTCCTGTTAGAATGCATTAAATAAAAATATGTACTTGTTAATAATTTGTAATATTTTATACATTTTGACAAAATTTGACCAAACCTTAAATCCTTTTAGACACATTTTGAGTCGTATTTCACATTTTTAACTTGTTTGGGACACGTTTCTGAGTCATTTTGTCCATATTTTGAATCATTTTCCACATTTCAGGTCAGTTTTGAGTCATTTCTTAACAGCTTTTATTGTTGTAGTTTTCATCAAGCACATTTCTGTTGATTTGGGGAAACTTCCAATTTGTTTGAGACAACTTTGGAGTCATTTAGTTCAAATTTTAATTAATTAACCTGGACGTTAATGTAGTAAAAAGTCAAAAATCTGGAATGCTGAAGTCTTTTATGACATTTTTGGTCATTTTGGACGCATTGTGAATAATTTTGGCCAAATTTCTGACTCATTTTGACGTTTAAGTCCAGGGCTCCAGACTAACTTTTTTCTAGGAGCACAGTGGCCTCTAACTTAAATTTTAGGAGCGCAACCAGAAAATTTAGGGGCGCACAACAAAATCGACTTGCAAAGTAAATATTCACATTTCCTCTCATTTTCACTGTATTACTGATAAATACTTGCACAGTAAATGCGGAAACTATGTTTTTAATTCACATTTTATTGTGCAGCAGTTGACACAACATAACTAGAAAAGCACTCAGAGCGCAGTACTCCGCCAAGGCTGCTCAGTTGATCTATCATTTCTGACAGATGAAATCTGTAATAAAAAGACCTTGTGCTGAGTACAGGGATGTGTTATACATGTGCACGTTATGAATTTATACCAAATCACGTGTAAATTACTCTTATAAAGGTCTGCTGATCAGTTCATCACTTTTGCCAAGCCTTTGTTTTGCTAATGCTAAAATAACCGTTCCCTTCAGGCTTTTATTTTGAAGACATATTTTTAATGCTACGGGCTTTTATTTTGTGACCATTCCAGCGGCACAGGAAGTGTTTCTCTCAGAAGAGGTTTGTGACATGATGAAGACGCTGCTGAAAAGTCCGAAAATTCACGTAAAGACGAAAGAAAACGGTTCCACTGTTGCTGTGTAACAAAGGATGTGTTTAAACTTAGAAGCAGCTGGAATGAGGACAGGAAAGGAGCGTTCAGGCTTATTTTGTGTTCAAAATAAGGCTGAACGTAAATGAAGGCTTTATGAAACAGCAGGAACTTCACCGTTATTCAGCCCTGCTCTCACTCTTGCTCGCCTTCTTCTTCTTTGGTGTTCGTTTCTTTCTTCTTCTTTTGGAGTTAATGTTGGTAAACCAGCTCATTTGTACATTACTGTGTACTGGGCTGAAGTGTGGAGCAGAAGTTTGTCAGCAACAAAAAATACTCAGCAGTAATTTAAAAAAAATCTGCAAATTTTCTGGTCGCACATGTGCGAGTAGATGAAAAATTCACTCGCTCAAATTTTGGTCACAAAATGCGACCATTTAGTCGCAGTCTGGAGCCCTGAAGTCGTATTAGTTTTTGAATAGTTTTGTACAAATTGTGAGTCATTTTGTTGAATTTTTAATAACTTTTAGACCACATTTTAGTAACTGTCAAAATTTTTGGTCATTTAGGACATATTTTGAATCTTTTTGGCCAAATTAGAATTAATTTTAGGCAATGTTTCGGCCATTTATGGCTTTTTTTTGCCATTTTGGACACATTTACAGCCACTTTAAACCATTTTTGGTCATTGATTCGTAAATAAAATTTCCTTTGTTAATCATCGTTTTTCATTTATGTCTGAACCATTTTACTAATTATCTCTTTAATTTACTGATATTTGCTATTTTTCCAGTTTTAACAGTTTTTCTGCCCTTCCTGCTCGATTTTCACTGACTTTTAAAGTATTTCTAGTGTCTGACGGCTGTGTGTTTTTAATTTCCTACTCTGGTTTTGGGATAAGTGAAGTGTTTCTTGGCTCTTTGAGGACCAAAGCAGGTTTTTGAGTGACGTCTTGTGGGTTACGTAAAGCAGCGACTGTCCAGCGGCTGCTTCCATCAGTGATAACAGCAATAAGAGAAGCTTTTAACTGGGTTTTATCTGTTATGTAAGCCGCTCTGCTGCTCTGTCTTGAGGAATTACATGGAGATCTGTGCACCTTTTGTCCAGAAACTGGATTAAGGGCAGCAGACGTGATGCTTTCATTTGTTTTCCTGCAGCTTTCATTGGTTCTAGTGTCGTGGACAGAGCATGAGTCAGCACTGAGCGCGCTCAGTGGAGGCGGGATGGGGTCTAAAACCTGAATATTAATTTAGTAAAGAGTCTAAAACCTGGACGTTAATGTAGTAAGAGTCAAAAACCTCAATTTTAATGTAGTTAAAAAGTCTAAAACCTGGATATTAATGATTAAAAGAATCAAAAACTTGGATATTCATGCAAAAAACATATCAAAAACTTGGATATTAATGGATTAAAAAGAGAAACACTTGGATATTAATGGATTAAAAATAGAAAAACTTGGATATTAGTGGGTTAAAAATAGAAAAACTTGGATATTAGTGGGTTAAAAATAGAAAAACCTGGATATTAGTGGGTTAAAAATAGAAAAACTTGGATATTAATGGGTTAAAAATAGAAAAACTTGGATATTAGTGGGTTAAATAGAGAAAAACTTGGATATTAATGGAGTAAAGAGTCTAAAATCTATGTTGTGAACAGCAGAAGACCTTTCCAGACGTCATTTGTTCCTTTTGATTGACCTTTTTCACCTTTTTCTGACATTAATCGACCAAACACCGAATCCATTTCATCCGGTTTAACAAACGTGTTACTTAAGCTTCAGTTTGAACAGAAACGTCCTGTAGGTTGTACATCCATCAGTCCAGGAATGTGTTGGTTGACGTGGTTGGTCAGAGGGAGCAGCTCCACCAGTCAGACTGGGTTAACTGGGATCTCTGGGATTCTCCAGCTCGCTTTAATCTGCCTCCAGTAGTATCAATCCATGCAGTTCCACTCAGATTAGCTCCTGTGAACAGCGTTTAGAAAGGCTGGTGTAGGTCCTCTGAGGTCATGATGGACAGTCAGGACACATGGTCCATGATATTAATGCAGTAAAATTTCAAAATCTGGATCTCAAATCATCACAACCTGATTGTTGAAGGATTAAAATTTTTAAAAAAAGGATTTTTATACAGTAAAATATCAAAAACTTCAATTACAAAGCATCAAAGTATCAAAATACTGGATAGTAACGCACCAAACTGTCTAAAACCTGAATTTTCAAGCTGCAAAGTATCAAAAACATGGATCTTAAATCAGCAACATGTGAAAACCTAAATGTTAGAGCTGAAAAATGTAAAAAAACAAACTAGTTACTATTGAAAAATCTCAAACACTTAAATGTTACAGCATCAAAATGTGAAAAAACTCAAAGTTAATTCACCAAAGTGTGGAAAACCTGGATATTAATGTACTAAAGTCATAAAAACTTGGATATTAATGTAATAAAGAGTCTAAAACCTGGATATTAATGTAGTAAAGAGTCTAAAACCTGCATATTAATGTAGTAAAGAGTCTAAAACCTGGATATTAATGTAGTAAAGCAGGGGTGTCAAACTCAGTTCCTGGAGGGCCACTATCCTGCATGTTTTAGATGTTTCCCTCTTCTAACACACCTGATTCAAATGATCAGCTCATCATCAAGCTCAGCAGAAGCCTGATAACGAGCCTGATCATTTGAATCAGGTGTGTTAGAAGAGGGAAACATCTAGAACATGCAGGATAGTGGCCCTCCAGGAACTGAGTTTGACACCCCTGTAGTAAAGAGTCTAAAACCTGCATATTAATGTAGTAAAGAGTCTAAAACCTGCATATTAATGTAGTAAAGTTATGAAAACCTGGATATTAATGTAGTAAAGAGTCTAAAACCTGGATATTAATGTAGTAAAGTTATGAAAACCTGGATATTAATGTAGTAAAGAGTCTAAAACCTGGATATTAATGTAGTAAAGTTATGAAAACCTGGATATTAATGTAGTAAAGAGTCTAAAACCTGGATATTAATGTAGTAAAGTTATGAAAACCTGGATATTAATGTACTAAAGAGTCTAAAACCTGGATAATAATGTAGTAAAGAGTCTAAAACCTGGATATTAATGTAGTAAAGAGTCTAAAACCTGGATATTAATGTAGTAAAAAGTCTAAAACCTGGATATTAATGTAGTAAAAAGTCTATAACCTGGATATTAATGTAGTAAAGGTCCAGTATAAAATGAGACAGTTGTTAAAATCCAAACAGGAGGATTAGTGGATCCACAGCAGGACGTCTGGATCCACCAGGATTAGACAGAATGAGACGTCCAGACTAAACCAAAGATCTACGCAGCAAAATATAGTTCATCTGGAACAACCTGGAGTCACAATTACTATACTGACAGTCAATAGAAACTTTGAGGTATAAATGTAGGCAGAATTCTACTTGTAGGGGGGTTGTAATGATTCATTGTGGATTTACTGATGATCTAGTGCCCTGGTAGTGGAGATAATGATGAGTTGTCATTTTGTCATGATTCATTGCACATGGGTTGGTCACTTTGCAAAAGTGAACCAAATACACACCAAGCAGTACTCAGTGAGTATCTGCACAATGTGAGAATGGGTTTGAAGGCCTATATAAAGGCCCAAAAAAGGCCACCATTGTTAGTCCAGTGAACAGCATCATGCCGTCTATCACATGAACAACGTCTCCGGGCACTGGGTATGGTGGAGGCCGCTTTGAGCTACAGTGATGTATCCAGGCGTATGGGCTGTTCCCAACCCACAATCAGAAGCCTGGTCCAAAGCATGCGCCGACGGATTGCTGCCTGCATCCAAGCACATGGAGGCCATACTCGGTACTGACTGTTGGGACTTTGTGTTTGGCAGGTGCCGTTTTCTTTTGTGAAATTCTTCATTTTGAAATCATTCTTCAAACTTTAGATTTTTGTTTCTGTAAGCCAATATGCTAAACAAATGATTCATGTGAAGAAAATCCAGTTTGGGCTTCAAAAAAAAATTTTGTTGAAAAATATGGTCTCAAAGTTTCTATTGACTGTCAGTGTACATTAATATCCAGGTTTTAGACTCTTTACTACATTAATATCCAGGTTTTACACTCTTTACTACATTAATATCCAGGTTTTAGACTCTTTATTATCCCCCGCCTCCACGAAGTGGAAAAGGGAGATATAGGTTTGGTGTCCGTCTGTCTGTCCGACATGAAGGGGACAGCTTTTCTCGGAAACTATTACAGCTAGGATTACGAAATTTAGTGTGTAGCTTCACACCATGGACACCTTGATCAAGTTCGAAAATGAGACCTGTGTGATAATATTTAACAGAGTTATGGCCCTTTGATCACTATTGTGGATATACACTCATAGACATCACATGTGGCGGGGGATATTGATGACCATGTCGTCTTGTTACATTAATACCCGGGCTTTTGAGACTTTGCTACATTAATATCCAGTTTTCTGATTGTTTTATTGTTTATTAATGAGACCAAGTTCCAGGTTACATTCAGACTAGATGTTGATGATCTCGTTGGTAGTAAACGGGTTGTAGTCTGTACAGACGTCTGTCTTTATGTCCGTCATCATTATTTGGCTGAGTTGTGTCTAAACTTTGGCTGAACTCTTTAATCTCAGGAGGAAGTTGTTGAGAGGAAACTCACCTGGTTCCATTCTGACTTCCTCGTTGTAAATCAGAATCAGGTGATCGACCTCCAACGTAGTACGACGTCCTAAAATCCAGCCAATGGCTCTTTTAGATCTACAACGTTGGTTAATGTTGGTGTTTACAGTCTGTGTTGGTTCAAGGAACTTCACAGTTAATTAGTTCATACTCTGGACCCAAAACTAAGTCCTGTAAAAGAGGCTTTAATGGTCTTTGGAAATCTTTTTGACAGTTTTTAGTAGGGGTGTAACGGTACACAAAAATCATGGTTCGGTACGGAAGTCACAGTTCGGTTTGGTTCTTAGTTAAGTGGAAAACTGGGGGGGGGGGGGGGACTGCAGATATCAGAGCTGGTCTGACTTTCTGTCTGAAGTGTGGACGAGAAGGAACTTCATAACAGGGCTCTACCACGCTCCTAGTCATGTTGGTCAGGTTTTAAGTCATTTTTGATTTATTTTAGACACGTTTTTAGTAATTTTGGTCAAATTTTGTGTCACTCTGGACAAAGTAAGAGTATTATGCTCAGATCTTGGGCTGTTTTGAAGAAGTTTTAAAGCTCAGATTTGTTCTATCTGAACTCAAAAATGCTACAAAACTGGAACCTGGTCAAATTTAGAATGATTTTGTCCAAACTTTGAGTCATTTTGATCAGATTTTAAGCAATTGTTCACAAACTTGTAGTAAATTTGGTCACTTTGGTTCAAATTTATCTTATTTTGTACATAATGTGTCCTTCTAGTTGCGTTTTGAGTTATTGTGGACACGTTTCAGGTCCTTTAGAACAGTGGTTCTCAACCCTGTTCCTCAGGACCCCATGTTCCTCAGGACCCCATGTCCTGCATGTTTTAGATGCTTCCCTGCTCCAACACACCTGATTCAAATGATCAGCTCGTTATCAAGCCTCTGCAGAAGCCTGATAACGAGCTGATCATTTGAATCAGGTGTGTTGGAGCAGGGAAGCATCTAAAACATGCAGGACATGGGGTCCTGAGGAACAGGGTTGAGAACCACTGCTTTAGACAACTTTGTCTCATTTTATTTAAATTTTGAATGATTTTGATCAAATTATGTACTATTTTGGTTTCAGGTAATTGTTGTCTTATGTCACTTTTGCCATAAATAACTTTAAACGTTGCCACATTTTGAGTAATTCTGGACAATCGTTACTTATTTTGTACCAATTGTGCATCTTTTTAGTCTTTAGTTGTTGGTAATAATTATTAATTTTGGTCAGATTTGAAGTCATTTTGGATCGTTTCTATGAATGTTAGACACATTTCTAGTCATTTTGAACAAATATTAAGTTATTTTAGTCAGATTTTAGGACATTTTTAAATTCAGTAAATTTAAAATTTTATTTGGTCTCGACACTAACGAGTAAAAAAAATGAAACTATGGTAAATTTTTTGTCTTTTTGGACAATTTTGAATCATTTTTGTTAAATTTTGGATCCATTCAGGTCATTTTAGTCAATTTTCAGTAATTTTGGACAATTTTGTTGATATTTTTCTGCTTAAAACTTGTTCCGTTTTGTTGTTGATGTTTGATTGATAGTTAATGATGATTATTGATATTAATAATGTTTTTCTTGTGTCCTCATGTGCTGCTGCTGCTTCATCTCAGGTAAGAAAACATCTCAGTTGACTCATTTTACTTTCAGCTTCCTTCTTTGTCAAATGTTGGTGAAGTTAGTAATCCTGTAGTAATAAGTAGTAAGTTAGTAATCCTGGAAGCAGCTTTGAACATATAACAACATATTATTAAACATATAAACTCACATTTTTAAACTTTAAAGGCAGTAATTGTTCATTATGGTAATCTTGGACAAATTTGGAGTCATTTCGGACAAATTTTGACAAATCTTATACAATTTTGGAGTCATTGTGGACGAAGATATTTAAACTTGTATATTTCAGTTTTTCTTTTGACATATCAGGAATTTGAAACATTAATTTTTTTCCTACAACTTTGCAAATTTGCTCTGAAAATGCTTCAGTTTTTCTATTGTAACATTGCAAATTTCTCTTAAAATATTTCAGCTTTTCACTTATGTTTCAATTTATTTCTTAAAATATTTCAGCTCCTTTTTTGAAGCTTTACGACTTTGTTGTCAATATTCAAGCTTTTATCTCGTATTATTTCAACATAACTCTTGAAATATATCATTTTTTTTGTCACATTATGAATTTGCTTTTAAATATTTCAGTATTTCACGCCGTGTTTCCATTCATTTCCTAAATATATTTCAACTTTTTCTCTCTGCGCGTTTGCCGTTAGATATTTAAAAAAAATTCCTACATGACTCTTGAAATATTTCAGCTGTACCTCTTTAACTTTATGAATTTTCTTTAAGAATATTTCAGT
The DNA here is from genome assembly GCF_021347895.1 of Acanthochromis polyacanthus. Lineage (NCBI taxonomy): Eukaryota > Metazoa > Chordata > Actinopteri > Pomacentridae > Acanthochromis > Acanthochromis polyacanthus. The sequence goes on along the minus strand of NC_067134.1, from coordinate 8,153,205 downwards.
TTTTCTATTTAAACATTCCCATTTAACCCCTAAAATATCTCAACTTTTTTGTTGTCTACATGAAATTGACATCACTCTTGAAATATTTCAGTTTTTATCGTAGCACTACAGAATTTTCTTTAAAATATTTCAGTTTTTATCGTAGCATTACAGAATTTTCTTTAAAATATTTCAGTTTTTATCGTAGCATTACAGAATTTTCTTTAAAATATTTCAGTTTTTATCGTAGCATTACAGAATTTTCTTTAAAATATTTCAGTTTTTATCGTAGCATTACAGAATTTTCTTTAAAATATTTCAGTTTTTATCGTAGCATTACAGAATTTTCTTTAAAATATTTCAGTTTTTATCGTAGCATTACAGAATTTTCTTTAAAATATTTCAGTTTTTATCGTAGCATTACAGAATTTTCTTTAAAATATTTCAGTTTTTATCGTAGCATTACAGAATTTTCTTTAAAATATTTCAGTTTTTATCGTAGCATTACAGAATTTCTTTTAAAATATTTCAATTTTTCACTCAATGTTTCCGTTTAATCCTTAAAATATTTCAACTTCTCTCATAAAGTTCAGATTTCAGCTTTCATCTCAACTTTTTTTGTCACATTGTGGCATAAATTTTAAAATATTTCAATTTTTATCTTGGAGTCATTCAACATAACTCTTAAAATATTTAAGTTTTTGTGACGCAACCAAATTTCTTTTTAATTATTTCAGTTTTTTATTCTTGACATTTAACTTTTTCTCAGAATATTTCTGCTTTTTTTGATAAAATTTGGACACAAGTTTAAAATATTTTATCTTTTCTGTTGCCTTGTGTCGATTTAATCTTTTAGCTTCTCTCCTGCAACAATGCCAATTTCCTCTTAAAATATTGTAAGTTTTTTTCTCATAAAACTAAGATTTCTTTCTTAAATATTTCAGCTTTATCTCCTGTTATTTCAACATCACTCTTGAAAATTTGATTTTTTTTTTTGTGATGCTACAAATTCGCTTCAAAAATGTTTCAGGTTTTTATCTTAGATGTTTCAGGTTTTCAGAATTTCCGTTAAAATATTTCAACTTTAATCATGCTTTATTTTGATTAAATCTTTAAAATATTTCTTGTTTTGCTTTCATTTAATCTTTACAATATTTCTACTTTTATCGCTTTGTTTTATTTAATCTTCAAAATATTTAAACTTTTTTCTCTCTTTATTTTGGTTTGGTGTTTTAGTTTGTATCTTGCTTTATTTTGATTTTATCAACAAAATATTTCTACTTTTCTCGTTTTGTTCTGATTGAAGCTTCAAAATATTTCAGCTTTTGTCTTGTTTTGATTTAATCGGGAAAATTGTTCAGCTTTTCCTTTGCAACGATACAGATTTCCTCTTGAAATATTACACCTTTTTTCTCACTTTGTTTTGATTTAATCACTAAAATATTTCCACTTTTGCTCTTGCAATAATTAATTTTTTCTTCTTATAAAGTTCTGATTTCATTCTTAAAATATTTCAGTTTCTATCTCAACATCTCTGGAAATATTTCCTCTTTTCTCCTGTAATTTTCTGATTTCTTTATTTATTTCAGTTTTTATCTCACAAAGTTAAAATATGTCGTCTGTGAAGTCGTGCTGCTGTTTGCAGATGTTGACTTCTGGATTTTTATCTTGAACCGTGAACGTCCACTCATCGTGTCGAGGTCGGAGCTCCTCTCGGGTTTTTTTCGGTGTTCAGAGACCAGATGTTGGAAGTCCGTCCGGCCAGCTGTGACCCGTTTCCTCTTCCTGCGACTCGTCACCGTGACAGGAAGCCGCAGACACCGACCCGCCAAAACAATAGCGCCGGCCTCCCGCAGGTACAAAAATAGTCTTCCTGCCTAACTGTATAGGAAGATGTGGGTGAGGACATTTATCTCCCCCGTCTCCCCCGGGAACCGTGATGTCACCGGCTCTGGAGGCGGAGCTTTGCTGCGGTCGATCTGATTGGTTCACCAGGAGATCGTTAAAAGCTACTAATTAGCGAGATGACAGCAGTTTGTCTCATTAAACCCAAAATATTTAATACTTTTTGTATGTTTTGTAATTTTTATATATTTTTTATGTTGTTTTTTCAACTTTTATATGTTTTTGTCTCTTAGTGGTATTTCAGTGGTTTTTTTGGACCTTTATTGCGTCTTTTTGTGTCCTTTTTGCATCTTTTTTGATCATTTATAGGTCGTTTTTGCTTTGCTTGTGTCTTTTTGATTTTTTTGTCATTTTTGTAACATTTTTTCTGTCACTGTGTAATTTTTGCAGAATTTCGTAATTTCTACATCATTTTGTGAACTTATGTGGTAATGTGTGTTATTTTTGTATATTTTTTGTGACTTTTTGTTTGTTTTTTATCATTTATGTGTTTGTGATTCTTTTTCTGTCATAATTTTACTGTTTTTAGTCCCTTTTGCATCTTGTTTTATAATTTTTGGATTTTTCTGCTTCTTTTTCTGTCATCTTTGTGTCTATTTTTGTGCCTTTTTTGCATATTTTTGTGTCATTTTTGCTCTTTTATTATTATTTACATGTAATTATTGCTTCTCTTTGTGACATGTTTTTTTCTGTCACGTGTTTTTACGTCAATGCATAATTTTGTAATTTTATGAATATTTAAAATTTTTAAATTTTGCATTTTTTTGTCGTTTTTGCACATTTGCTTGAATCATTTGTGTAATTTTTGCTCCAGTTTGTCCCTTTTTGCAGCTTTGTTCTGTCATTGTGTAGTTTTTGACCAATTTTGTCGTTTACTTTGCATCTGTTTGTGTCGCTATTTCATTTTCCATTTTTACATCTTGTTACATTTTTTATTTTTGTGTTTTTGTGTCATTTTTATACTTTTTGGTCATTTTTGCCTCTCTTTGTGTCACTTTTGCACATTTTTAAGAATCATTCTTGCCTTTTTTGTGTAAATTTTGCATTTTTTTGTCTCCTCCTTGCACCTTTTTGTGTCATTTTTACATCTTCTTTGTATTTCTGTGTCTCTTTGTGACATTTTCTCACTTTTTTGGTAATTTTTCCGCTAACATTTCCTCTCTGTTAAACATTAGTTGTTTTTTCTGTGCTGAACGTCCCACCTCCAGTTTCTTGACGGATAAAAACCAGCATCGTGTCGGTTAACAGAAACTAGATCCTCCTCTGAAGACGTTCTGACGCTTCGACCTCAACAATAAACAGGAAGTGATGTCACAGCGTCCATCTGTCCTCCAGACGTTAAATCAATCTCCATCTGGCAGCCGGAAGAAAAAGTGGAGAAAAACCACATTTTAGATCCGGTTTGACTCGAGTTTTAAACCTTTCCATGACCTCTGACCTCCAGATCAATAAACCATCATCAGGATCAATAATCAGCTGGACGTCGTCGTTTCTGGTGTTTTACAGCCGCTTTCCTCCTTCACTGTCGACACGATCATTTATTTTTCTTTTTGAGACGCTGGAAACGGTAATCGGCCGATTATGAAGCAAAACAACCAGCAGCCTGAAAAAAAGGATTATTTCACATTAGATTTCTGTTTTATTTGAGTTTTGAGTCCATTTTTTAATCATTTTTTTAAATTTTAAATCTGACACATTTAGAGTGACAGAGAAAAGTAAAATCAAGTTTTCATGGTTTATCCTGCTAAAATAAAATTAAAAAAAAGCTAAATATTAGGAATATTTTACCGCCTACTTTGTCAGTTTGCCGTATTTAACAGAAATCTATTCGTTTTCATTAATATAAAAGTTTTCATAGCAGTTTATCAAAGACATATTTTTGAATTTGGCTTTTCATCAAAAAACGGCTGTAATCATCCATTCAATTTTGGATCTAAACGTCAACATAAAATCCTCTCGGCAATTATTAAATAACAAACAATGTAGTTTTTAGGTTTGTTTTCTTTTTGAAAATGTCATCATTTAGTCTCTGTGGTATTTAAAGGGTTATATCCATGAAAATAATAAATAATAGTTATAAACAGATGTTGGTTCCAGTAAATATGTCAGTGAAAGTGGAAAATTATTTTAATATTTAGCATTTTTATGGAAGTTTCTTGACTGAAGTATTGCTAAAATACTGTTTTTACTGCTAGAATACAGCTAAAGTACTGTTTTTATTGCTTAAATACTGCTAAACTACTGTTTTTATTGCTAAAATACTGCTAAACTACTGTTTTTACTGCTAAAATACTGCTAAACTACTGTTTTTACTGCTAAAATACAGCTAAAGTACTGTTTTTATTGCTTAAATACTGCTAAACTACTGTTTTTATTGCTAAAATACTGCTAAACTACTGTTTTTACTGCTAAAATACAGCTAAAATACTGTTTTTATTGCTTAAATACTGCTAAACTACTGTTTTTATTGCTAAAATACTGCTAAACTACTGTTTTTACTGCTAAAATACAGCTAAAATACTGTTTTTATTGCTTAAATACTGCTAAACTACTGTTTTTATTGCTAAAATACTGCTAAACTACTGTTTTTACTGCTAAAATACAGCTAAAGTACTGTTTTTATTGCTTAAATACTGCTAAACTACTGTTTTTATTGCTAAAATACTGCTAAACTACTGTTTTTACTGCTAAAATACAGCTAAAGTACTGTTTTTATTGCTCAAATACTGCTAAACTACTGTTTTTATTGCTAAAATACTGCTAAACTACTGTTTTTACTGCTAAAATACAGCTAAAGTACTGTTTTTATTGCTCAAATACTGCTAAAATACTGTTTTTATTGCTAAAATACTGCTAAAGTACTGTTTTTATTGCTCAAATACTGCTAAACTACTGTTTTTATTGCTAAAATACTGCTAAAGTACTGTTTTTACTGCTAAAGTACCATTTTTACTTCTAAAATACAGCTAAAATACTGTTTTTACTGCTAGAATAGGACCTGCATCAGGACCTGCCCTCTCGTTGTTTCCAGTCAAAAACTTTGTCGTCTAAAATCTGCAGGAGTCTAAATGGGGTTTTGTGTTTTTTAATTTCCCAGGAAGGAGCAGCAAAGCATTGTGGGAGAAAAACAGTGGTCACATTAAAATGTGGGAAGAAAAGAATTTGCGAAGAACAGCGACTTCTCTGTCTTTAGGTTTCACTTTGAGGAGCTTCAGAGTGACAGAATTAAACCATCAAAACATCAAATAAAGTCACACAAATTAAATATGAATTCACACGCTCACTGTGAAAATCTACATTCTGACTAGTAGTAATTAGTTTGATGACTAGATTAGTTTTACTGCAGTTAAATCTAAAAAAAACAATTATTTTACAGATATATGCAGCTGTATGAAAAATTTAGTATATTAGGACTGAGAAATAGTAAATCATTTTTAAAGCTGCTTTTTAAACTGTCATTTTACAGGATGTAATTTAAAACATTTTCTTATTTCAAACTATAAAAAAATTAAGCTTTTTCAATCAATTTCGATTTTTTTCAGCAGTTTTTCAGTTTCGTTAAAATTAAATAATTACATTTTTAGAAATGATCATTTGTTTTTGCATTTTTGTCATTTTGCATCGTCTTATTTTCTGCTCTTCTTGCATCTTGTGTCATTTTCTTTTTGCTTTCTTGCTTATTTTCTGTCTTATTTTTGCATCTTTTCCTGACTTTGTTTCATTTTGTCTGCTGTTTGTGCACTTTTCCATTTTGCACCATTTTAGGTCATTTTTGCATCTTTTTGTTTCTTTTGCATTTTTTTTTTACTTCATCATTTGTTTTTTTATGTTTTTTGCCTTTTTACGTCATCTTCTCTTGTGTTTGTCATTTTTGCATCTTTTTATATAATTTTTGCATCTCTTTGTGACTTACTGTCATTTTCATCTGCTGTTTCTGCATTTTTTCTGTAATTTTTAACATTTTTATGTCATTTTTTTGCATCCTTTTGTTTGTAAGTAGTTGTCATAGAAGTTGTCTTTTGTCTAATTTTGATGTAATTCCTGCTGTAGCTGCTGAACAATCGTTCAGGTTCAGTTGTGAGTTAGTGAATAAAACCAGTTGAAGCAGATTTTAAACTCTATGGAGCAGCAGCGCCCCCTGCTGCCTGACTCATGAACATTCAGGCTGTTTCTAGGTCAGCTGTCAGCTCATGTTAGCTTGAAGGAGACCTGGTTTCCCTCACATTCTCCTCCTGTTGGATAAATCATCCCCATGCTGCATCTTTTGCTGTCCAGATGCAGCTAAACTGCTCTACATTTTCTTGCATTGTTGCTTTGTTTTGTGTGTTTTCTGATTCGAACGCTGTAGAATCAAACAAAATATGTTACTGTGAAAGACTGAAGTGAATTCTGCTCATCTTTACTTGTTTACCAAATTAAAACTGATCAAAAACCTGGATATTAATGTAGTAAAGAGACAAAAACCTGGATAGTAATGTGATAAAGTCATAAAATCCTGGATAGTAATGTATTAAACAGTCTTGTTTTTGGTTGTTCCTTATCTGAACAGACTAATTATATTGACATTAATCAGTGTAATAAACTAAAGTGTAAATGGTTTATAGACTCTTTATATCTGTATGCCAAAGGTGCATGTCGTGGAGACCTTTGAGTCTTTGGGTGTAACCACACTGTAAAAATACATCCAAGTAAAAACAACTGTGAAAATCTGAAATAATCATGATAAAATATAAATTTCTAAAGCTGGGAAATCAAATATCTGTAAAACAACTAAACAGGTAAAATCTCTTAAGTCTCAGTAGAACGTTTCTAAAATGTTGAAGTTTAAACGTTTTAAAGAACGTTGATGTTTTACAGCGACGCGTTTTTACAGCGTATCAGCTGACTGGGTCAACTGGTTAAAGTGGTTTCTAGACTGACCTCTTGAAGGCTGCTGCTCAGATGGGAGCATGGCTCAGTCAGGTATGAATCTTTACTCGGGCAGCATCTCTTGTTCCATCTGTCTGGATCTCCTGAAGGATCCGGTGGCTCTCTCCTGTGGACACAGCTACTGTATGAAGTGTATTGAAACCCACTGGGATGGAGAGGACCTGAAGACAACCTACAGCTGTCCTCAGTGCAGGAAGACCTTCACACCGAGGCCTGTCCTGGAGAAGAACGTCCTGTTAGCAGAGTTAGTGGAGGAGCTGAAGAAGACTGGACTCCAAGCTGCTGCTGCTGATCACTGCTATGCTGGACCTGAAGATGTGGCCTGTGATGTCTGCACTGGGAGGAAGATGAAAGCCTTCAAGTCCTGTCTGGTCTGTCTGGTCTCCTACTGTGACAATCACCTTCAGCCTCACTATGAGTCTCCAGCCTTTAAGAAACACCAGCTGGTGGAGCCCTCCAAGAACCTCCAGGAGAACATCTGCTCTCGTCATGATGAGGTGATGAAGATGATCCATCCTACTGACCATGAAGCAGCAGAACGGGTGGAGAAGAAGCTGGAGGTGAGTCGACTGAACATCCAGCAGAGAATCCAGGACAGACAGAAAGATGTGAAGCTGCTTCAACAGGAGCTGAAGGACATCAGAGTCTCTGCTGATAAAACAGTGGAGGACAGTGAGGAGATGTTCACCCAGATGATCCATCTGATCCAGAACAGAAGCTCTGAGGTGGAGCAGCAGATCAGATCCCAGCAGGAGACTCAAGAGAGTCGAGTCAAAGAGCTTCAGGAGAAGCTGGAGCAGGAGATCAGGGATCTGGAGAGGAAAGACGCTGAGCTGAAGCAGCTCTCAGATACATCAGACCACAACCAGTTTCTCCACAACTACCCCTCAGTGTCAACAGTCAGTGAGTCCACACACTCATCCAGCATCAGCATCCGTCCTCTGAGACACTTTGAGGACGTGACAGCAGCTGTGAAAGAGCTCAGAGGTAAAGTAGAGGACGTTCTGAAGGACACCTGGACAAACATCTCACCGTCAGATGTTCTACCGCCACAACCAGAACCAGAACCAGACCTGGAACCAGAACTAGTACTAGAACCGGAACCAGAACCAGAACCAAAGACCAGATCTGGATTCTTAAAATACTTCCAGGGAATCACTCTGGATCCAAACACAGCTCACACACATCTGGTTCTATCGGAGAAGAACCGAAGAGTGACCTTGAAGGACTACCAGAACTTTCATCCTGATCATCCAGACCGCTTCACCGACTGGTTCCAGGTCCTGAGCAGAGAGAGTCTGACTGGACGGTGCTACTGGGAGGTGGAGTGGAGAGGAGGAGGAGTTTACGTAGCGGTCGCATACAAGACCGTCAGAAGAACCGGGAGGTCTCGTGAATGTGGGTTTGGACTCGATGGCAGGTCCTGGTCTTTGTATTGTGACACCACCAGGTACACATTCTGGTACAACAACACCAAAACCCCAGTCTCTGGTCGACCTTCCTCCAGAATCGGAGTCTACCTGGATCACAGTGCAGGTGTTCTGTCCTTTTACAGCATCTTAAAGAAGATGAAGCTTCTCCACAGAGTCCAGACCACGTTCACTGAGCCGCTACATGCTGGACTCTGGCTTTACAACTATGGAGACACTGCAAAATTCATCGATCCGCAATGAACAGAAGTCCTTAAAGTGTTTGTCTCCAGCTGATTCAGTCTCCATCACTGTAAGTCTCCATCTAAAGAGTCTAAAACCTGGATATTAATCTAGTAAAGTCTTTAATACCTGGATATTAAAGTCGTAAATAATCAAAAACCTGGATATTAATGTAGTAAAGAGTCTAAAACCTGGATATTAATGTAGTGAAGTCTTTAAAAAAAATGGATATTTATGTACTAAAGAGTCTAAAACCTGGATATTAATGTAGTAAAGTGTCTAAAACCTGAATATTTATGTACTAAAGTCTTAAAAACTTGGATATTAATGTTCTAATGTCAACCGTAAAATAATAAAAAACTGATAAGAAGCGTAATGTCCTGATCAAATACTAATTTGTTCTTTAACAAGAACTAACCATTAAATTACAGTTCCTAAATTGTAAATAAGCCAACACCTTTATTTTACAGATATTTATTATTTCAGAATATTAAGGATCAAGAAATAGTAAAGAGGTTTCTACACAATTGTTGTTTTCTACGTGAACTGAATGAAAAGTTTGCATTTCTTAAGAAATAATTATTTGTTCTTTTACAACATTAAAAAGTAAAATAGATTTTCACTAAAATATGTATATATTTACAGATATTTGCTGTTATTTAGAAAAGCATGTCATTTAAGGATTGAAAAATGATAAATCATCTGTTTAAGAAAAAGAAATATCTGTTAAAATGGAAAAAAAGATGTTTATTAAATTTCAGCTGTTTAGTTCAATTGCAGGAAAAAACTGAAAAGCACTTTAAAAAATATGAATATAAATATTAATAAAAAATGTTGCAATATTTTATCATAAAATTATAGTTTGTACTCTATTGAAATCCACAGAAAGTATTGATATATTTAACATGTTTTTGCTGTTACATAAAGGAAAAAATATGTATATTAACAACTGAAAATTTTTAAATCATTCAACTGTAATGTTAATGATTGTCTTTGTTTTCCTTAATTAGAAAAAATATTTATTCAAAAAATCACAGAAATTCACGTGATCCAAAAAATTATGCACAACCTGTGAATAAGATGATTTTATTTTGAAGGATTATTCTGGTTTACTGTTTATTTTATCTTCCTGTTTTCAAATAATGCTGTGTCTCTTTTACTCCTATTAAAAAGCAAAACAAAAACGCAAAAAGTAAAAATGACTAGTTTTTGGAGCATTTTACTGTCATTTCACTCATTTAGAAAATAAATACAAATTTCCATCACAAGACAGAAACCAAAAAAAAAAAGAATCGAAACAAGCCACAAATGTTAATAAAAAAAATCTATATTTTAAGGAATATAATTAGTTGTTTTACAAAACATGTATTACAAATCTGATTATTAACATATAAAAATGATTTCATTGTGAAAAACCTTTCAGTTGGTGTACTTCAGTGTGAAAAGTCAAATGTTTGATGTCCTTAAATATACTGTCAGTCTATATAAACTTTGAGGTATAAATGTAGGCAGAATTCTGCTTGTAGGGGGGTTGTAATCATTCATTGTGGATTTACTGATGATCTAGTGCCCTGGTAGTGGAGATAATGATGAGTTGTCATTTTGTCATGATTCATTGCACATGGGTTGGTCACTTTGCAAAAGTGAACCAAATACACACCAAACAATACTCAGTGAGTATCTGCACAATGTGAGAATGGGTTTTGAAGGCCTATATAAAGGCCCAAAAAAGGCCACCATTGTTAGTCCAGTGAACAGCATCATGCCGTCTATCACATGAACAACGTCTCCGGGCACTGGGTATGGTGGAGGCCGCTTTGAGCTACAGTGATGTATCCAGGCGTATGGGCTGTTCCCAACCCACAATCAGAAGCCTGGTCCAAAGCATGCGCCGACGGATTGCTGCCTGCATCCAAGCAGATGGAGGCCATACTCGGTATTGACTGCTGTGACTTTGTGTTTGGCAGGTGCCGTTTTCTTTTGTGAAATTCTTTATTTTGAAATCATTCTTGAAACTTTAGATTTTTGTTTCTGTACGCCAATATGCTAAACAAATGATTCATATGAAGAAAATCCAGTTTGGGGCTTCAGAATAAAAATTATGTTGAAAAATATGGTCTCAAAGTTTTTAATGACTCAGTGTACATGGACAAAGTGAAAAATTTACAAAATATAAATAATTATATGTCTGTTATCTTGATTTTGTTGTCCAGTGGGAAAATGTTGTTGATGGCAGGTTATTTGTCATTTTTTTTGAATTATGCAATTAAAGACATCAACTTTTCTGATTTCATTCTCTAGTTTTTTTTTTTTATACTGATTTGTGTCGTTCTAACTTCTCAGAGAACATTTCTGGGTTATTTCTTCTTCTAATTGTGGTTTTTCTGTTTCCATAGAACTGCAGGACTTTATGTTGCAGCAATAAAATGAGACATTAAAAAAAGATGTTTGTTGTGAATGGATTCTGGTGCAGTGATCCATTCTGATCAGCAGGTGGCCTCAGAGAGCTGCTGGGATCAGGAGGAATTCTGGGAATTTACTGAGTGGGTGGAAGTCAGAGACAAATACTCAACTACACACTGGTTTGTGGTGCTTCACTGAAGTATTCCAACACACACACACACACACACACACACCCCTACATGCACAGACACACGCACAAAAGCCCTTTGATCTGTAGTGGAGTGTGTGAATGGAAGGTTGTAGTTCTTCCTCCGACCAGTAGAGGCGCTGCTGAGTTCACATGTTCGTTGTTACAGGTCATCATAAGTAAACAAGGTTCAGAGAAAAATGACCCCAGTTGGTCAGAGGTCCTCAATTGGTTGGTGTTTGGTGACACCTGGGACCCTGTTAGACAGAAACACAAACACACAAATGCAAAAAAGACACTAAAAGGTGTAGAAAAACGGACACAAAGGTACAAAAAAGACACAAAAAGGTGTAAAATAGACACAAAAATGCCAAAAGACAAAAAGATGTAAAAAGACAGAGGCCAAAATACACAAATATACAAAAAAGACACAAAAAGGTGTAAAATGGACACAAAGATGCCAAAAGACACAAAGATACAAAATGACACAAGAAGGTGTCAAAAAAGACACAAATGTACAAAAAACAGACACAAAATGGTGTCAAAAAAGACACAGATACAAAAAAAGACACAAAAAGCTGTCAAAAAAAGACACAAAGGTACAAAAGAAGACACAAAAAGGTGTTAAAAAATACAAAGGTAGAAAAGAAGACACAAAAAAGTGTCAAAAAAGGCACAAAGATACAAAAAGACACAAAAAGGTGTCAAAAAGACACAAAGATACAAAAAGACAAAAAGGTGTCAAAAGACACAAAGGCACAAAAAAGACACAAAAAGGTGTCAAAAAGGCACAAAGGTACAAAAAAGACACAAATGTGTCAAAAAAGCACAAAGGTACAAAAGAAGACACAAAAAGGTGTCAAAAAAGACACAAAGGTACAAAAAAAGACACAAAAATGTGTCAGAAAAGACACAAAGGTACAAAAAAAGACACAAAAATGTGTCAAAAAAGCACAAAGGTACAAAAGAAGACACAAAAATGTGTCAAAAAAGACAGATACAAAAAGACACAAAAAGGTGTTAAAAGACACAAAGGTACAAAAAAGACACAAAAATGTGTCAAAAAAGACACAAAAAGGTGTTAAAAGACACAAAGGTACAAAAAAGACACAAAAATGTGTCAAGACACAAAAAGGTGTTAAAAGGCACAAAGGCACAAAAAAAGACACAAAAAGGTGTCAAAAAAGACACAAAAAGGTGTCAAAAGACCCAAAGGTACAAAAGAAGACACAAAAAGGTGTCAAAAAAGACACAGATACAAAAAAGACACAAAAAGGTGTTAAAAGACACAAAGGTACAAAAAAGACACAAAAATGTGTCAAAAAAGACACAAAAAGGTGTTAAAAGACACAAAGGTACAAAAAAGACACAAAAATGTGTCAAGACACAAAAAGGTGTTAAAAGGCACAAAGGCACAAAAAAAGACACAAAAAGGTGTCAAAAAAGACACAGATACAAAAAAGACACAAAAAGGTGTCAGAAAAGGCACAAAGGCACAAAAAAGACACAAAAGTGTCAAAAAAGACACAAAGGCACAAAAAAAGACACAAAAAGGTGTCAGAAAAGACAAAGATACAAAAAAGACACAGAAAGGTGTCAAAAAAGGCACAAAGGTACAAAAAAAGACAAAAGGTGTCAAAAAAGACACAAAGGTACAAAAAAGACACAAAAAGGTGTCAAAAAAGACACAAAGGTGTCAAAAAAGACACAAAAAGGTGTCAAAAAAGACAAAGGTACAAAAAAGACAAAAAGGTGTTAATAAAAAGACAGACACAAAAAGACAACAAAAAGCTTAAACACAAATATACAAAAAAGACACAAAGATAAAAAAAGACAAAAAAGTGACAAAAAAGACAGATGCACAAAAGTGTCAAAAAAGACAAAAAGGTGAAATAAACAAAGATGCAAAAAAGACACAAATTGGTGCAAAAAAGGAGCAAAAATGCACACACACACATCTCCTTAGTAGTACTTTGTGTATTTTTGCTGTGTAGTACTGCAGTACTGTAACAGTGTGTTTCCAGCTGGATTGTACATCACTTAAGTGAATGTTTGTGTGTGTGTGTTGTGTAGCTGCCGCGGCGTCCTGCTGGTGTGTCGAGTTGTTTTCTGACCAGCCTTGCTCTGATTGGTCGTCCAGCCGCCACCCTGCTCCTCACTTCCTGTCCGAGGACCAATCAGGCAGCTGGGTTTTAACGCGGCGTTACTCCTGTCCTTTTGTGTGTCGGATTAAGAAGCAATGCTTTGTGTTGTCCAGGGAGTTTGTGTTCATGAATCGACAATCAGCTGCACTCCATCTGTGCCGCACAGACACACAACACACACAAAAAACACACAAAACAACACAAAACACAAATACAAAACACAAAAACACACAATACAAATAAAAGACACATAAAACAACACAAAACACAAATAAAACTCAAAATCAACAAAAATGCACAAAATACACAGAACAACACAAAGTACACAAAAAACGAAAAACAACACAAAACACAGCCTCACCTGGTGCTGTCCTCAGCTACACTCTGTCTTTTTGTCGTTTTTTTTGTCTTCCTCTTTGTTTTGTGTTTGTCTTCCATCATTTTATGTTCAATTTATTTATTTCTGTTTGTTTTGTTTCTATCATTTTCTGTTTGTTTTGTGTGTGTGTTGTCTTTTTTGTCTCTTTCATAATTCAGTGCATTTATACCAGATTTTTTTTAAAATTATTTTGTCTATAAATATTCCCGTTTTAACACTTTCCCACATTAAACTCCATGTTTTTACTGACTCTCCATGTGACCAGTAGCTCTGTGATATTTATTCAGGTGTAACTTTGACAGAAACTTTCAGTATTTTGTGTTTAAAGATGTTTTGAGGCGTTTTCTCTTTTTTAATGTTGATTTTAATGATTGATAGTTAATAACAATGATTAATATTAATGATGTTTTTCTTCTTCTGTCCTCATGTGCTGCTGCTGCTGCTTCATCTCAGGTAAGAACCTTTTAAAAACCAGTAACATCTAACTGCTCTCTGATTGGTTTTAATGGATTTACAGTTTGTTTCTTTTAATCTTTTTTTGGACTCATTCTACGTCGTTTTAGACCATTTTGGGTTGCTGGTTTTGAAATTTTGGGTCATTTTTGAAGACAATTTATTCATTTTACACCATTTTCAACTCGTTTTTACTCTTTTTAAGTCACTTTAGACTAATTTCAAGTCATTTTGAACTATTCTAATCTGTTTTGGACATGTTTTAAGACAATTACTACCATTTATAAGTTAACTTGGATATTTTTGAGTCAGTTTCAACTCATTTTAGGTACGATTTCTGTCATTTAAGAAAATAATTGTCAGTTTTGACAGGTTTTCATCTGTTTTAGACATTTCTGAGTCGTTTGGATTACATTTTCAGCCACTTTTGATAAGTCTGAAGAGATTGTAGACAGTTTGTCATTTAACAAACATCAGTTCAGTCGTGACCGATTTTAATCTATTTTAGACAGATTTTAAGTCCATTTATAAGTTGATTTAGACAATGTCACTTTAAGAAATGTGTTGAATGCAAGTCGGTAGCTCAGGAATGCTAATCACTAGCCCCAGAATGCTAGTTGGTAGCTCTGGAATGCTAATCACTAGCCTCAGAATGCTAGTTGGTAGCTCTGGAATGCTAATCACTAGCCTCAGAATGCTACTTGGTAAAGCAGAAATGCTAATCCCGAGCCTCAGAATGCTAGTTGGTGGCTCATGAATGCTAATCAGTAGCCTCCGAATGCTAGTTGGTAGCTCAGGAAAATTAATCACTAGCCTCAGAATGTTAGTTGGTAGCTCTGGAATGCTAATCACTCGCCTTAGAATGCTACTTGGTAAAGCAGAAATGCTAATCCCGAGCCTCAGAATGCTTGTTGGTAGCTCATGAACACTAATCAGGAGCATCAGAATGCTAGTTGGTCACTCATGAATGCTAGTCACGAGCCTCCGAATGCTAGTTGCTATTTCCGGCATGCTAATCAGTAGCCACAGAATGCTAGTTGGTAGCTCAGAATGCTAATCAGTGGCCTCAGAATGAGAGCTGGTAGATCATAGATGTTCGTCAGTAGCCTCAAAGTGCTAGTTGCTAGCTCAAGAATGCTAGTTGCTACCTCAGAAATGCCAATCACTTGCCTCAGAATGCTAGTTTCTTCCCCTTAAATACTGATCACTAGCCTTAGAATGCTAATGAATGCTAACCAATAGCCTCAGATTGCTAAATGCTATCTCAAAATGCTAATTCATATTACAAGTTTCATTATGTTAGTGGCTAGCCCAGTAATGCTCATCATGAGCCTCAGAATGCTAGTTGCTATCCGCTCAATGCTAATCACTAGCCTCACAATGCAAGTTGCAAGGTGATGAATGCTAATCACAAACTTCAGAATGGTAGTTGCTATCCCAGGAATGCTAATCAGTAGGTCAGAATGCTAGTTGGTAGCTTAGGAATACTAATCCGTAGCCTCAGAATGCTAGTTGCTTCTCCAGGAATGCTAATCAGTAGCCTTAGAATGCCAGTTGCTATCCCAGGAATGCTAATCAGTAGCCTCAGAATGCTAGTTGCTATCCAAGGAATGCCAATCAGTAGCCTCAGAATGCCAGTTGCTATCCCAGGAATGCTAATCAGTAGCCTCAGAATGCTAGTTGCTATCCCAGGAATGCTAATCAGTAGCCTCAGAATGCTTGTTGCTATCCCAGGAATGCTAATCAGTAGCCTCAGAATGCTGGTTGCTATCCCAGGAATGCTAATCAGTAGCCTCAGAATGCTTGTTGCTATCCCAGGGATGCTAATCAGTAGCCTCAGAATGCTGGTTGCTATCCCAGGAATGCTAATCAATAGCCACAGACGTGCTGTTTCTGCAGGTTAATTTCCAGGAGTGTTGACGAATCAAAGATCTGCAGCAGATGAAAGATTCTAGAGAAGCGTTTGATTTCAGTGTTGGCGTTAATTTACCATCAACAGTGCTTTTGATGTTGGCCCCAAATTAAACATAGAAACGTCCTCAGAGCCAGGACGTAGCCAGCGGCCGTGTTTTTAATCTGCATTAGTCCCAGTAATAATCCAGAGTTAATCTGTTCAGAGACCAGGCGGCAAGAAGAAAGTGATCAAAGAGATGCAGGTCATGTGACCAGAGATCAAAGATTCTCCTTCTCCTGGCTCTGAATGCTAATAGCTCGCTGAGGAACACTCATCAGTAGTCTCTGGGTGCTAGTCGCTACTGACTAGACTAGGAATGCTAGTGATTAGCTTTGAAATGGTAGTGACTAGCCTCAGGATACTATTCATTAGCGTTAGAATGCTAGCCTCAGGATGCTATTCACTTGCCTCAGGATGCTATTCACTTGCCTCAGGATGCTATACACTAGCCTGAGGATGTTATTCACTAGCCTCAGGATGCAATACACTAGCCTCAGGGTGCTATTCAGTAGCCTCAGGATTCTATTCACTAGCCTCAGGATGCTATTCACTAGCCTCGGGATGCTATTCATTAGCCTCAGGAGACTAGCCTTAGGATACTATTCACTAGCCTCAGGATGCTATTCACTAGCCTCAGGATGGTATTCACTAGCCTCAGAATGGTATTCACTAGCCTCAGGATGCTATTCACTAGCTTCAGGAGGCTATTCACTAGCTTAAGGAGGCTAGTCACTGAGAAACACAAGAATGCTAATTGTAACTTGCTCACTAGCCCAGTGGATGTAGTTTATATCTCTGAAATGCTCGTTTCCAACCTTAAATGCTAAGTGGTTACCTGGGGATGCTAGTTGTTAGCCTGGCTGAGGAGTAGTATTGAGATACAGGAATGCTAGTTGATAGATGGTTGTGAGGTCTTGTAAAATAGTCATTCTTCTTGAAATGCTTGTTTCCCATCTGAAATGCTGAGTGCTAGTCTATGGATGCTAGTTGCTAGCCTCAGGATGCTAGTTGCTAACCCAAGAATGCTAATTGCTAGCCGTGGAATGCCAGTTGCTAGCATATGGATGCTATTTGCTAGCCAAAGGATTCTACTTGCTACTCCAGGAATGCTAGTTGCTAGGCTCGGAATGCTAGTTGATAACCTGAGAATGCCAGTTGTTCGCCTCAGGATCACAAGTTGCTAATTACTAGTTGTTCACTAGTCCTGGTGATGCAGTTTTTATCCTTGAAGTACTTGTTTCTAACCTGAAATGCTACCTGCTAGCCTCAAGATGCTAGCTATTAGCCTATGGATGCTAGTTGTTAGCCTATGAATACTAGTTGTTAGCTATAGATGCTAGTTGTTAGTCTTTGGATGCTAGCTGCTAGCTTCAGTCTGAATGTTGGAGGGGATTTTCAGTAGTTTTTGTATTTCAACAGAACAAAGTGACCAAGGTCTCAGCTCAGATGATTTTTTCTTTTTAACTCAATAAACTTGTTTGTATTTCAGTCTGAGATCCAGTTGTTTTGTTTGTTTGTTTGTTTTGTGTAAATGAATGAGAGTTTGCAGCTGCAGCAGGTAAACAACAACAACAAACATCCAGACAGTAGAAACTCCTCCCTGCTCAGAGAGAAGCTGGAAGGAAAACCAGAACCGGAGCTGAAGATGGAACCAGATTAAATCTGATCTGTTGGGTTGAAAACCTCCAGACACATTCAA
This sequence comes from Acanthochromis polyacanthus, assembly GCF_021347895.1. Lineage (NCBI taxonomy): Eukaryota > Metazoa > Chordata > Actinopteri > Pomacentridae > Acanthochromis > Acanthochromis polyacanthus. The sequence goes on along the minus strand of NC_067134.1, from coordinate 8,135,521 downwards.
AGTTTAAATTAGTTTTAGTTTGTTCATAAAACACTGGAAAATAAATAAAATTATCGGACTGGAAAATATCTGAAAATATATAAATAGTCACATCCATAAAATATATAAAAAATTATAATATCAGTAAAATATAGTAAGTATAATTTTAGCAAATTAATTCTAGTTCATTTTAAATAAACAAAACTGTTATATATTTTTTTGTTATTTATGTCTGTGATTTTACCTGAAATACCTGAAAAGGAGAGAAAATGAAATAAATGTTACAATTGACATTTTACTGGATGTTTCCTGATGACAGAATAAAATGCTGCTGGTTTAATAACTTTTAGACACTTAGAATCACATTAAAATATTATTTTTTCCACATTCAGGTGATGTTTTCTGTTATTTTTACGGTTTTTATTAAAGAGAACAACATTTTTAAAGGAGTTTTCTGCAGCAGACAGAATAAATAAAACATTTCCAGCAGTTTGTTCGGTTTAAATGAGAATATGGAGCAATAAAAATAGAATAAGATGACAATCAATCGGAGCTCCGACTGAGGCTCCTCTCCGGCTCCCTTTTGGATCCGGTCCGGGTTTTCTCCTCCTGCCGCCGCCGGACGCTCCGTGTGTTTGGAGCTCAGAGAACCGCGGCGGAGAACCGGGACGGAGCGGAGCGTCTGTCTGCGGGCTGAAGGCAGCAGAGAGCGGAGGACCGGAGGACGGGAGGACCGGAGGAGCGGTCCCGGTGCTCGGCTCCTCTCCCAGCGGCGTGTGAACCCAGCCGAAGCCGGCCGGAGGACGCGGAGGCCCGGCGGGCTGCTCGGCGCTGCGCTGCGGGGGATGAGCGACACAAAAGGGGCCGAGGCGCCGCCAGAGTCCGGGACGCGGATCAACGTTCACCGCCGGAGCTGCGGGAGGAGAGAAGCCGCTCTGACCGGGCAGACCGGGGGTTTCCAGGCGGCAGCAGGACGCGGATTAATCCGCTGGGATGAAGCAGGAATGTGTTTCCGGCCGGTGTGAACATCTGGAGGACAGAAAAGTGAGTTTTAGTGGATTTCAGCGTAAAGCTGCTGAGAGGGTCTGAGGAGGAAACATCTGAAGAGGAACCAGGAGGTCAGAGGATGTTCCTACTGGAGGCTGCTGGGATGGACAGAGCAGCTCCTCAGAGGAGAACCGTCTACCGGATCTCCCTCACCTTGGTGAAGAGGGAGAACCTGGAGGAGAACCAAGAGAAGAACCAGGAGGAGGTGCAGGAGGGCGGCGGCCTGCTGGAGCAGCTGCAGGAGGAGGAGGAAGAGTCTCAGGATTTGTCCTCAGGCTTCATGAGGAGCTTCAGGACGTTCAGCACCGGCCAGCTGGAGCTCAGCAGGATGAAGATCTGCAGGAAGCTGCAGCTGAAGGAGAAGAACCCGGCAGGAGGCGACGCTAAGAAGAATAAGAAGCTGCTGAAGGCGAAGAGTGTGGAGGAGAGCAGCTCCGAGGCTCCTCCAGGAACCAACGGGGTCTCCTCGGTGGACAGGTCCGGTCTCCTGCGTCGCAGCTGCAGCTTCAGGAACTGGAGCGGCTCTGAGCTGCGGCGGCTGAAGGCCAGAGAACATCTCCACAGCAGCTCCGGGAGCCTCCACCAGCCGGAGCCCGGCGGCCAGAAGAGCCGGACCCTGGAGGTGGGGGCCCTCCTGAACCGAACCGACTCCATGGAGCTGAGCTGGACCCGAGAGAAGAACCGGACTCTGGACAACAGCGACCTGCAGCGGCTGCAGAAGGAGGCTGGAGGAGGGTTCCTGCTCAGAGGAGCTTCAGGCCGCAGCAGCGAGAGGCGCCTGGCTCGGTTCTTCAGCGGCTTCTTCTCCAGGAGGGACGCAGCCACGCCGACCTCCAGCCCCGACAGCAGGGGGCGCCGCAGGAGGCCGGTCCTGACCCAGTCCAGCTCCGAGAGCGTCAACGGAACCGACGGTAAAACAAACAAACAAAAAAAACAGATGTTCAGTTTCAGTTACTGAACGTCTGTCACAGAAGAGAGCTTTAAACACAACTAAAAACAGGAAAGAGTTAAATTTAAGTTCTGCTGGGTCACCTTAAAACTGTAGAGTGACTCAAAAATATACAAAAAAGCATCACAAAGAGATAAAAACAACACAACAAGATGCTAAAATCACAGAGACGCAAGAAACAGCAAAAATATGCAAAACACCTCAAAATGACATGAAAAAAGTGATGTAAAATTTGCAAAATGAAAGATAAAAAACATGCAAAACTGTAAAAAAGACAAAAATCACAAAAAGATGCAACAGTAACACTGACAAAAAATTATGTGACAACATGCAGAAAATACACGACAATGTGAAAAATGGCAAAAAAAATATGAAAAAAGATGCAAAAAATTAAACATAGGCTCAAAAATAACACTAAACATGCAAGAGAGAAACAAAAATATGCACAAAAATAACACAAAAGCTAAGAATCACAGAAAAAGATGCAAAATTCACATAGTGATGTGCAAAAAACGGCAAAAATGATGCAATAAAGCCCAGAGATACAAGAGAATGCCACAAAAAGATGCAAAAACGGCAAAATAATGCACAATGTAAGAGACAGAAATCACACAAAATGCAAAAAATAAAGCAAACAGGCACAAAAATTAAATAAAAATGTGCAAAAAATGACAAAAAAGACAAAAAATCTCACAGAAATGCACAAAAATAACACAAAAGATGCAAAAAATTCAGATGTGCAAAACCGACCCAAAAAACACATATAGACACAAAAATGAAGTGAAAAGATGGAAAAATTTCAGAGAGATGCACAAAAAACCCCAAAAACATGTCAGTCACAAAGAGAAACAAAAATTTGCCAAAAAATCTAAAGTAACACAAATGATGCAAACAAAAGTCCAGAAATCACACAAAATATGCAAAAAAGACACAAAAATGGACCAAAAGTTTGACAGAAAGCAAAAAATCCTGAAACATGAGGAGAAAAACTTTACTTTCTGACTATCTCACATAAATTTGATTCCACTTCCTGCAGTTGAGCTGAAAACTCTCAGACTTTTTGTTGTTTGTCTTTTGGTCTCAGCTGCGTCTCTCTGGACATTTCCGTTTCTTCACGAAGCTCAGAAATTCTAGGGTTCTGGAAGTCCTCTCAATTTACATCTGATAAACGTAGCTTCGGAACGTCTCTAATTTCAGCTGGAAGTTCTGCTTCTTTACGATGTTTGTGTTTGTTCTGGGAGGCTCAGTGATGTTTGTCTTTCATTAGCCAAGGGTCCTGAAGGTTCCTGTTGGTCCTGAAGGTTCCTGTTGGTCCTGAAGGTTCCTGTTTGTACTGAAGGTTCCTGTTGGTCCTGAAGGTTCCTGTTGGTCCTGAAGGTTCCTGTTGGTCCTTTTGGTTCCTGTTGGTCCTGAACGTTCCTTTTGGTTCCTGTTGGTCCTTTTGGTTCCTGTTAGTCCTGAAGGTTCCTTTTGGTTCCTGAAGGTTCCTGTTGGTCCTGAAGGTTCTTAAAAATTCCTTTTGGTTCTGAAGGTTCCTGTTGGTCCTGAAGGTTCCTGTTTGTACTGAAGGTTCCTGTTGGTCCTGAAGGTTCCTGTTGGTCCTGAACGTTCCTTTTGGTTCCTGTTGGTCCTTTTGGTTCCTGTTAGTCCTGAAGGTTCCTTTTGGTTCCTGAAGGTTCCTGTTGGTCCTGAAGGTTCTTAAAAATTCCTTTTGGTTCTGAAGGTTCCTGTTGGGTCCTGAAGGTTTCTGATAGTTCCTCTTGATTCCTGGAGTTTTCTTTGAGTCTTGAAGGTTCCTGAAGGTTCCTGTTGGTTCCAATTAGTTCCTGATAGTTCCTGTTGATTCTTGGAGGTACAATTCCTGTTGGTCCCTGACCATTCCTGAAGGCTCCTATTAGTTCCTGATGGTTCTTGTTGGTTCCTGAAGATAAAATTCGTATCTGTTCCTGAAAGCTCCTGTTGGTTGCTGAAGCTTCCTGTTGGTTCTTGTTGGTTCCTGAAGGTAAAATTCATGTTGGTTCCTAAAGGTAAAGGTTCTGTTGGTTTCTGAAGGTTCCTGCTGGTTCCTGAAGGTAAAGTTCACGTTGGCTCCTGAAGGTAAAGTTTGTGTTGGTTCCTGTTGGTTCCTAAAGATAAAGTTCATGTAGGTGCCTGAAGGTTCCTGTTGGTTCCTGAAGGTAAGGGTCCTGTTGGTAAATGGGTCCTGTTGGTAAATGCCCTGCTGGTTCCTGTTCTTGTTGGTTCTTGTTGTCTGGATGCTCAGTTTCCTCTTTCCATCCAGTGGAAAACATGAACAGAGAGGAAGTAGATTTATCCTGTTGGCATCTGACGATACTAAAGTACCAAAAATTTTAGGGTCTTCACTACATTAATATCCAGGTTTTTAAGACTTTAGTACATTAATATCCAGGTTTTTGACTCTTTATTGTGTTAATATTCCGCATTTTTTCAGTTTTGCTCGTTAATGTTCAGGTGTTTTTTGGATTAATATTTACAGTCAGTTGTTTTATGAGGCAGCGGTTGGTTTGTTGTAGCAGTTTGAGGTGTGAGGATGATTCTGAGTTGTTGTTATTTAGTTGTTGTACATTGGAATAGTTTTTGTCTTTCTGTGAGCAGACCTGTCCTGAGGCGGGGGTTCTCATGCTCTTATTGTGGAGGTCTGGAGGTGGACCAGCAGGTTTGTGTTCTGATGAAACATTTCTGGGATTCCGGCTGCAGGTCACATGATCCGGATGGGCCAATGAGCTGCCAGAGAGGAGCCCCTGGCAGGTAGCATGGTGCTCAGGTGGACACGGTGGCAACATGACGAATGTTAGTCAGCTTACCGTCACAGAGGAAGGAAAATACTCAGTTTACATGTTTTTATAGAAAAATTACTATTAATATCCAGGTTTTTCTCTCATTAGTACATTATTATCCAGATTTTAGACTCTTTAGTACATTAATTTCCAGGTTTTAGACTCTTTAGTACATTATTATCCAGGTTTTATACTCTTTAGTACATTAATTTCTAAGTTTTTGATGCTTCCTGGGGTTGAATATCAAAGGTTTTTACTGTTACTGGGTTACTATTAAGGTTTTTAAGACTTGTGTGTGTTCATATCCAGGTTTTTTGACATTTTCGTGCATTGTTTCGTGCTTTGATATTCAGATATTTTTTTGTTTTATGTATTTTAGGACATTAACTTTTCTTTTTACGTTCTTGTTCCTTCATATCACACTTTTTATACCTTTGTGTGTTTGTTTTGTGAATCCAGACCTACATCTAGATCTTTCTGACCTCTTTTCATATTGTGTGCTTTTACTTCCTCGTTCTGTCCCGTCACATGACTCGCTCCTGCCTCCTGATTGGCCGATCCCAGAGCAGTCATAATAAATCAGTCACTTGCCCCGCCCCCTCCCCCCCGACCTCACTGGTTTTAATGGACTCGACTGGTGTGTGTGTTTGTGTGTTACTGTGTGTGTTTGACCTACATTCTCGCCTGAGCAGAAGTAATGTGGTCGACATGTGTATCAAAACGCACATGCACTGGGACTACAATTATTCTGTCAATTCATCTCATACACACACACACACACACACACACACATATATGTTTGTACTTCTATCTTAGTGAGGACATCCATAGGCGTAATGCATTTCCTAGAGCCTTACCCTAACCTTAACCATCACAACTGATCGCCTAACCCTAATCCTTACCCTAACCCTAACCAAACCTCAATTCATACCTGTTCTCTAAAAACAAGTCTTCACCCTCAAACATGGCTGTTTCAAAGTGAGGACCGGCCAAAATGTCCTCACTTTGTAAAAATGTCCTCACTTTGATAGTTAAATGCAGAAAATGGTTCTCACAATGTAGCAAGTACAAGAACACACACACACACACACACACACACACACACACACACACACACACACACACACACACACACACACACACACACATACACACAGACACACACACTTAGATGATAGTAGGTATTTCCTCCCTCCTTGTTTCCTTCCTACGTTGTCATACTGTGTCTGTCTGTATATTGTGTTGTTGTACAGTCAGACATTGTGTGTCTGTATATTGTGTTGTTGTACAGCCAGATGTGTTGTACAGTCAGACGTTGTGTTGTTGTACAGTCAGACGTTGTGTTGTTGTACCATCAGACATTGTGTTGTTGTACAGTCAGACGTTGTGTTGTTGTACAGTCAGACGTTGTGTTGTTGTACCATCAGACATTGTGTTGTTGTACAGTCAGACGTTGTGTCTGTATATTGTGTTGGTGTACAGTCAGACGTTGTGTTGTACAGTCAGATGTTGTGTTGTTGTACAGTCAGACATTGTGGTGTTTTACAGTCAGACGTTGTCTGTATATTGTGTTGGTGTACAGTCAGACGTTGTGTTGTACTGTCTGATGTTGTTGTTGTACCATCAGACATTGTGGTGTTTTACAGTCAGACGTTGTCTGTATATTGTGTTGTTGTACAGTCAGACGTTGTGTTGTTGTACAGTCAGACATTGTGGTGTTTTAAAGTCAAACGTTGTGTTGTACAGTCAGACATTGTGGTGTTTTACAGTCAGACGTCTGTATATTGTGTTGTTGTACAGTCAGACATTGTGGTGTTTTACAGTCAGATGTTGTGTTTGTATTTTGTGTTGTTGTACAGTCAGACGTTGTTGTACAATCAGACGTCATGTGTCTGTATATTGTGTTGTTGTACAGTCAGACGTTGTGTTGTTGTACTGTCTGATGTTGTTGTTGTACCATCAGACATTGTGGTGTTTTACAGTCAGACGTTGTCTGTATATTGTGTTGTTGTACAGTCAGACGTTGTGTTGTTGTACAGTCAGACATTGTGGTGTTTTAAAGTCAAACGTTGTGTTGTACAGTCAGACATTGTGGTGTTTTACAGTCAGACGTTGTCTGTATATTGTGTTGTTGTACAGTCAGACATTGTGGTGTTTTACAGTCAGATGTTGTGTTTGTATTTTGTGTTGTTGTACAGTCAGACGTTGTTGTACAATCAGACGTCATGTGTCTGTATATTGTGTTGTTGTACAGTCAGACGTTGTGTTGTTGTACTGTCTGATGTTGTTGTTGTACCATCAGACATTGTGTTGTTGTACAGTCAGATGTTGTGTCTGTATATTGTGTTGGTGTACAGTCAGATGTTGTGTTGTTGTACAGTCAGACATTGTGGTGTTTTACAGTCAGACGTTGTGTTGTACAGTCAGACATTGTGTTTTACAGTCAGACGTTGTCTGTATATTGTGTTGTTGTACAGTCAGATGTTGTGTTGTTGTACAGTCAGACATTGTGGTGTTTTAAAGTCAAACGTTGTGTTGTACAGTCAGACATTGTGGTGTTTTACAGTCAGACGTCTGTATATTGTGTTGTTGTACAGTCAGACATTGTGGTGTTTTACAGTCAGATGTTGTGTTGTACAGTCAGACATTGTGGTGTTTTACAGTCAGATGTTGTGTGTTTGTATTTTGTGTTGTTGTACAGTCAGACGTTGTTGTACAATCAGACGTCATGTGTCTGTATATTGTGTTGTTGTACAGTCTGATGTTGTGTTGTTGTACTGTCTGATGTGTTGTTGTAAAATCAGATGTTGAGTTGTTGCACAGTCGGACATTGTGTTGTACAGTCAGACGATTTTTGTGATGACGTGCTGCAAGCTAGCACATTAGCATGTAGCATGTTGAGTGATATTAAGCACATGCTAACACATTAGCATTCATACCTGGTGAGTGCTTTTTTTTATATGTGCTAATGCTATATTGACAGTTAACTCCATGGTACCACTGACTGTAGCAGCTAACAGTTAGCTTAAGGCTAACACTAGCACATCATCCTGTTTAATTATATGCTAATAATTTAGATTTCTTCTGTAATTTTCTGCAGCAGTTAAAAATTAAAGTGTAAAATGACAGTAAATTGTTGAAAAACTTCCCGTTAAATGTTTTATTTTTACTATAAACATAAAAACCAAGTGACGTGAGGATTCCCTGTGAGCATTTCTTGTTTTATTTGCACTTCCTGTGTCTTATTTTGTATTTTTGTCGTGAACTTCCTGGTGCTGTTGCCGTGCCAACGATTCCTCCTGCACCTCCCCTGCTGTTTAAAGCTCTTACATAAGGCTCAAATCCATCAGAGCACAGATGACAGCAACGCAGAATTTACATGTTCAAATGCACATATGTAGGGCAGCATGATGTAAGCAGGCTGAAACACGCTAAACACACACCAGCCTCCTCTTCCTCCTCGTCTTCATCATGTATCCTGCCAGAAGTAGAAGCATAAAAAAGCGCCGCTGCTAAACACGCTAATTAACCTGAAATTATCCTTGAAATCAACCTAAAGTCAGACCAGAAAGCTACCTGAGATGAATCTAAAATCAATTTGGAATCAACCTGATTAATCTCAAACTTAACCTAGAAATCAACCTTAGTTTAACTTACACTCAACAAAAATATAAACACAACACTCTTTTGTTTTTGCTCCCATTTTTTATGAGATGAACTCAAAGATGTAAAACTTTCCCACATACACAATATCACCATTTCTCTCAAATATTGTTCACAAATCTGTCTAAACCTGTGATAGTGAGCACTTCTCCTTTGCTGAGATAATCCATCCCACCTCACAGGTGTGCCATATCAGGATGCTGATTAGACACCATGATTAGTGCACAGGTGTGCCTTATACTGCCCACAATAAAAGGACACTCTGACAGGTGCAGTTTGGTTTTATTGGGGAGGGGGGTCCACTCCTCTTCAATAGCTGTGTGAAGTTGTTGGATATTGGGGGGAACTGGTACACGCTGTCGTATACAAGCATGCTCAATGGGTGACATGTCCGGTGAGTATGCTGGCCATGCAAGAACTGGGACGTTTTCAGCTTCCAAGAATTGTGTACAGATCCTACAACATGGGGCCGTGCATTATCCTGCTGCGACATGAGGGGATGTTCTTGGATGTATAGCACAACAATGGGCCTCAGGATCTGGTCACGGTATCTCTGTGCATTCAAAATGCCATCAATAAAATGCACCTGTGTTCTTGGTCCATAACAGACGCCTGTCCGTACCATAACCCCACCACCACCATGGGCCACTCCATCCACAACATTGACATCAGAAAACCGCTCACCAACCGCTCACCAATGTAGAAATCAACCTAGAAGTCCACCTAAAACTAACCTGAAATTATCCTGAAATTAGACTGAAACCAGCTTTAAATCAACCTGAAAAAAATTGAATTAAACTGAAATCAATTTAGAAATTAACCACCAAATTAACCTAACTTAGAAGTTAACCTGAAATCAACCTGAAATCAACCTAAAATCAACCTAAAATCAACCTGAAATCAACCTGAAATTATCCTAGAAATTCTTAATCATTGTAGAAATCAACCAGAAATTAACCAGAAATTAACCTGGAAATATACCTTAACTCCACCAAGAAATCAAACTAAAAAATCAACCTGAAATAAACCTGAAATTATCCTAGGGATTAGCCTTAATCATCGTAGAAATCAACCCGAAATCAACTTTGAAATTAACCTTTAATCAGCTTAGAAATTAACCTTAAATCAACATAGAAATCAATCTAGAAAACAACTTGAAATTAGCCTGAAACCAACCTTAAGTCAGCCAGAAGTTAACTGAGAAATAAACTTGAAATCAGCCTGAAATCATCATAGAAGTCAACCTAAAATCAACCTAAAAGCAACCTGAATTTAATCAAGAAATTAACCTGAACTTCATTTAGACATTGATTTAGAAACCAACCTTAACCTGAAATGAACCTGAGCTCTAATTAATCCTCATCAGGTGAATCATTGATGGTTGCTGCTGAATTTAAACCAGTTTTCTGTGTTTTATTCAACCTGTGATCCAAACAGACACACACCTCAGTTCCACACATCAGCTGATGATCACATGTTGTGTGTCTGTGTGTGAACCAGTCAGGTTGTGGTTGTGTGTCGGTGGTTTTGGAGGTTTCATTTGATTTGGGATGGAAGTGTTCGACTCTCTGCCAACCAGCCGGCTGTGTGTGTTCTGTGTGTGTGTTACAGTGTGTTTGTGTTACAGTGTGTGTTTGTGGTGGGGGATGGTTGCCTGACGCTGATTAAACCATGATATTTAGGTCAGTCCTAAAGCTGCTTCTTCACATGTTGACGTTTGACTTCATTGATCCAATCGGACGTTTTTATTGGTTATCGATCGCTGATGTCATCAGGTTTCATGGAATTCACCTCTCAGGTGATTTTTACCATTTACTGGCCTGTTTTCCTGCTAAAATAGTGTTTTAAGGCGTTTTTGTTGTTGTTGTTTTAGAGATATTTATGTGAGAACAGATGGAAGATGAATTTTTAATTATTGCCATAATTTAGAAACATTTAGCAGAACCCAATGTTGACGAGTTTAGAATCCAGGTTGTAGACTCTTTGCTACATTAAATTCAGGTTTTTAACTCTTTACTACATTAATATTCAGGTTTTTTGTTATTTTTGACTTTTCTGGTATTTCTGTGTCAGTTTGCATCTTTTTCTTTACTGTTTTTCCGTCTTTTTTGTGTCATTTTGTGATATTTTTGTATCTTTTTGTGCTGGTTTTGGATTTTTTGCCATCATTCTAACATTGACCAAAAGACTTTTATGTTCTAGTGGAAGTTCTGGATTTTTTTTTTCTGACATCTGTTACATTTTTTGCATCTTTTGTGAGGTTTTTGTCGTCATTTTTGACTTCTGTGTCATTATGTGTTATCCTTGCGTCTTCTGTGTTGTTTTTAACTGTTTTCTGTCATTTTTGGACTATTTTTGTGTTGCCTTTGTGTGTCCTTCATGTTGATCTGACTTCCTACTGCAGTGAAAAATGAATCGTAGCGGGTTAAAATGAGACAGGAGCTGCTCTGGTTCATGACTCATCTGGTTGGTTTGCAGCCAAACACGAGTCTTAAAGTCGTAAATGACAGGAGGAACGTGAAGCAGGTGTGTTGTTACCTGTCCGACAGGTTTAATTAACGGTGATGAATGCAAATCAACACGACACGTGCTGTGAATGCAAACACACACAGACGGCTGCAGACGGCGTTTATTATGCATTAAAACAAACTGGAAAAGCTGCTTTTAAAGCCACAAATCATCTCAGATCTGGTGAATACAGACAGAAAACAGACCTTCACTTCACCGTTGACCCTTGAATCCAACACAAAGTGATGGAAAATAACCATGAGGAGACTTAAAACTAACACAGAGACAGAAAAGACACATCAAACAGTAGAAAACAGCAACAAAGTGACATCAATCTAACACAAAGTGACATAAATTCAACCTGAAGTAACATCAATTCAACATAAAATGATATAAATTTAACACAGACTGACAAATTCAACATATAGTGACATATATTAAACTTAAAGTGACACAAATTCAACATAAACTGACATAAATCCAACATAAAGTGACAAATTTTACACAGTGACATAAATTCAATATAAAGTAAAATAAATTTGACATAAAGTGACAAATTTAACATAAATTACATAAATCTTAAACAGTGACATAAATTCAACATGAAGTAACAAATTCAACATAGTGACATAAATTTAACACAAAGTGACATAAATTCAACATATGACATTAATTCGACATAAAGTGACATGAATTCAACATGAAGTGACAAATTCAACATAAAATGACATAAATCAAAACAAAGTGACATAAATTGAACATGAAGTAACAAATTCAACATAAAATGACATAAATCCAAAACAAAGTGACATAAATTGAACATGAAGTAACAAATTCAACATAAAATGACATAAATCCAAAACAAAGTGACATAAATTCAACATGAAGTAACAAATTCAATGTGAAATGACAAATTCAGCACAAAGTGACAAATATTCAACATAAAGTGACATAAATTCAAGATAAAATGTCATAAATTCAACATAAAATGACGTAAAAATGACCAAATTTTACATTTCAGGTCTATATTTTCCCTTTCTGGTGTTTTATTTTTCCTCATCTTTCTCATTTTACATCTTGTTTTAGTTGTCTAGTTTTAGCAGTGTCTAATTTTTGTGGTTTTATTTCTTGTTTTTGTTATCTTGTGTCTCATTTTTGCCATTTGTGTGTAATTTGAGTGCTTCTATGTCTTGTTTCGTTTTTAGTTTTAGTGGTTTTGTGTCTTGTTTCGTTCTAGTTTGTGGTTTAATGTTTTATTTTTGTCGTTTTTTTCTTGTTTTTGTCGTTATATTTCTAGTTTTAGTAGTTGTGTCTTGTTTTTGTCTCGTTTTTCTCATTTTCTTCTTTCTTTCTTCCTCGTGTTTTTTATTTTCCCGCTCATCATTTTTTACATCGAGGTTAAACTTTTCGTCCAGTCTGAGTCGTCTGCTGGTTAAACTGGGAACCAGTGCAGCAAACAGGAAGCAGCTGGGTCAACATCCTGTCGGTGGAAACAGACGCCGTTTGTCGCCTCAACAATCCTCCTCTGTGCCGCCACCGCCGGCCAATCAGGAGGCTGCTGTCCGTAACCTAGCAACAAGAACAGCTGACAGAAAACAGCCTTTTTATCACGTTTGTCACCGAGTTGAAACTTTTTGCTGCTTTTCTTGGTTTGAACTCAGTAACGGAATCATTTTGTGTTTTATGGGGGAAAACTGCAGTTTGAAACTTTTTAACAGTTTTGTTTTTAAACTGATCAGAAAAACGAAACGATCCGTCAGATCAGTCGCTATAAAACACTTTAGATCTTCCATCTGAAGATGAATGTTTGGTTTCTGGGGCAGAATATTTGCCCCGGGGTAAACCAGGGGGTAGAAAAGACAAATCTGAACCTTAAGTCTCTTCACAGGCAGGAAAAAAAACAGGAGAAGTTAGAATTTCTGAGGTTTTTGTCTCATCATTTAGAAGTTTTATGTCATAGATCTGAGCTTGTGTCATAATTATCGCTTTCCTTCTCATGATTCTGACTTTCATGGAAGCATTTTTTAATCATAACTCTGACTTTTGTCAAATATTTAGTTATAAGTTTGACTTTTATCAAATATTTTTTAAATCCTAATTTAGACTTTTATCTAATTTTTTCATGATAATTTAGACTTTTATCAAATAATTTTTTAATAATACTTTTGGCTGATAACTAGTATGTTTTTAAAATAATAATTTAGACTTTTATCTGATATTTCCAAAATAATAATTTGTACTTTTATCTAATATTTTTTCTAATCATATTTTGATTTTTATGTTATTTCTGTATTTTTGGATTGTAATTTACACTTTTATCTAATATATTTTTATCAGAATTTAGATTTTTGTGTATTTTACAAAAAAATCAGAATTTGGATTTTTAGCATTTTTTTAAACCATAATTTTTACTTTATTCATGATTTTAATTTAAATCTTATTTTGAACTTTCATCTCATATATAGATTTTTTTTAAAAATTTCTGGTTCATAATCTTCAACTTTTTCCCCTTAATGTGTTTTTTTCTCACAATTTTTTAACTTTTTTCTTCTAACTTTCCATTCTTTTCTGATAACTTGCAGCTTTAATCTAATATTTTTTTTAAATCTCATAACTTTGAAATTTTATCTCAGTTTTTGGAAAAAATCTCTGCTAATCTCCTAATTTTTATTTTTTAACTTTTCTCTCATAACTCTTGTTTTCTCATAACATTTATTTTACTGTCGTCTCATTTTTTAAAAATCATAAACTTTCATTTTAATTGCATTAAAATGTTCTCGTATTCTTTAAAGTTTCTTTTTCTCTTAATCTTCAGTGTTTTCTTTCCTAAATGTATTTTTTCTCCGTTTTTTGTACTTGTATCTCTGTTTTTAAAATCTTTAATCAAAATTTTTCATTTCTATCACATTCAGAAAACTCTCGTATTTCTTCAACTTTTCTTTCCTAAATGTATTTTTTTCTTCACAATTTTTAACTTTTGTCTTCTTTTGTTTTTTCTTCGTAACTTTGCAGCTTTAATCAATTTTTTTAGTCCCATAAATTTGAACTTTTATCTCTCATCTTTTATCAAATTTCTGTTTTTTCCCCAATAATTTGAAGCTTTTCCATAAAAACTCTTTTGTTTTAAAACTTCTATCTCATTTAAAACAAAAAATCATAATTTTCTTTTCAATCACCCGATAAATCTTTTCTCGTGTCTCCTAAATTTTATTTGAATGTTTTTCCTCATAATCTTCAACTTTAATCTCAGAATTCAGAGTTGTCTATAAAATATATGTAGAATCTCATGTATCGGATGTTCCCTCAGAGTTTCTAGTCAGAATTAAATCAGAATTTAAAATCCGTAATAAAATGTGAATATAATTGGGTCTTGATTGGTTCTTTTTTTAGTTTCTTTCGTCTGCACCTGAAGACATCGCGTGTTCATTCCTGTTTTTTGTGTTGTTGTTTTTTGTGTTTCAGATGCGTTTGTGAACAGTCAGGAGTGGACGCTAAGCCGAACGGTACCAGAACTCAAAGTGGTGAGTTTAAACTCTCCGACAGTGGCAGATTTGTCAAAAAACGTCGCTGTAGATCCAGTAAAGTCGTGTCTTTGTGGCCTGATAACGCTGCTTCCTCCCTCCCAGGGCATTGTGGGTAATCTGGCCAGCGGTAAGTCGGCGCTGGTCCATCGCTACCTGACAGGAACCTACGTCCAGGAGGAGTCGCCTGAAGGTAAAATCCAGCTTCTGTTCCCCGAGTCCGGCTGGATCAGTTTCTGCTGCGTTTTCCTGCCAAACTTATCCCTCCAAAATAAAGTAAATAAAAAACAAAAGCATTTTAAATTGCTTAAAAATAAATCAAAATAAAAGTTGCTAAGTTAAATAAGAGGCTAACAATCTCTGTAACCTCAAAACTCCAAAGTTTACATTTATGGCATTTTTGTGGATTAAAATAAACATTTAGACAATTTCGGTTGTTGAATATGAAATAAAATCCAAGTTTTTGAATCGTTACTACATTAATATCCACGTTTTAGACACTTTACTACATTAATATCCAGGTTTTAGACACTTTACTACATTAACATCCAGGTTTTAGACTCTTTACCACATTAACATCCGCATTTTTAAGACTTTAGTACATTAATATCCAGGTTTTAGACGCTTTACTATATTAACATCCAGGTTTTAGACTCTTTACCACATTAATATCCAGGTTTTAGACTCTTTACTACATTAATATCCAGGTTTTAGACTCTTTACCACATTAATATCCAGGTTTTAGACTCTTTACCACATTAATATCCAGGTTTTTGACTCTTTACCACATTAATATCCAGGTTTTAGACGCTTTACTACATTAATATCCAGGTTTTAGACTCTTTACTACATTAATATCCAGGTTTTAGACTCTTTACCACATTAATATCCAGGTTTTTGACTCTTTACCACATTAATATCCAGGTTTTAGACGCTTTACCACATTAATATCCAGGTTTTAGACTCTTTACTACATTAATATCCAGGTTTTAGACTCTTTACTACATTAATATCCAGGTTTTAGACTCTTTACTACATTAATATCCAGGTTTTAGACTCTTTACTACATTAATATCCAGGTTTTAGACGCTTTACTACATTAATATCCAGGTTTTAGACTCTTTACTACATTAATATCCAGGTTTTAGACTCTTTACTACATTAATATCCAGGTTTTAGACTCTTTACCACATTAATATCCAGGTTTTAGACGCTTTACTACATTAATATCCAGGTTTTAGACTCTTTACCACATTAATATCCAGGTTTTAGACTCTTTACTACATTAATATCCAGGTTTTAGACTCTTTACTACATTAATATCCAGGTTTTAGACTCTTTACCACATTAATATCCAGGTTTTAGACTCTTTACCACATTAATATCCAGGTTTTAGACTCTTTACTACATTAATATCCAGGTTTTAGACTCTTTACCACATTAATATCCAGGTTTTTGACTCTTTACCACATTAATATCCAGGTTTTAGACTCTTTACTACATTAATATCCAGGTTTTAGACTCTTTACCACATTAATATCCAGGTTTTAGACGCTTTACCACATTAATATCCAGGTTTTAGACAATTTACTACATTAATATCCAGGTTTTAGACTCTACTATATTAACAGCCAGGTTTTAGACTCTTTACCACATTAATATCCACGTTTTTAAGACTTTAGTACATTAATATCCAGGTTTTAGACTCTTTAGTACATTAATATCCAGGTTTTTAAGACTTTAGTACATTAGTATCCAGGTCTTTGCTGTGCTCGTATCAAACAGACCATGAAAGATCTCGTGAATATTTCACCATCGGTAGCATCCTGTGATCCGTGGCTTCTTTTTAATGCAGTGAATCAGTAGAAACTCTTGTCTGGTTGGGAGGTTCAGCCACTGACCTGCTTTTCCAGACTGACCCTGGTTTGGATATGAAACTTTAAAGAGTCTTCTCTGCTCCGTCCCTCGGTGGAAACCTGACTTTTCCCTGCAGCGTGGGCCATATTCTTCATCCAATATTAAAGCTGCACAGACCCACTTCCACCAG
This sequence comes from Acanthochromis polyacanthus, assembly GCF_021347895.1. NCBI lineage: Eukaryota > Metazoa > Chordata > Actinopteri > Pomacentridae > Acanthochromis > Acanthochromis polyacanthus. The sequence goes on along the minus strand of NC_067134.1, from coordinate 8,119,009 downwards.
AGCCCATACAGCTTTAATATTTCACCACATGGGCTGTTTCCTCCGGTGGTCGCTGCACGCAGAGGATGAAAGCCTCTTTTATCGACACAAATTCACCCTTTTCCTCCAAACCAAAGCAGAGATGACACCAGTCCATGGAGGAATCATTGCTATAAACCAGAAGATTCAAATTAAAAGGTGTGCAGATAATGTTCGTCTTTTTATATGGATTTTACAAACAAAACCAAAAAAACCCACTGGATTCATCAATGACAAAGTCTAAATTCTTTGAGAATTTGACAACATTCTGGTTTCTTTCCAGATTTTAGACTCTAGCACATTATTATCCAGGTTTTTGTGTGTTTTATCTATATTTTTGCATGTTTTGTACATTATTATCCAATTTTTTGACAGTTTCAAATGTTAATATCCTCGTTTTTGCTCCTACAGTCTGATAATATCCAGGTTTGTGATAGTTATGGTCATCATTTTCTAGTTCTGGACCCCTAAACTGCGGGTTGAGCTTTAGACGGTTTAGACTGGCTTTGTTTGTGGTTTTGGGCTTAGTTCTAGAGAGGTTTTAGACTCAACTTTAGACGGGTTTTGCACAGATTTTGAGTTTGACTTTAGACCAGTTCTGTCCTTGGTCTTGGACTTGGTTACGTTCTTTGTTTTGTCCTGGTTTTGACTTGATTTTAGACAGTTTTTAGACCAGTTTGTTGTTGGTTTTGGTTGAATTTTGAGCTTAGTTTTGGACTGGTTTTGTTCTTGGTTTTGGACTTAATTCTAGATTTTGAGCTTGACTTTAGACTAGTTTTGGACAGATTTAAGACTGGCGTTGTTGTTGGGTTTAGACTGGCTTCTGTCTGGTTTTAAACTGGTTTTATCCTCACTGCTGCAGAAGATACTGTCTTGTTAAAACCCCTCAGAACTCGTCCGTCTTTGTGCTGTAGCTTCTGTTTCTTGGTTCTGTTTGATCGGTTCTTCCTGGATCCTCAGCCAGATTAACGTCAGATGAACGTTCTGCTGGAACCGTCTGAACTGTGACGGCTTTGTGGGCTGAAGCCGGGTGGGCAGCAAAGTTTTCTTCCTAAACAAAGTCTGTTTGATGGTTTTCAGGCTCTAAATATACAAAGAGGTCAGGAAGGTTAATGAGCCGCAGCTCCTCTGTGAACCGACAACAACCCCCAAACCAAACACAAACCAAACACAAACCAAACGCCAACATGAGCTTTATTCACTGTGGGGCAACTTCTCCTTCTGCCACTGAGTAAAGATCTGTAGAAGACCTACTAGACTGGTATCAGACTGGTTTATATCCTGGTTTTAGACTGGTATCAGACTGGTTTATTTCCTGGTTTTAGACTGGTATCAGACTGGTTTATATCCTGGTTTTAGACTGGTATCAGACTGGTTTTGGGCTGGTATCAGGCTGTTTTATTTCGTGGTTTTAGACTGGTATCAGGCTGTTTTATTTCGTGGTTTTAGACTGGTATCAGACTGGTTTTGGGCTGGTATCAGACTGGTTTTGGACTGGTATCAGGCTGTTTTATTTCCTGGTTTTAGACTGGTATCAGACTGGTTTATTTCCTGGTTTTAGACTGGTATCAGACTGGTTTATTTCCTGGTTTTAGACTGGTATCAGACTGGTTTTAGACTGGTATCAGACTGGTTTTGGACTGGTTACAGACCAGACTTGATTTAGGTTTTTGGTCCAGTTTGTGTCACAGTTTCAGGCTTAGATTTGTTGACTGGTTTAGATTTGGTTTTAGACCTGTGTTAGACCAGTTTATTTCTTGATTTTGGACTGGTATCAGACTGGTTTTGAACATGCTTTTAGGCATGTTTTAAACTGGTTTCAGCCATGCAAATGTGTCTGTATTGAAGATTTTCTCACATTTTAACACCAGTTAACTGGTTGTGAATTCGTTTTCTACTGGTTTTCAAATGGTGTTGTTACTGATTTTAAACTGGTGTCAGGTTTGGCTATTTTAGATTGGTTTTAGACTGGTTTAGGATGACATTAGACAGGTTTAAGTTGGTTTTAGGTTGGTTTTAGATTGGTTTAGGTTGGTTTAGGATGATTTTAGACAGGTTTATGTTGGTTTTAGATTGGTTTAGGTTGATTTTAAATGGGTTTAAGTTGGTTTTAGGTTGGTTTTAGACAGGTTTATGTTGGTTTTAGATTGGTTTAGGTTGATTTTAAATGGGTTTAAGTTGGTTTTAGGTTGGTTTTAGACAGGTTTATGTTGGTTTTAGATTGGTTTAGGTTGGTTTTAAATAGTTTTAGGTCTGTTTTAGGTTGGGTTTTGTTCTTGGACTTGAACTGGTTTTCTAAAGGCTTTTGTTTCTGACTATGCTGGTTTTAGGCTCATGTCAGGATGGTTTCTTGGTACAAGGCTGGTTTTGAACTGGTTGTAGAAGGTTGTTTTTTTTTTTTAAGGTTTTCTGGTTGTGATTTTAAGCTGGTTTTATACTGGTCTTTTGTTGCTTTTAGACTAGTTTTGAACTTAGTTTTTAAATGGGTTTTTGAAGGGTTTTGTTGACTTGTTTTGGATTTGACACGGGAATAGTCTTAAACTAGTTTTGAGCAGGATTTTAGACTTGGTGTGGACTGGTTTAAAACTGATGCTGGACTTGGTTTAGATCTGATTCTTTTTTTTTTTACAGGTTTTGTTGTTGGTCCTGAAAAATTCCTCACCAGATACTGAACATATTTAGTAAATCACTTTGAACTACACCTGGTGTCGGGCTCGTGTCTTTGATCACAGTGAATAAATTCCATTCATATGAATCAATTTATAAACTGGTTCCAGAGATAATAACATGAAAGAAAAGCTTCTTCTGTCTCATTGTTGTGTTTGATCTAAAATTCAGAAAACATAAATAGCAAAAAACATCCGTGACTCTGAGCTGGGAATTAATCTGAATAAATACAAGCTGAATATTAAAAATAAACAGAATGAATTTACAATGAGAGATCCAGCCACAAATAGCAGTTCTGCTATGATCATACATATTCAGAATTATGCTAATCTCTGCACTTTCAGAGGGTTTAATTTAAGAAACTGTTCATGTAGTGAAGGAAAACTACGGTGAATAATCTTGCAATGAACATTGCTTTATGATGTTAACAATAATAAAAGAATTCTGAAGAATCTTCTCAAATGAAGTTTACAGATTTGACTAATTTATGCATTTTAATATTACACAACATTATTAAATATTTTTTTTGGTCCATAAAATGTCATTAAATGGTATAAATTTGGATTTGTGTTTCCCAAAAGTCAAATGATAATTATCATGTTTAGTTTACTGTCATTGAGTCAAAAACCTGCAACTTATCGAACTAAGGCGTAAAACCCTGAATATTAAAGCACTGAATTGTCCAAAAAAAAACAAAAAACAAAACTAAATTTCAAAACACAAAAGTAGAAATTGAAAACCTGGATTTTAATGCACTAAAGAGTCAAAAACCTGGATATTAATGTAGTAAAGAGTAAAAAAACTGGATATTAATGTAGTAAAGAGTCTAAAACCTGGATATTAATGTACTAAAGAGTCTGAAACCTGGATATTAATGTAGTAAAGAGTCTGAAACCTGGATATTAATGTACTAAAGAGTCTGAAACCTGGATATTAATGTACTAAAGAGTCTAAAACCTGGATATTAATGTACTAAAGAGTCAAAAACCTGGATATTAATGTACTAAAGAGTCAAAAACCTGGATATTAATGTACTAAAGAGTCAAAAACCTGGATATTAATGTAGTAAAGAGTCTGAAACCTGGATGTTAATGTACTTTGTCAGTAGGTCAAACTAATCGCCCTTTGGTGTCAGCATGTCAGAAACTATTTGTTCTCATTAAAAGTAGAAAAATACATACTTCCTGCTGACAATCAGCTGTGGGCTGTGGGCATATTGGTGCAGAGCTATAATCTGTACAAAACCAGTCTAATAATAAACCCCAAATTAGTCCAAAACCAAGATTAAACTCGTCTAAAAACCAGTCCACCATCTGCACCAAACCAGTCTAAAACCGAGAGCAAACCTGGTCGAAAACCAAGTACAAAATTTGTCCAAAACTCGTCTAAAATCAGTCCAGAACCACCAGTCCAAAATCTGGTCCACAACCAAGCCTAAATGAGTCCAAAACCAGCTGAACCCCGTCTATGATCTGTGCAAAACCAGTTTAATACTAGCCCAAAATGAGTCCAGCACCAAGAACAAATTAGACTAAAATCAAGCCCAAAATTTGTCTGAAACTGAGTCTAAATCTAGTCTAAAATCAGTCCAGAACCAGTCCACCACAAGGAACAAAAGCAGTTGAAAAACCATTTATAATCTGTACAAAACCAATTTAATATGAAACCCAAAATTAATCCAAGACCAAGAACAGACAAGTCTTAAAACCAGTCTACGATCTGCACAAAACCAGTCCCAAAAGGTGTTTAAAACTGAGTCTAAAAACCATCTAGAAATAAGTGCAGAACCAGGAACAGAACCAGTAAACCCAGTTGAAGCTGGAGTGTAAAGCCGGTGCAGTTTTAATTGAGACTCTGATAGATCCAGACCTGGAACCTGGACGGTTCCTGAGGTGTTGAATCTGGTTTTCTGCTAAATGCCCTCCGGTCTGCTGCCCTAATTACCCCTCAGCTCTGCCAGGAGCTTTGATCTGGAAGCTGAAGAACCCCGTTAGCTAGCGCTAGTGCAGCATCAGAAGGAGGGAAACCGACGTGTTGTTCTGAAATTCCTGCCGTCTAAAAATATGCCGAAGCCCAGATTCCCATGGAGATCGATTGGAACAGAGCTGGAGGCTGGCGAGCGGCGAAGCAACCGCCAAACCACGAACCAGAACTATTCTTAGGCTGCTGCAGTCTGGAAGGAGGCCTGGCTTCAACATGGACTGCGTTCAGGGACAGTCGGACATCCCAGCTTTCAGATTGTTGTTTCTGATGTAAAAGCACTGAGATGTCAGAAAATAAAACTCAATTACAGAGTTGAAGGAAAAGAGAAAATATGAACAGATCCAAGTCTGGAAACAGTTTAAAAATAACAAAATCCAGTCCAAGCATGTGCTTTAACCAAGTGAAAAAACTAGTTCAAAACCAGTCCCAAACTATAAAACCAGTCCAGAAACAAATCCAGAACCAGTATAAAACCAGTCCAAATCCTAGTCCCAAAGCCAAACACAAACCAAGTCCAGGAACAAACAGAAACCTTCTCTATCAACTCAAAAATCAATTGAAAACTAGCCTGAAACCAAGTCCAAAGCTAAGTCTGAAACAAGTTCCCAAACCAGTCAAAACCAAGTCCACATCTGCTCTTAAACCAATTCCCAAACCAGCCCAAAAACCATCAGAAACAAGGCTAAATTCAGGTCTAAACCCGGCCTAACACAAAATCCAGAACCAAGTCCAACAGCAGCCTAAAAGTAGTCTAAACCAGTCAAAAGCTGTTCTTTTACCAAGTCTAAAACCTGTCTAAAAACCAGTCCAATACCAGGCCAAGGGTGTTTCTAAATCTGTGACAAAAACCAGTACTAAAACAAAGAACTAAACCAGTCTAATTATCAACCAAAAATGAGCTCAAAACCACGAAAAAAATAGTCTAAAAACCAGTCTACGATCTACACAAAACCAGTCCAAAATACAGATCAAAACCAGTTGAAAAACCTGTCTAGAATGAAGTCCAAAACCTGATCCAAAACCAAGCTTAAATCAGTCCAAAACCCATCCAATACTAAACACAAAATTAGTCCAAAACCAAGAGCAAACTATTCTAAAAACCAATCTGCAATCTGCACAGAGCTAGTACAAAACTAAAATCAAACAAAAATCCAAAACTCGTCTCAAACCAAGTCCAAATCAAGTTCCTGAACCAGGTCAAACCACTGCTCTGACACCAAGTCTAACAGCAGTATAAACCAGTCTAAAACATCAGTGTGTTGCTGTTAAATGATCAGAATTCTCTCCAGACTTCTGTTTATAAAATGTGCTCCTGTTTGTGCTGCGTTCAAGGACAGTCAGACATCCCAGGCTTTGGGTTGTTTCTGAAGACTAAACACTGATAAATTACAAGGTCAGAGGAAAACAGATCCCAGGCCAGTCCTGCTCCAGTTCTCACTGTAAAATGTTTTCATGCAGAATCATGTTTTGTCCTAGTGTCAGTGAACACACCGCCTGACCACAGAAACACAAAGGTCAGTGAACATCCATGGAGATGAAAACGCCTCAGAAACCCCGTTAAAAAGACCGAGGTCTGGCTGGGAAATCACCAGAGCTGTGGTTTGTTCTGCTGCCAAACTAAAAACAAACTGGAAGAACCTCGGCAGAGTTCAGCTTCATTTTCTCACCTGCAGCTGAAACTGTGAGGAAAAACAGGAAGTTTAAAGTCACACTGGAAGTATATTTAAACCAGAAACGTCTCAGGAACCAGACGGAACAACTGGATCAGTGATGCAGCCGAGGGTTTGCGTCCACATCAGAAGGACTGGGACAAGCCAGCCTAATACCTGAATGAAACTGGGACCAAAACCAGTTCAAATGTGTTCAAAACCAGTTTAAATGTGTTCAAAACCAGATCAAATGTGTTCAAAACCAGTTTAAATGTGTTCACAACCAGTTTAAATGTGTTCAAAACCAGTTTAAATGTGTTCAGGACCAGTTTAAATGTGTTCAGGACCAGTTTAAATGTGTTCAAAACCAGATCAAATGTGTTCAAAACCAGTTTAAATGTGTTCAAAACCAGTTTAAATGTGTTCAAAACCAGATCAAATGTGTTCAAAACCAGTTTAAATGTGTTCAGGACCAGTTTAAATGTGTTCAGGACCAGTTTAAATGTGTTCAAAACCAGATCAAATGTGTTCAAAACCAGTTTAAATGTGTTCAGGACCAGTTTAAACATATTCAGGACCAGTTTAAATGTGTTCAAAACCAGATCAAATGTGTTCAAAACCAGTTTAAATGTGTTCAGGACCAGTTTAAACATATTCAGGACCAGTTTAAATGTGTTCAAAACCAGATCAAATGTGTTCAAAACCAGTTTAAATGTGTTCAGGACCAGTTTAAATGTGTTCAGGACCAGTTTAAATGTGTTCAAAACCAGCCTTAAACCAGTCTAAAAACAAACTTAGAACCAGTATTAAACAGGTCTAAAACCAGGTCCAGACCTTCCTAAAAGAGGTCCAGAATCAGTCCTAACCAGTCTAAAAGCAGCTGAGAAACGAGTTGATCAAGAAGTTGAAAAACAAGTCCAAAAACCACAATAGAAGTAGTCTAGGACCTCCATAAAACTAATCTGAAACCAGGTCTAAACCGGTCTAAGCAGCTCCTAAAAGGTTGTTCTAAACCAGTCTAAAAACAAGTCCAACACCGGTCAAAAAATAGATTTAAAACCAGGTCCAGACCTGCCTAAATGAAGCCCAAAACCAGTCCAAGAACAGTCTACAAGCTAGTCTAAAACAAGTTTTAAAAAGTGGTTTCGGACCAGTCCTGATCCAGTCCTACTATTAAATGTTCTCAGAGACCTTATTTCCAACATGGTGGACGGTGGCGTGATCTGATCCAGCCTCCTCTTCTTCTTCTTGTTCTCCTCCTCCTCCTTATTCTTCTTCTTCTTCTTCTTGTTCTCCTCCTCCTCCTTGTTCTCCTCCTCCTCCTCCTCCTCCTCCTCCTCCTCCTCCTTCTTCTCCTTCTTCTTCTTGTTCTCCTCCTCCTCCTTGTTCTCCTCCTCCTCCTCCTCCTCCTCCTCCTCCTCCTCCTCCTCCTCCTCCTTCTTCTCCTTCTTCTTCTTCTTCTTCTTGGATCTCCTGAGGATGAACCCTGCATGCTGCATTAACTGAGTTTTTTTAAAAAGTGTTTTTCCCTGTTTTTCTTCTTTTTCTTTCCTGGCTGCTCTTAAAGCTGACGTGGATGCAGGTAACTATGCTCTGCTTTACCTTCCTCCTTCATCCGTCACCGATCCATCGATCCCTGATCACCGATCCATCGATCATCGATCCATTGATTCTGTCTGTGGCCCATCGGGTTCAGTTCAGGTTCAGCTAAATCCACATTTCTGCAGCTCATTTCTTTAGAATTTCCAAAACGTTTCCTGAAGTTAGACGTCATTTGTTCAGCAGACCTGAAGGTTTTTCGTCCAACAACAAACTAAGAGTTCCTCTGGTTCTACTTTGAGGCATTTTTGTCTCGTTTCTCTCATTTTTTCTCACTTTGTCTCGTTTTTTCTTGTTTTCAATCTTGTTTGTCTCATTTTTTTGTCATTTTCTGTCTCATTTTTCTCATATTTTGCCATTTTTTGTTGTAATATGTTCGTCTCATTCAATATCTAGTTTTTTTTGTCCATTTGTGTCTCGCTTTTTGTCTCATTTTGAACAACATTTTGTCTCATTGTGTCTCTTTTTGTTTTGTGCCATTTAGTGTTTCATTTTTCTTGTTTTCAATCTAGTTTCTCTTATTTTTTCTCATTTTGTGTCTCATTTTTCTATTTTAGTGTCTACTTTTGTCGTTTTCTGTCCATCTGAGTAAATCTGACAGATTTTATCCAAAAACAAAAGTGATGATCAGTGACATGATGAGGAGTAACGGTGATAATTTCAGGTTTTTGTCATGATGATGCTGCCGCCGCCGTGCCTCAGACTGACATGTTCATTTAAACAGCCTGAAGTGTCAGTGTGAGATAAAAGCTGCTGAAAGTGAGTCGACTGATTCACCTGCAAACACCTGAAGCTGCTGAACCTGAAGCTGAACGCGATTGGCTGCTTTGACTGTAGCTCCGCCCCTCACGTCTCCATGACAACAACACAAACCAAGACTCAACCCGATCGATACGACCGGTAGATGGTAGCTCCGTTTGTTCAATGTTTGTGTTTTAAGAAGAATCTTCACAAGACTCCTGATAGTGACTCCAGTGTTTTTAATCCAGTAGCTTTATTAATAATCAAAGTTCTACCAGAACCCTCTCAGAACATCTGGTTCTTCATCTCCTTTAACATGCTTTTATCCTGTATACTGGACAGATGTTTGCATTGTTTCCTTTTTACGTGGGCTTAGTCTGGTCATTTGTTTTGAGCTGGTTCTGGTTTTATTCTGGTTCCAGTCTAGTTCTAGTTCTAGTTGTGGTTCTGGTCTAGTTCTAGTTCTGGTCCCGTCCTCCCCTCCTCAGTCTAAATGTGAGTTTTTCGGTCTTAGAGGTGGAACTTGAACTTCCTGCCTCTGAGTCTCATCAGACATCAGCTGAGGAACCAGAATAACTTGTGGACGCCGTTTTTAGCCTCAGTCACTTCCTGTAAACCCTCAGGACGAGGCCCGACCGCCGCTCTGGATTTAGATCCGTCACTGCAGAAGGGTTAACCCTTCGGAGGCCGAATGAAGTCCAGCAGCTCCAGGAAAACCTCCCAGAACCAGAACTAAACATAAACACACAACAACTGGAGTCCATTTGGTTTATTTTGGCTCCAGTTTATCTGAAAACTCTGAATTTTTCTGACCTGGATGTTAATCAGAGCTGAGTCAGTCGAAGCTCCACGGATTCACAGAGAAACTCAGAATTTTTAGTTTTTTACAGAATTTAATTTGAGCAAACGGTTTATTTTTGGCCATTTTTAACAGCATATCCTTTCACATGTTTGTTTGTTTTAGCTTCAGGTTTTTAGTTCGTCGCCTTCAGCCGATCGATGGATTCACTGTCCTGTACTGATTACTGATTATTGATTATTGATTGCTGTGTGCAGGCGGTCGCTTTAAGAAGGAGATGGTGGTGGACGGTCAGAGTCACCTGCTGCTGATCAGAGATGAAGGAGGCCCCCCAGAGGCTCAGGTAGGAACTGCAGCGAGAGAAATAGAAAGTATTCACATTTCAGACGTTTCTCTTCTGTTTGTTTCTGAGGTAGTAATTAATTTTAAATAAAAAAGTCAAATTAATAGTGGATTTAAATGAAAATATCGAACCTTTATTAATTAATTTTAGGCAAAAAAAATTTAAACGATTTAATACATTTTTTAAGAATAGTTTTTACGTTTATTAACCTATTTTTATTTAAAAAATAAACTATTTAATAATAAATTTAAAAATATACTTTTCTTAAATACATTAACAATTGAATAACAAAATTAAAGAAAAATTAACATTTACTAAATAATTTTAGCATAAAAAATCAACCATTTATTCGTGAATTTTAAGTATTTCAGCTGTTCGTTTATTAATTTTAGGCGTAAATTTCAACCATTTGTTCATCAATTTGAGGTAAAAAGTGCATCCATTTATTAATTAATTTAAAGTAAAAATGTTAACAATTTAATGATAAATTTAAAGAAATAAATCATATTTACTTCACAATTTAATAATAAATTTAAAGACAGAAAATAATGTTTATTAATTACTAATAATTTTAATCAACAGATTTTAAGTAAAAACAATTTAATATGAAATTCAAAGTAATTTTTAAAATATTTTTTATTAATTTTAAGTAAAATATTTTAACAATTTAGTATTAAATTTAGAGTAAAATATTTACATTTATTAATTTCAACAAAAAAAATAATTGTAAATTTTAAGTAAAAAATTATATTTGTCACTTAATTTTAAATTAAAAAAGCAACAACTTAAGGATACATATAATCTAAAAAAATTAACTTATTGATTCATCTTCAGTGAAAATGTTACCAATTGAATAGTAAATTTAAAGAAAAAATAATGAATATTTATTAATTAATTATAAATATATAAATCTACGATTTAATGATGAATTTATGTAAAAGATAAAATCATTTAACCATACATTTTTGTTGAATATTTCATCTGTTCTGCAAAAAAAATTCAACCATTTATTTATGAATTTTAGGTAAAAAATTCATCCTGTAGTCAAGAATTTTAAAGTAGAAATATTAACCATTAAATATGTGACGACTTTAATTTAAATATTTCATCTGTTCATGAATCTTTTCTACTAAAAATGTAACTAATTATTCGTGACTTTTTGGTAGAAGTGGGTCAGAAATTCTCATAAAATATTTCAGTTGTTTATTTGTAAAATATAGTTTAAAATTATTCAACAATTAAATGTGTTTCAGTTCTGAATGTGGAGGTTTTAAAATGAATTTCAGGTAAATATTTTGTTTATTTATAGATGAATTTAAGGTAAATATTTTGTTTATTTATTGCTGAATTTCAGGTAAATATTTTGTTTATTTATTGCTGAATTTAAAGTAAAAACATTTTTCTTCTGCGCTGAATATTTTTACTGCCTTTGTTTAATAAATGAAGCTCGTTTTTTTCACTGTTTCTTGATGTTTTTCTGCTTTAAATGTTTAAAATGTGGGTCATAAACTGACCAGACTCTCCTGATGTCTCCACTCAGACCTGATGAATAATTCAGATTCTCCTCACCGTTAATCTCATTCTTCTCTTCCACGGAAACCTGCAGAAAACGCCTCAGAAACGCAGAATTTCTTCATTTTAAAGCTTCATCTGCAGACGTCAGACCACAAAAAACTTGAAACCCGAATTTAAAAAGCTCTAAAATAATAAAAATGTCGCTTTTAAGGCATTTTTTGTGTAATTTTGCTAAATAAATTAGATATGTCTTCATTTTTTCTGCTGTTTATCCTGTTAAATGATCAAAAAAACAGCATTTTTAAGTGGAATTAACGACAAAATCCTTCATATTCTGGTTTATTTGAATTTCTTCTGGTAGTTTTGTGCCACATTTAGGCTGTTTTGCATCATTTTGTTGTTTTTCTCTTTTTCTTCTCATTTTTGAGTTGTTTAGCATTTTGAGGCCTTTATATTTCTCTTTCTTGACATTTTTATCTATTTATGAATGTTTTTTTGTGCCTTTTGAGTCATTTTATGCCTTATTTTTGTCATTTTCTATGTGTTTTTGTGCCATGTCTTGGTCGTTTTACTTCCATTTGTGGCTGTTTCTCTGCTTTATGTCTCAGTGTTTGTTTAGTCTCTCTGTGGCTGTTTTTCGTCCCATTTTAGTCATTTTTGTGTCACAAGTTGATCGTCTTGCATCACTTTGCTGCTCTTTTGTCTCTCTGAGGTCATTTTATGTCTCATTTTGGTCGTCTTGCATCTTTTTGTGGCCGTTTTGTCTGAAAAAATGATGGAAAACAACCAAAAGAATATGCAAAATGACTTGAAAGGGGCAGAAATGGAGAGAAAAGGCCAAACGTGCAACAAAATGAGAACGAAAATAGCAGCAAAAACATGTAAGATGATTAAATTGTGACACAAATTCACCAAAATGAGACGAAAAACAACCAGAAAGAAACACAGAATCAACAATATGTGATCACAAAAACCAACAAAAAGATACAAAACGACCAATATGGGACAAAAAATAACCAGAAAGGGACAGAAAATGAGCAGAAAAGGACAAAATTACAACAAAAAAGATGCAAAACAACATAAAAAGTGACATAAACGATGAAAATGGGCCAAAAATAGCCAGGAGAAGATGCACAAAGGCCACATAGGACACAAAACTGACACTATTAGACACTAAAAAGACCGAAAATAGACATAAAATCAGATTAAATAGAAAATATGACAACAAAAAGATGCAAAACGACCATGTGGGACAAAAAATGACCAAAATGGAAGAATCAATGACCAGAAAGGTACAAAAATGATCAAAAAAGGACAAAATTACATCCAAAAAAAGATGCAAAACATCTGAAATGTGACAGAAAACAACAAAGAATTGACATAAAACAACAAAATGGGACAAAAAGCTACCAGATAGTCATGCAGAAATGTAACATCGGGCATAAATCAACAAAATTACACAGAAAATGAGCAGAAAAGCACAAAATTACAACAAAAAAAGATGCAAAACAACATAAAAAAATGACATAAAACGATGAAAATGGGCCAAAAACTACCAGAATTTTTGGGTCAGCTGTTTTTTTCATCATATTTTCATGATTTCGCCGAGAAACTGAGAATTTTTCATTTTTTCCCCAGAATCTAGTTTCTTAAAAATGTAAATTTTGGGTGAATTTTATTGATTGATTGATTGATTCTGGTTTGTTCCTGTGATAAATGTTGTTTATGTGTGAATAAAGTTGTGTTTTCCTCTCCAGTTTGCGTTGTGGGTGGACGCCGTCATCTTCGTCTTCAGTCTGGAGGACGAGCTCAGCTTCCAGACGGTTTATCACTACTTCAGCCGCCTGGCCAGCTTCAGGAACACGGCCGAGCTGCCGCTGGTGCTGGTCGGCACGCAGGGTGAGCAGTACCGGTGTCTGCTGAGGCTCTGCTGCCATCTAGTGTCCAAACAACGCAACTGCAGCCTCGTTTAACCCCCAGAAAACCTCAAAGATCACAAGTTTATTCCGGTTTTTATTCCGCATTTACTGGTTTTACTCATTCACACGTCTCAGGCTTCTTTTGTGGTTGGAGTTTTCTGAAATAAATCACTGAAAATGAGAATAAAATGAGCAAAACGGTGAGACAAAAGGATACACAACAAACAAAACGGGAAGCAAAATGAGCAAAATGATTAAAATGGAGCGAAAATCGCCAGTATGAGACAGAAGATGAGCACAAAATGGCTAAAATGAGTCACAAAAGAGATGAAATGACGACAAAATGATGCAAAGCAACCAAAACTGAACAAAAAATGAGCTTTATGAGACACAGTATGACCAAAATGAGATGAAACATGAACACAGAGACAGAAAATAGTTACAAAAAGATGCAAAACAACCAAAATATGACACGAAACGACCACACAGGAGCAAGAATCGACAATATGTGAGACAAAATGAGCACAAAGAGACACAAAATGACTAAAATGAGTCACAAACGAGATAAAATGACGACAAAATGATGGAAAACTAAGCAAAAATGAGCATTAAGACACAAAATCAACAAACTGAGATAAAGCACAATAAGAAAGAGTCTAAAAAAAGACCAGAAAGAGACACAAAATGACCAAAATGAGATGAAAAAATGAGCTTAAAGGACAAAATGACGACTAAAAGATGCAAAACTGTCTGAATATGACACAAAAGCACAAAAGTGGAGCAATGAAATCAACAGGACGCATAAAATGACCAAACGTCCCAAAAAGAGATAAAATGACGAAAAAAAATGCAAACTGGAACAAATAATAACCATAAAGACACAAAATGTGACGCAAAATGAGCAAAATAAACAAAATGAAACCAAAAACAAGCAGAATAAAACAAAAAATTGACACAAATTTACCAAAATGAAGCAAAAAGTTCAAAAGCAAAAAAAGAAGCAAAAAACACCACAAAAAGACACAAAATCCAGAATATGAGCGACAAGATGACAGAAATTAGACAAAATACAACAATTAAGAGACACAAAATCAACAAAATGAGATAAAACACAACAAGAAAGATGTTTAAAAAGAGCAGAAAGAGACACAATCTGAGACACAAGGTGACCAAAATGAGCTGAAAAATGTAAAACAACCGAAATATGACACAAAAAGACTAAAGTGGAGCAAAAATCTACAATATGAGACACAGAATGAACGCACAAAACTGGTAAAATGAGTCAGAAACGAGATAAAATGACGACAAAATGATGTAAAACTGCCAAAACAGAACAAAAAATCAGATTTAGAAGACACAGAATGACCAAAATGAGATAAAGCACGATAAGAAAGAGACTAGAAAAAACCAGAAAGAGACAGAAAATCTACAAAATAACAAAAATGAGATGAAAAAGTGAACACAAAGAGACAAATGACGACTAAAAGATGCAAAACAACTAAAATATGACAGAAAATGGAGCAAAAATAGAGAATTTGAGAGACTAAATGAACACAGAGACAAAATGATGGCAAAATGGTGCAAAGCTCCCGAAACGGAGCAAAAAAACCAAACATTAAGCGAACACAAAGAGAAAAATGGCAACAAAAAGATGCAAAACAACCAAACTTAAAAACAAAGAGATGAAAAACGACCAAAACGTGACGGAAAAGTGATGGAAAGTCTGCACAAAGGACAAAATAAGTGAAACAAAATGACCTAAATGAGATCTAAAATGAGAATAAACAGATAAAATGTTTGACACAAGCTGACCAAAATGAAGCGATAAATGACTACGGACACGAAACCAAGAAAATGTGAAACAAAATCAGCAAAATGAGATGTACGACAAAAAACAGACAATATAGCAACAATAAAGCAAAAAATAAAAACAAAATTTGACACAAATTGACCAAAATGGAGCAAAAAATAATAAAAACGACAACAAAGTGACACACAATCTAGAATATGAACAACAACATGACGAGAGACAAAACGGCGATAAAATGATGCAAAGCAACCAGAATATGACACAAAAGGGGACTAAAATCCATCTTAAAAGGAAACAAAACGATGTGAAATGACCAAAAAGAGACACAAAGTTACTTCAGAGAAATAAAAGAGACACAAGCCGATCCAATTATGACACAGAACGACCAAAAGTAGAAAAATAATTTCCAGAAATAGACTCAGAATGAGCTAAAATCCAAAATAGGAGAAAAAAAAATCCACATTTTCTGGCTTCAGCTGCTTAAATGTGAAGACTTTCTGCTTGTCTTTGTGTCTTCATGTTAAACATTGAAGCTTTAGCTGCAGTAAAACGTCTTCATTCACATTTATTACAGTTAAATAAAAACAGCTGCAGTAGCTTCAGACGACCAGCAGATGGCGACAGAGCGTCACTGAAACATGAAGCTTCAGAGATACAAACTAAAATCACTGCAGTGTGAACGTTCTAAACAGGTTCTAGAGGAACGTTCTGCACTCTGTAGGGAAAAATAAGACATAAAATAACCTTTAAGAGACATAAAATCAACAGTATTAAACACAAAACGAGCAAAACTAGATGTAAAATGAGCATAAACGGATAAAAATGGCAAGAAAAAGATGTAAAACAACGAAGATTTACCGCAAACTGACCAAAATGAAGCTAAAAATGATCAGAAAAACATAAAAATGACCACAGAAAATCAGTAATGTAAGGCAAAAAGGCCAAATATACATAAAATGGTAAACAGGTCTGTGTTTTGGTAAACCGGTCTGTGTTTTGGTAAACAGGTCTGTGTTTTGGTAAACCGGTCTGTGTTTTGGTAAACCGGTCTGTGTTTTGGTAAACCGGTCTGTGTTTTGGTAAACCGGTCTGTGTTTTGGTAAACAGGTCTGTGTTTTGGTAAACCAGTCTGTGTTTTATGTTTCTTGGACACTGATGTGACTAAACTGACTTTTTGTTTCCAGTTCCAAAAGTTCTCTGTTGAACTGCAGGCTGTGTATCCATAGAAACATGACTTTCCTCAGTGTTCCAGCCTCTTCCAGGTAAATGGAGGCTGTGTTTTGTGGCTTCGCTGACCCTGTGTTGTGTTTGCAGACGCCATCAGCTCGGCCAACCCGCGGGTCATCGACGACAGCCGGGCCAGGAAGCTGTCCAGCGACCTGAAGCGCTGCACCTACTACGAGACCTGCGCCACCTACGGGCTGAACGTGGAGCGAGTCTTCCAGGACGGTAAGATCCAGTCCTCTGGGAAGGTGACTTTGCTGCGCCGCCTCCCCCCTCCTCACCCTCCTCACCCCGCTAATCACCCCTCAATTAAGCATTAAATGGAGCCGCTCGGCTATTTAGCTCAGACCTCGGCGCAGTTAAGTTTTATCTGGACTCCCCGACGGGATTAATAAACGAGCCGGACATTACAGGAGGAAGGACGAGGAGGAGGACGGTGTCCAGAGAACACCAGGTCCTCACTGACCCACACAGAGGCTGCAGAGAAACACACAGAAATCCACTAAAACACACAAAAAACACACAGAAATACACTAAAACACACAAAAAACACACAGAAATACACTAAAAGACACAAAAAACACACAGAAATACACTAAAGCACAGAAAAAACACACAGAAATACACTAAAACACATAGAAACCGCACAGAAATACATTAAAACACACAAAAAACGCACAGAAATACACTAAAACACATAGAAACCGCACAGAAATACATTAAAACACACAAAAAACACACAGAAATACATTAAAACACACAAAAAACACACAGAAATACACTAAAACACAGAAAAAACACATAGAAATACATTAAAACACACAAAAAACACACAAAAACCACACAGAAATACACTAAAACACATAGAAACCGCACAGAAATACATTAAAACACACAAAAAACACACAGAAATACACTAAAACACACAAAAACACACAGAAATACACTAAAACACACAAAAAACACACAGAAATACATTAAAACACAGAAAAAACACATAGAAATACATTAAAACACACAAAAAACACACAGAAATACACTAAACACACAAAAAACACACAGAAATACACTAAAACACAGAAAAAACACACAGAAATACACTAAAACACAGAAAAAACACATAGAAATACACTAAAACACAGAAAAAACACATAGAAATACATTAAAACACACAAAAAACACACAGAAATACACTAAAACACACAAAAAACACATAGAAATACACTAAAACACAGAAAAAACACATAGAAATACACTAAAACACACAAAAAACACACAGAAATACACTAAAACACAGAAAAAACACATAGAAATACATTAAAACACACAAAAAACACACAGAAATACACTAAAACACACAAAAAACACACAGAAATACACTAAAACACAGAAAAAACACATAGAAATACATTAAAACACACAAAAAACACACAGAAATACATTAAAACACACAAAAAAACACAAAAACCGCACAGAAATACATTAAAACTCACAAAAACACACAGAAATACATTAAAACACACAAAAAACACACAGAAATACACTAAAACACACAAAAACACACAGAAATACACAAAAAGCACATATACTGTCTCGTTTTGGTCATTTTCCATCTATTTCTCACGTTTTCTTGTCTCATTTTGATTATTTATAATTTATTTATCAGTTTTTTTCATGTCATTCTGGTTGTTTTACATGTGTTTGCCATCGTTTCATGTGTTTTCTTGTCTTAATTTGATTATCTTACATCTATTTGTCACCATTTCATCATTATTTTGTCTATTTTAGCTTGTTTTGTGTCATATTTAGGTTATTTTCCATATATTTGGGTGGTTTTGTGTTTCATTTTGGTTATTTCTCGTTTATTTGTCACTATTTCATCAGTTTTCTTGTCTCAGTTCAGTGGATTTGTTTCAGATTTTGGTCACTTTACATCTATTTCTCACTATTTTGTCTGTTTTCTGTCATATTTTGGTGGTTTTACATCTGTTGCCATTTCATCAGTTTTTTCATCTCATTGTGGTGGGTTTCTTGTCATAATTTGGTTATTTTACATCTTTTTGTCATTGTTTCGTCTGTTTTCTCGTCTCATTTTGGTTACTTTCCATCTATTTGTGGTGGTTTTGTGTCTTATTTTGGTCATTTTGCATTGATTTGTCCGTATTTCGTCTGTTTTTCGTCTCATTTTTGGTGGTTATGTGTCATATTTTGGTTATTTTACCTCTTTTTGTCCCCATTTCGTCTGTTTTCCATCTCA
Organism: Acanthochromis polyacanthus; assembly: GCF_021347895.1. NCBI lineage: Eukaryota > Metazoa > Chordata > Actinopteri > Pomacentridae > Acanthochromis > Acanthochromis polyacanthus. The sequence continues at coordinate 8,100,485 of NC_067134.1, read as the reverse complement.
TTTTGGTTACTTTCCATCTATTTGTGGTGGTTTTGTGTCTTATTTTGGTCATTTTACATTGATTTGTCCATATTTCGTCTGTTTTTCGTCTCATTCCGCTGCCCCTCACCTCTCACTTCCTGTTGTGGGTTTAATTTCCCTCTGAGCGTCCGATCGGCGGTGAAACTGGAGTTTGAGCTGCGACCTGCCGACCGTGAAGCTCAGGTGAAGCCAGAGGCCGTGGCAGCGGCTGCAGCTCAGCTAATTAAGCGCTGCCTGGGTGTCATCCATTTCCCTCTAATTACAGCCGTTAACCCCGCGCCTGCCGACCGCCGCCGCTTCATTAACGTCTCCGCCGCCTTCCTCTTATTAATGTGCTCTCAGAGTGTAAAAAATGAGCCGCAGGGTTTACGATTCGCACAAAACTTTCCTCCTCAGCCTCTTCCCTGTTTGCCTCCTGCTCCCCCTGATCGTGTTCAGCGTGAAGTTGTTGCTGCTGAGATGTGTGACCTTTAGCGTCCTTGTTGTGTTGAGTCGATGCTCGGCTCCCAGAGCCCCGCAACGCACGTTTGGACGACAATATGAGACACGGAGCGGCCGAAAAGAGATGCAAAACCAACAGAAAGATGTAGAACAACCAAAATGTGACATAAAACAAGCAGCAAGAGGTTTAAAATGAGACACTAAAGAGATGAAACGGCAGCAAAAATATGAATAATAACATGAATGTAACACAAACTCACCAAAATGTGACACAAAGCTACCAGAAATTGGAATTAAATGACCAAAATATGAGGTAAAGATGCCACAAGGACACATAAAAAGGACACAAAATAGGTAAAATGGCAGCAAAAATGTGAAAAACAAGCCAAATGTGACACAAAACTACCACGAACAGCTAAGAAGCGAGCAAAATCTGAAATAATCCATCCCAAAGAGATGGGAAAGGACCACAATGAGACCTGAAGGACATGAAAGGTAACAAAAATATGTGAAACAAAGTGTCAGTCAAAGCTACAACAAAGAGAGGTTAAGAGATTAAAGGGGGACAAAACAAGAGCTAAAATAACTTAGATGTGACACAAACTGACCAAAATGTGACACAAAAGTACCACAAATTGGAATTCACTGACCACAAAATTAGGTACCACAAGGACATAAAATGACCAAAATGGGAGAAAAACAGATCAAAAACCTCCAGCAGAACCAGGCTGTGGATGGGCAGACGTCTGCCTCGAGCTGTCACAGAACTACAACAAAGATGTAAAATGACCAAAATGGGACGCAAAGGTACCACAAGCAGATGTAAAGTGACCAAAATGAGACGCAAAAGAGATTAAAAGGCAACAAAACCTTCAGCAGAACCAGCAGACGTCTGCCTCCACCAAAAATATACAAAGTAGCCAAAAATCTGACACAAAACTACCACGACAAAAGATGTAAACAGACCAAAATGAGACTAAAAGAGAGAAAATGGCAACAGAGTTACGCAAAATACTCAAAATGTGGAACAAAACTACCACAAAAAAGACGTAAAATGACCAAAAGGAAGCAGAAAAAGAGATCAAATGTCATCTAAAATACACTTAGAATATGTAAAATGTGACACAAGAAATCCCCTAAAAATCTGAGGTAGTATCAGGAAGTTGTGAGATGAGATCAGAACATTTTCTACAGAATAAAAATATAACAAACATAATGAATATAGTGAGTGGTGATGATGTGAAAGTGCAGCTCTGCTCCCAGAGCTCCTGTAACACAGATCACTGCTCTGGTTCTATCTGACAGGAAGGGACTGTTTTCTGTGGCGGATGGTTACCTGATGCTGGCCACAGGGGTTGTGTGTCTGTCTGTTGTGTTGCTGTTTGTGTGTCTGTCTGTTTGTGTGTGTGTTGTGTTGCTGTAGCTGCGTTTGTCCTGCAGGGGGCAGTGCAGGAGCAGAGATACACAACCTGGAAATGTGAAGAGTCTCTGAAACACTTCAAGAAGAAGACGTGGGTGTTATTGTGTGTGCGTGTGTGTGTGTGTGTGTGTGTGTGATTGTGTGTAATTGTGTGTGTTATGTTTGTGTGTCTCGGCCCAGGAGGAACGTTTCCTCCCTAAACGCTGCCTTATTATCCTCTTAATTATTCCACTGTGTGTGTTTCTGAGCGTTATTGTGTAATTGTGTGTTTCTAAATGCGATTGTGTGTGTCTCAGTGCGGTCGTGTGTGTGTGTGTGTGTGTGTGTGTGTGTGTGTGTGTGTGTGTGTGTGTGTGTGTGTGTGTGTGTGTTTGTGTGTCTGACACTGTCTCCTTGCATTTTTCTCGTCATTATCCCAAATTAATCAGTTTTCTAATCATCCAGCAGAACGATGAGTTTAATGTTTTCTGTCCTCGCAGCCCCAAGGAGTGTGTGTGTGTGTGTGTCTGTGTGTGTGTGTGTGTGTGTGTGTGTGTGTGTGTGTGTGTGTGTGTTCATGTGTGTGTTTTGTGCGACTGTATTTCGATGTGTGCTCTTGTTTGCGCTGTTTTGTGCGTTCTTCTTTGCTTTCTTTTCACTGTACGTTTGTGTGTTTTTCTGGGTGTGTGTGTAAACTGAAAGTGTGTAACAGATTGTGTACCTGACACACACACACACACACACACACACACACACACAGAGTGTTGTTTCCTGTCTTTACAAAATAAGAGCTTGCATTAATATTTAAATTCATATTTTTTTAAATATGAAGTATTTTAATTAAAATATTTACAATAAATTTGCCACTAAACTGAAATTTATATCAGATTTTTTTATCATTTATTTGACCAAATATCTGAAATAAATCTCACCTAAATAAATTTAAATATTAATAATAAACCAGTAAATATTTCACTTCGTATTTCATCGATTCACTTTTATATTAATTAATTTACAGTAAATTAAACTTCTGACTTTCAACCCTGTAAAATTTAATTAATGCACAAATTAATTTAATTAATATAATTAATATTTTTCAATAAATGTTTAAATGTTCCATAACTTCAGTCTCACAGAAGCACTTCATTTTAAAAAAGACTAATTATATTTAAATTGTTTATTTAAAAAAACAAATTATTGAGCTTTAGTCACAAAAGCTGCACATTAATATAATAATAATAGTAAATGCAGAGAATAAATAATATTAATTAATAATGCAGAGAATTTAATTTAATATTCACTTCTTTATTTTTGAATTTAGAATAAATTCCTGCCATTGATCTGAGGTGTTTTTATATTATTTATTATTAATTAGAATTTTATTTATATTTTAAAGATATTTTAAAATCTACTGAAGCTTTAATCACAAAAATAATTTATTATTTGTTTGTTATTTATTTACTTATATTAGACTGAATATCTAAAAGAAATCTCGGCTCTTTGGGTTAGAAAATATAGCCAGATTAATAATAATAATACTATACAGATAATTCCATTTTTCTAATCACTTACTGACTTAATTTTATTTATCTTTGAATCTTCCAAAGCTTTAATCTGAGGAAAACTTAAAACACATTATATTGTTATTTTTATCTTTTTATCCTCAAAATATATTACATTGTAAATTAAATAGTAAAATAGAAAATCCATTTAAATATTTAAACAATAGTTTGTTCACAGTTTGAACTTTTCTAAAATTTTTGTATTTTATAAACTAATAATAGACACATTTTTCTCCTAATTAATTTAAATTCTCCTCCTGCAGCTGTTATTGGACGCTGATCGATGCATTTATGCAGATTATTCATTGATTGTGTTTCTAATTCCTCCCTCATGCACACTTTATTCTCCTTCTTCTCCTCCTACTTCTTCTTCTTCTCCTCCTACTTCTTCTTCTCCTCCTCCTACTTCTTCTTCTTCTCCTCTTCTTTCTCCTTCTCCTCCTCTCATTGTTTCCAGACCTTCACATTTAAATGTCGTTCTTCTCCTGGTGTTTGTCGATGATCTCTGGATAAAATCAGGATTTATGGTTATGGATAGGTCTGTCTATTGATCTCATGTATATCTCCGTGACCTTCGCATCATCGCCGGCGGCGGCCAGGGGGCGGAGCTTTAAATCCTCATCACTCTTGTATTCGGCTTCATGATCGTCATGGCGACAGGCGGAGAGCAGAAACGCTGATTCGCGCAAATCGGATTGAAGTCAAGAAACAAACTCAGCAGGTCTTAGTTTCACTTTGTCCTTGTGGAGAAACTCAAACATCTGATGGTTTTAATGGCAGTTTTCCTCTTCGATCATAATACTTCCTCCTCCGTGCTCCACTGTCAGGACTGTACATCCACTGTGGTAGTCCTGGACAGATTTACACCTTGATGTAGTCTTCACAAGTCTGTTTGTGGTCGTTGTAGATCTTTACGTGGTCATTGTCGGTCTTTTTGTGGTCATTGTAGGTCTGTTTGTGGTCGTTGTAGATCTTTACGTGGTCATTGTTGGTCTTTTTGTGGTCATTGTAGGTGTTTTTGTTGTTGTTGTAGGTCTTTTTGTGGTCTTTGTAGGCCTTTATATGGTCGTTGTAGGTCTTTATGTGGTTGTTGTAGGTCTTTATGTGGTCGTTTTAGGTCTTCTTGTGATTGTTGTAGGTCTTTAAGTGGTCATTGTAGGTGTTTACGTGGTCATTGTAGGTGTTTACGTGGTCATTGTAGGTGTTTACGTGGTCGTTTGGTCATTGTAGGTCTTCTTGTGGTCATTGTAGGTCTTCTTGTGGTTGTTGTAGGTCTTTACGTGGTTATTGTAGGTCTTTACGTGGTTGTTGTAGGTGTTTTTGTGGTCATAGGTCTTTATGTGGTCGTAGGTCTTTACATGGTTGTTGTAGGTGTTTTTGTGGTCATAGGTCTTTATGTGGTCGTAGGTCTTTACGTGGTTGTTGTAGGTGTTTTTGTGATCGTAGGTCTTTTTGTGGTTGTTGTAGGTCTTTACATGGTCGTTGTTGGTCTTTGCATGGTCGTTGTAGGTCATTTTGCGGTCGTTTTAGGTCTTTACGTGGTTGTTGTAGGTCTTTACGTGGTTGTTGTAGGTGTTTTTGTGATCGTAGGTCTTTTTGTGGTTGTTGTAGGTCTTTACATGGTCGTTGTTGGTCTTTGCATGGTCGTTGTAGGTCATTTTGCGGTCGTTTTAGGTCTTTACGTGGTTGTTGTAGGTCTTTATGTGGTTGTTGTCGGATTTTTTGTGGTAATTGTTGTCTTTTTGCAGCCTCATATCATCATACTTCCTTCTCCGTGTTTCAGTCCTTGACAGGTTCACACCAATCGTTAACACTGACTCTGTTGTTTATGGGTCTTTTTGTGGTCATTTTGCATTTTTTTATTCTTGTTTTTTACCGTGTAGTACCCATTATCCATCTCTTTGTGGAAATTATACATCTTTTTGTGGTTGTTTTGTGTATTTTAGTGCTCATTGTTTGTTTCCAAGTGGTAGTTTTGTTTAATGTTGTTGAATTTTTTTATTTTTGTCATTGTTTTGTGTCTTTTTGTGGTCTTTTTGCATCTTTATATTCTTGTTTTCTACCTTTTAGTACCTGTTTTATGTGTTTTGTAGTCATTTTGCATCTTTTTGTGGTTGTTTTGTGCATTTTAGTGCTCGTTTTTTGTCTCCAAGTGGTAGTTTTTGTGGTAATTTTTCCTGTTTTTGGTCATTTTGTGTCTTTATGGTCATCTCCCCAACACCTTTTGCACTCGTGCAGCCCCATATCGTCATACTTCCTCCTCCATGCTTCACTCTAAGGTTTATACGTCCACTGTGGCGGTCCTTATGTTGAATTCATCTCGGTCTTTTCTGACCAAGGACCCGACTGAAGCTCTGATGTGATTCTGTGACGTAGTTTGGTTTGGATGTAAATAACCTAGCAACACTTGGTGATAATTTTCTAAAAGCGACATCTGAGCTGACAGGAAGTGATGAATTCAGGCGTTTATCTGCAGCGATGTGAAGAATCAGCTCAGACTGAACTAATATTAACAATGATGACCGTCGGTGTGCTTCCTTTGTGTTCCGTTGTGTGTCTGTGTGTGTCGTTGTGCGTTTAACGTGTGGTTTCCTGTAATGGGAAGTGAAGCCTGGTCCAGTCGGGGGGGAGTGACCTCTGAGTGAGGGATGGAGGGGGGAGGAAGGGTGACAGCGTCGCACTCCCTCGTCCATCAGAGCGCTAATTTAATTAGCCTAATTACACCGACATGAACCGCCAACTCTCACACACACACACACACACACACACACACACACACACACACACACACACTCACTCTTCTTCTTTTAATCCGTGTCAGAGTGCAGACTGAGAGCGCTTCGTTAGCGTCGCTAACGAGCTCCGATGACCACCGATGTTCTCACACTGACACGTCCGAGTTCCGTTTCTTTAATTCGGATCAACCAGAGGATTTTCTGGACGCTGATCAAACACATAAATCCACTTTTTGTCCATCATTCCTCATCTGTTGTTGATCAGGAATCAGACAAACAGCTGAGCTAAATTATCACAACCATCCAGTAGAACTCAGACATCAGAAGATATTTCCACATTTCACCACAACTTCAGTCAAACAAACATGTTTAGAGGCTTCATGAATGTTAGGAAAACATGTTTGGTCAGATTAAACCAAGATAAACTTGTTTGATGACAGCAGTGAATGGATAATCCTGACACTGAAGAACAGAGTGTTATAATGCTTCATATCAGCCAAACAATAGTCAAAAACGCCTAAATTTTACAACTTTTATTTTAAAAAATGGCTGTTTTTAGCAATTTAATGTCAGAAACTTTATGATTTTATGACGTGGACACTGAAATTTTGGGTACCAACAGTTTTTTTGTTTTTTGTACATTTACGGCAATATTGACGAGACTTTTTAGAAGACATTTCCATAATTTAGGGTGGTAACCTCTGTTAACCCCTTAAAGCTGCTGTCCGGAGTATCTGTTTGTTTTCAATTTATGTATCATTTTTTAACAAAGCTTAAATGTGTTAGTCTAGTTCGATACTATAATATAAAGTTAGTATAACGCGATATGAAAATTTATTCCTGAGCTCCGCCTTCCTCTCATAGACCCCCATGTTATTCCAAAAAGCGCCGGTCGCTGCCGACCAATCAAGTTCGAGCTTCAGCTTTGTCATGCTGTCAATCAACGGTTACGCGCACAGCAAGCAAGCCCATGCAGAGGTGGGCGAGCTACGCACTACGCAACCGCGCGCACATTTGTTTTGCTTGTGGAGGAGACAGCATCAGGGATCAGCAACTTCCAGAAAAGTTACCAATCCCACGGCTTGTCAGGCCAAGAGACTGCAGGACGTTTTTTGGCTCGGGGTGCTCGCCTCGCTCCCCGACCACGGCCTCCATAGCCCGCCTGACGGCTTCGTTTAGATGCCCGACCTCTGGAGGAAGATGTTGGGGCGTCTGGGACATACTCTTCATCAGAGGAGTCATGCAATTCTGAACTCTAGATAGAAATAAATAAACAATGTAATACATATACACGCGTAAATGCACTAAGTTTGATAAACAACGTCATCGAGAGGGATACACGAGTGTAATCACATATTGAAACTTTACTAGTTCGTCCTAGCAGATTCATGTTATTTTGGTATTAGGACAAGTTAGACTCAATACAGCATTCTAACGTAATTCCTTTACTATTTACTAAATGTACTAAATGTAGAAGAGGGGAAAACAGCAAAACAGGCGAGATGCTGCAGCACTCCGGGCACTTCTCTCATGTACTGCGCGCATGCACAAATAAAGGGGCGAAATCAGAGGGAGGGACCAACAGTGTTTTAGGAGACGCTGCGATTCAAACTCCGGACAGCAGCTTTAAGCTTCAGTGTACCGCCGGCGGTACACCTACTAATTTGCATAGGAATTTCAAGAATGTCCAACGGCTGCAAACCCGATTATACAAACACTATACGCCGATGGAAAACTTAGATTCTCATGAATCCGCCGGTATAAACCACTTTCAGATGTGATTACCACAGCGGGTAATATAAACACATTTGTCCGACAAAAACAAATATCCATCCATCCGTTCTCTATACACGGCTTCAAAGCACACAGCGCGACTCACATTTCCGGGTTTATTATTACACACAGAAAAAAGATTCCACAAAAAAACGGCCATAATCCAACCTTTTACATCCAGATGACACAAGCCAGTAAATTATTTTGTCCAAAACATGTCCTGAAGTCAGTATAAAATCCCCGAATCGGTCATTTTCAAGGAAATGCACCTCCCGATGCCCGTCCAATATTCCCCGTATTTTTCGTAATTTTTTTTATTTAAAAATAGAATATTAGCGATTTTTTGTACTGAAAACGGCTGGAATTGACTGAAGCTTAAAGGGTTAAACATCAGCAAATCTCACCACAACCACAGTCAGGAAAACATGTTTTGGTCAGATGAGACGAAGATAAACTTGTTTGATGACCACAGTTAGTGGATAATCCTGACACTGAAGAACATAGTGTTCTAATGCTGAATACCAATAAAAATTAAAGCCTGAATTTCAGCAATTTTTGTAAAGAAATTTGTGTTCAGTTTTTTTTATTTTATGCAACATTTTCATATTTGTTGTGAGAAGTAATTATGAAACTTGAGCCAGTTGGCTTGACAACGTTTTATATGAATGTAAATTTAAAAAAGAAAGAAAAGAAAACAACAGTTTATACCCAAATAAAATTTGTGAAAACAGGCAGACTTTTTAAATCTAAAATTCATTAAATTTACACCTAAACTTGATTGATATGAAGCATTTTAGCATTCTGTTCTTCACTGTCAGGATCATCCATTCACTGTCGTCATCAAAATTTTTCTTGATCTTATCTGACTAAAATGTTTTCCTAACATTCGCCAAGCCTTTAAAAATCTCTGTTTAACATTATCCGTCATAAAATTTGCTGATATAGTTCAGTTTACAAAAATTAGCGCCTTAAATTATGGAAGTTTCTTTTTAAAAGGCTCAACAACTTTGGCATAAATATGTATTTTTTAAAAACAGCAACATTGTACAAAATTGGATAAAATTTCTGACATTTAATTTGTAAAAGCAACTTTGATTTTTTACTAAATGTAATTAAATTTAGGCCATAATTTTTATTGACTTCCCATTTATTGCACTCTGTTCTTCACTGTCAGGATCGTCCACTCTCTGTCGTCATGAAACACCTCCTGAAAAGTCTTGACAGCTTTGGTTAAAAGCTGGAAAAAAAAATAGCAGTTATTTTTCCCACTAATTGGGAAATTGGAGCCACATTTTTTTGAGGTTCATTAAAGGTCCACTAACATTAATAAACAGTTTTGTTTCGAGTTCAGCTCAGGACGTTTTTGGTGTAAACTGACGGCGTCTTGGACTGCGGCAGGTTGCAGTGAATCCTGCGACGCTCCGCCTGCAGCTGCAGCATCAGCTCGTCTTCACGGCCATAAATCTGTGGGAGACGTTTCCATTAGACGGACCGACAGCTTCAGAGCAGAACCACGATTGATGGATAAAGTTAAACTGCATTAAGAAGCAGTTTAAACATTTAGCGCCACCTTAAAATAACTGTTCTTAACACTTAAGGTAAAATACAGCCTCCAGCCTGACAGCCGCCTGCCGCTGAAACACGGAAAGAATAAAAAATAAACCCACTTCCTGCTCCACGCGACGCTCATTTCAGCTTTTTGACCTTTTTTTGTGAGATTTTGTCGATCAAATGATTAAACAGCAGCCAGGAAACAAACACGACGTTAGAGTAAAAACAAAAAGAAAACTAAATAAGAATGTAAAAATACAACATTTTAGAAAACACATTTTTAAAAATACAACATTTTTAGTCAACACAGCATTGAAAAAAAACTTGACTGGAAGAAAAACTTTCAAAAACACAAGAATGAAACAAAAAATATGAAAACACAACGAAAAAACACAACATTTAGAAACTACATTTAAAAAACACAACACTTTGCAAAACCCAACATTTAAAAAAACACAACAAAACTGATAACAAAATTTTAGAAGAAAAAACAATTAAAAAAACAGAACAAAGCAGAAGAAAACATTCAGACAACACACAACAAATTTTTCAAAAACACATTTAAAAAAAGGCAACAAACAGAATAAAAATAAAATTTCAGAAATCAACAACGAAAACAAAAACAACACAATGTTAGGAAGCAGAAAATTTTTGAAAATACAAAATTTTTATGAAACATTGCATTTAAAAAATATCTTTTTTATCTTGAGTTCTGTTGCGGCGTGTTGTTTTCTCTAAAATCTCATTTTTTCTGTTTTGTGTTGTTGTGTTTTCTTGTTGTGTTTTGCACCTCTGGTCTTCCGTACTTTGGTTCACTCTGACATCAGTTTGACTTTATTTTTTTTCTTTTTGGTTTCTACTTTGTGTAGTCATTGTCGCCTCTTTGTCGTCTTCTTGCCATCTCATCGTGGTCTTGTGTTCTTGCTGTCGTCTCGTCGTGGTGTCGTTGTCGTCTTCTTGTCATCTCATTGTGGTCTCGTTGTCGTCTTGTCGTCTCGTTGTGGCTCCGTTTTGTGCGTCGTGTTTGATTGTGTCGGTTTAAATCCAGCTGAAAGTGTGTTTGATCAGCGGTTCTTCTTTGGCTCCTTTAAACTGGGAGTTTGTTCCTCGGCTGCCCTTCGCTCGGCCCGAGTCACCTGGAGGTAAAAATGTTTACGAGCTTCTCCTCGTTAACGAAGCCGCCGCCTTAACGAGCCCAATTAAAAGAATGGCTTCATCTGAGGGTTTATAGGAGCCGAGGCGATGGAGTCACTAAAGTCACTTTTACTGATTGGTTTCATTATTCTGCTTCAGGTTTCCTGTTTGAGCTTCAAAAATGACATAAAATATCAAATTAACTGTTAAAACTGTTGTTGTGGAGAAATGTGCTGATGGAGAGCCGGAAAAGTTTCTCTAAACAGCTTTTTTTAGAAACTAAAACTCATCACATTTAGGCCTAAATCTGGATTAATTACAGTATTTTAATCCTCGCGCTTCACTGTCAGGATCATGTGTTCACTGCGACGACAAACGAAACAAAATTTTTGAAAACGGCTTCTTTGAAAAGGCAACTAACAGAAAAAATATTTAGGAAAAAACATTTTAGAAAAGACAATATTTCACAAAACACTAATTCAAAAAACACAAGAAAACAAAATAACATTTTAAAATAGAGAACACTTCAGATAACACTAAAAGGTTTTTAGAAAACCTAACAGCAAAACATAAAAACAGGGGAAAATTTGGAAACAACAACCACGTTTTAGCAAGTTTAGAAAACAGCTCTATTTTAGAAAGCTTTTGGAAAACAGCACACCAGAAAAAAACCTGCAAATCAAAATATTTTAGAGAACAAAAACCAAAATATTTTGTAAAATAACAACCATGTTTTTAGGAACAAGCAAAATTTCAGAAAGCAATAATTACGAAGAAACAACATTTAAATAAAACAAAACAGAAAAACTTGGAAATCAATACTAAGACTTTTTTAAACATTTTTTTTATTTAGAAAACACAACAACAAAACCATAGAACAGAGAAAAAAGTTTTTAAAACAACAACCACTTTTTAGCAAACCCATTTTAGAAACCAAAAAATATTTCAGAAAACAAGAAAACAGAAAAAAAACGTGGAAACCAAAAAAACCTTTTAAACAGAGGGGAAAAAAAGTAGAAAACACAGCAACCACATGAAAATATTCTGCAGGGCTGGACCCGAATATTCAGTTGTGACGGTGGTATCCAAATATGTATTTTGAGATCTAAATATTTGGAGCTCTTTCTTTTCTTGTTGTGTTCCTGGTTGTCGGTCTTTGTCGAGTCGTGACAGGTTGTGTTGTCTTTGTTGTTGCAGTTGCCCAGAAGATCGTCGCCACCAGGAAGAAGCAGCAGCTCTCCATTGGACCCTGCAAGTCGCTGCCCAACTCGCCGAGTCACTCGTCCGTCTGCTCGACACAAGTGTCGGCCGTCCACATCAGCCAGGTGAGAGGACGACAACGCTACACAACTCACATCCTGGAGGCTGAAACGGACGCACAAACTTTACTGAAGTTACACTCAAAAGACGTAAATACACTCGTAGTACCACTAATCAGACGTCGTAATCCATTCCTGTTTCTATTAATGACGCAGAAAGACAAAATAACCACAGACATGAAAAATGACCACAAAGTGACGTAAAACTTCACCTAAACACACAATTTAACCGGAAATAGATGCAAGATGATCCACAACAACCACAAAGAGACATAAAATGACTACGAAAAGATGGAAAACCTCCACATAAAAAGACAGAAAGATCAAAAATATGCATCAATAACAGTCAACAAAAGTACACAAAGGGACCGCAAGAAGATGCAAAATGACCACAATGCGGTGCAAAATGACCACAAAACTACACAAATGGACCACACAAGATGTAAAATTATGACGAAAAGATGGAAAACTTCCACAAAACAACCCAAAAATGACAAAATAGCATCAAAGATACACAAAGGGTTGCAAGTAGATGCAAAATGACCACAAACAAACACAAAATGATCACAAAAATGATCCAAACTAACACAAAACAACACAGAATGGCCACAAGAAGATACTAAACAAAAACAAAGAAACACAACATGATCATAGAGACACAATGATCACAGAAAGATGTAAAATGACCACAAAAGGACCCAAACTATCACAAAAATACTTGAAAAGACACAAAATGACCACAACAAGATGCAAAACCGACACAAAAATATGTAAAATGACCATAAAGAAACACTAAACAACAACAAAGAAACACTAAATTACCACCAAAAGATTCAAAGTACCATAAAAAGACAACAAATGACCATAAAAAGCTGCAGAACCAACACTTAAGGACACAAAATGAACACAAGAATGACCCAAACTACCACAAAGTTCTGCTAAAAGACAACAGTGAGGTGAAAATTGATGGCAAAAAGACACAAAAGGACCAGAAAAGGATGCAAACTAACTCAGGACAACAAAAAGACACAAAACAACGACAAAGAGACTCAAAATGTCCACAAAAACATGTAAAACTTCAAACAAAAGACACAAATTTACCCCAAAATGCAAAATGACGCAAAGACTCGGTACGGTGAGGTCCAGTCAACAGGAGATACAAAGTCCTGACAGTGAAGAACCTCAAATAGAAACTACTGAGTTTGTAGCGAAATAAAGAGTTTTGAACGTTTTCCATCGGAACATGTTGAGTTGAAAGAGCTAAACGTTTTTCCAGAATCTTCGTTCTTCCTCCAGAATCTTCTATTCTTCCTCCAGAATCTTCTATTCTTCCTCCAGAATCTTTGTTTTTCCTCCAGAATCTTCTATTCTTCCTCCAGAATCTTCTGTTCTTCATCCAGAATCTTCCGTTCTTCCTCTAGAATCTTCTGTTCTTCATCCAGAATCTTCCGTTCTTCCTCTAGAACCTTCGTTCTTCCTCCAGAATCTTCGTTCTTCCTCCAGAATCTTCTGTTCTTCCTCCAGAATCTTCCGTTCTTCCTCCAGAATCTTCCGTTCTTCCTCCAGAATGTTCTGTTCTTCCTCCAGAATCTTCGTTCTTCCTCCAGAATCTTCCGTTCTTCCTCCAGAATCTTCCGTTCTTCCTCCAGAATTTTCGTTCTTCCTCCAGAATCTTCGTTCTTCCTCCAGAATCTTCTGTTCTTCCTCCAGAATCTTCCGTTCTTCCTCCAGAATCTTCCGTTCTTCCTCCAGAATGTTCCGTTCTTCCTCCAGAATCTTCGTTCTTCCTCCAGAATGTTCCGTTCTTCCTCCAGAATCTTCGTTCTTCCTCCAGAATCTAACGTTCTTCCTCCAGAATCTTCTGTTCTTCCTCCAGAATCTTCTATTCTTCCTCCAGAATCTTCGTTCTTCCTCCAGAATCTTCTGTTCTTTCTCCAGAATCTTCCGTTCTTCCTCCAGAATCTTCCGTTCTTCCTCCAGAATCTTCCGTTCTTCCTCCAGAATCTTCGTTCTTCCTCCAGAATCTTCGTTCTTCCTCCAGAATCTTCGTTCTTCCTCCTGAATCTTTTATTCTTCCTCCAGAATCTTCTGTTCTTCCTCCGGAATCTTCCGTTCTTCCTCCAGAATCTTCGTTCTTCCTCCAGAATCTTTTATTCTTCCTCCAGAATCTTCGTTCTTCCTCCGGAATCTTCCGTTCTTCCTCCGGAATCTTCGTTCTTCCTCCAGAATCTTCGTTCTTCCTCCGGAATCTTCCGTTCTTCCTCCGGAATCTTCGTTCTTCCTCCAGAATCTTCTGTTCTTCCTCCAGAATCTTCTGTTCTTCCTCCAGAATCTTCCGTTCTTCCTCCAGAATCTTCCGTTCTTCCTCCAGAATCTTCCGTTCTTCCTCCAGAATCTTCGTTCTTCTTCCAGAATCTTCGTTCTTCCTCCCGAATCTTCTATTCTTCCTCCAGAATCTTCTGTTCTTCCTCCGGAATCTTCCGTTCTTCCTCCAGAATCTTCGTTCTTCCTCCAGAATCTTTTATTCTTCCTCCAGAATCTTCGTTCTTCCTCCGGAATCTTCCGTTCTTCCTCCGGAATCTTCGTTCTTCCTCCAGAATCTTCTGTTCTTCCTCCAGAATCTTCTGTTCTTCCTCCAGAATCTTCCGTTCTTCCTCCGGAATCTTCCGTTCTTCCTCCAGAATCTTCGTTCTTCCTCCAGAATCTTCCGTTCTTCCTCCAGAATCTTCCGTTCTTCCTCCAGAATGTTCCGTTCTTCCTCCAGAATCTTCGTTCTTCCTCCAGAATCTTCTGTTCTTCCTCCAGAATCTTCTGTTCTTCCTCCGGAATCTTCCGTTCTTCCTCCAGAATCTTCGTTCTTCCTCCAGAATCTTCCGTTCTTCCTCCAGAATCTTCCGTTCTTCCTCCAGAATGTTCCGTTCTTCCTCCAGAATCTTCGTTCTTCATCCAGAAGCTCTTCGATCCTCGTCCTTCAATCCTCCATTGATTAGTCATTAAAAAGCCATCTTTCAGCCGCTGACTCCCCAAAGACAAACGCTTATCTGCCTCGCCTCCACACAGCTGATCGCACTGCAGAGGATTCACTGTCAGAGCATCACAGACACACAACACAGACACACAATAGTAGTAAGAGACACCAAATTACCTCTAAAGACGTGAACGAATGACTAAAAGATCATAATACAACCAAAAGGAGACAAAAATAACCAATAAACGACACTAAAAGACCACAGAGATGTTAAAAGTCCTACAAAAGGACACAAAATGACCACAAAATACCCAAACGACCACAAAGAAACGCAAATTGACCACAAAAACAACACAGGAGACATGAAGTGACAACAAAGACACACTAAATGATTACAAAGAAACACCAAATGACTAAAAAAAGACCACACAACGATGTAAAAGTCCTACAAAAAGACCCAAAACCATTACAGAGACACAAAATTACTGCATAAAGACGCAAAATAAGCATAAAAAGACACAAAACAACTACAAAGAGACAAGAAATTACCAAAAAATTACCGTATCAAGATGTAAAAACCCTACAGAGACACAAAACCATTACAGAGACACGAAACTACCACATAAAGATGCAACATGACCATCAGGAGTACAGAAAAACTACAAAGATACACAAAACACCCACAAAGAGACAGAAAAGGAACTGATAAAGATGTAAAGGTCCAACAAAAAGTCACAAAACAACCATAAAGAGACGCAAAACAACCACACAGACGCAAAACGACCACAAAGAGAGACAAAACGATCACAAAGAGACACAAACCCCCACAAAGACACACAAACCAGCACCATCATCTGTCCTTCCTGTTTCCAGACCAGTAACGGAGGAGGAAGTCTCAGCGATTATTCGTCTTCGGTGCCGTCGACTCCCAGCACCAGTCAGAAGGAGCTCCGGATCGACGTCCCTCCGGCCACCAACACCCCGACGCCGGTCAGGAAACAGTCCAAACGCCGCTCCAACCTCTTCACCGTGAGTACCGTCTCCATGGCAACGCCACAGAAATCCAGTTTCATACCCTCAGAAAGGTGCTTCAACGTCCTGACAGTGAAGCATGAAAAGTTCTATTCAGTGTTTCTGAGCGTTTTTTTTATCCGAGTGGCAGATAAAATGTCCTTTTATTGTTAGGCTGCTGACAGTAGAACATTAAAACTGCATAAAAACAATTGTTTTTCATGTTGGTTCGTACATTTATTGGGATCTAGCATCAAGTCATGACTATTTTCACATTTTTGGGATTTGAAACTGAGAATATTCCAGATAAACGACCTGAAACAAGCAAATATTTGGCATTTTTGCCAAAAACTGTGCTAAATTAGTCTAAAAATTACTGTAAAAATGGCCAAAAGGACAATAACAGGGTTTAAAATGACTCAAAAGTTGTCCAAAACAATGAAAATTGTCCAAAATTGACTCAAAATGTGTCCAAAATCATTTAAATGTGCAAAATTGCTCAAGAACTTGATTTAAATGTATTCAAAACTATGAGATCTGTCCAAAATGACGAAATCTTGAGAAAGACATTGGATCAAAATGTTTTCAAGACGACCAAAATCTGAAATATATAATATATAAAATGTATAAAAATGTTCCTAAATCATTTTTAAAAAGTCCAAATCATTCTAAAAAAAAAAAAAAATGTCCTAAACAACTCAAAAGTTATCCTGAATGATTTGAAATTTGTCCTCAGTAATTAAAGAAATTTTCCTAAAGTTTGTTTTTTAAAAAATATATTCTAAGTGACCCAAATTGGTCCTGTTGGATTCAAAAATTTGTATTAAATGACAAAAAAGTTGTTCTATTGGTTTCAATTAAAAAAAAAAGTCCTGAATTATTATTTTTTTAAATCTATTTTTTTTTTCAAAATTGTCCTGAACGAATTGAATTTGTCCTCAATGATTCAAAACTTTGTCCTAAAATTTTCCTAAATCATTCAAATAATGTTCCAAATAATTAAAAAACTTGTGCTGAATGACTTCGACTAAATCATTCAGAAACTTCTCCCACATCATTGAAAAAATTAGTTCTAAACAAGTCAAATAAGTAATTATCTGCTTGCTTCATGTGGTTTATTGAGGTTTTATCTGCTGAGAAGCTGCTAAAGACTCCACATTTAAGACGTCACCTTTAGCGTGGAGCTTTTTAAACATCTCCTGGACCCGAGTTCCAGCAGAACCCACGGTTTTTCATGTTTCCGTAACGAGCCTCGGCTGAAGCCTCTCTCTGATCTCTATCTGCAGTCGAGGAAGGCGAGCGAAGCCGACAAGGACAAGAAAGGCCTGGAGGCTCGAGCCGACAGCATCGGCAGCGGGCGAGCCATCCCCATCAAACAGGTGAGCTCCTCTGAAGCCTCGTTAACACAAACACTTGACTTCAATTAGCGTCTGGGGTCTCAGGGGTCCGCCAGCCGTCATTAGCTCGACGCTCGGACACTTCGGGCCGCTTCAAAGCCGCCGCCGCCTTTTCAAGGAACAAAAGCAGCAGAGGAAGAAGAAGAAGAGGAAGAAGAAGAGGACGAGTCGACCTCCCGGCTGCCGCGGCGACGGCAGCACCTGAGTCTGATCCTAATTCCCCTCAAACGAGCAAATCAGCCAATTAGCGGCGCGGCAGCGGAGTCGCCTCGCCTCTGATCTGTGTTTGTTTCTGGAGAGGTTTGATCACGACCAAACGCTGGAGGCTAAACGTGTCCAAAGTCACGAAAATTAGTCCAGAGGGGCTGAGAAGTGCTCCAGATGGGCTAAAGACCGGCCCAGAACGGCGAAAACATGACCTGAATGTCTCAACAGTTGTCCAGAAAGACAAACTAGTGTCTACAGTTGTTCAAACTTGATCCAAAAAAATCACATTTTTCTCAAAATAGCTCAAAATTTGTCCCAAATGACAATGAGTGACCACAAAAGTGTCTAAAGAAGTTTGTCTAAAATTCCCCAGCGGTGACAAAATCTCTTAAATGACTCCAAAATGGTCCAAATGGACAAGAGACCGGCCCAGAATGACAATACATGTCATAAATGACTCAGCAGTTTTCCAAAAAGACAAAATAGCATCTAGAATTCTTCAGACTTGGTGCAAACAAAGCAATTTTTTATAAAAGCAACTCAGTGACTGAAAATGTGAATCACTGACCAAAAGGTTTAGTTTAAAGTCCAACAGTGGAAAAATGTCTTGAAAGACTGAAAATGGTTCAAATGGAGCAGAGATAAAAAAAAAAAAAAACAGTTCAAATATCCCCTAAATTACCTAAAGAGTGTCCAAAATTATTCAACTTGGTTCAAAAAGAAATTATTTCCTCTAACATGACTCAAACTAAAAACAATTTGTCTTAAAGGATTCTTTTTAAATTGTCCTAATTAACTAAAAAATTCAGAAAAAAGTCATACGCGACTCAAACATTTGTCCTAATAAACCCCAAAACTTTCTGCAAATGGTTCAAAAAATATTTCTCCATTGATTCAAAGATTTGTTCAAAATGATTCAAAAGTTTGTCCTTAATGACCCGTCAATTGTCCAAAAAGACTGAGAATGTCCCCCTAAATGACAAAAATGGTGTCAAGAATTCTTCAAACTTGGTCCCAAAAAAATCACATTTTTCTCCAAAATGAGTCAGTGACTCAGTTTGCCCCAAATGATCATCACTGACCAAAGAAATGTCTAAAATTATCCAACGGTGACAAAACCTGCCTTAAATGGCTCAGAAACGTGTCCGAATTATTCAAAAAGTTGTATTGTAAATGAATAAATAATAAAATATTGTCTAAAATCACTCTGCAACTGTCCAGAATTACTTAAAATGTCATAGTAAATGAGCAGAATTACAAAGTTTGTCCTAAATGACTCAGATATTTTTCCTTAATCATTCAGAAATTTATCTTAAATGACTCAATAATTTGCCAAAAGTGATTAAAAAATTTGACTGATTCAAAATCTGTCCTGAATGACTTCAAAATGCGTCCTGAAGCATGAAAAAGTTTGTTCCTCATCATTCAAAAGAAATGCTCCGATTACTTCAAAAACGTTGATTCCAGTAAATGACAAAAGATGCTAAATGTGGTGACCTGAAATTAGTTGGAAAGGATTTTAAAGTCTTTCATGATTCCTACTTGGTCCAGAATTCTAAACATCAAACAAATATTTTCCAAAAAAAGTCACATTGTTTTCGTAAATGATTTTTAAAATGTCCGGATTAACTCCAGTTTGTTCTAAATGATGTTAAAAAGTGTCCTAAGCAACTTGTTTTTATGATAACGGACTTATTTTATTACAACAGACTTATTTTTGACTGTAGCTGTCTCGGTAATCGTCCCGTCGCTGGGCTCTAAACGCCGTCTGAAGCGTCCCGGCGGTGCTTCCTCCTCCTCCGGTCCATCATTAGTTCGGGTTTCCAGCCTCCTCCTGTTCCTCTTCAAAGTTCCACCGCTCCTCTCGTCTCGTTTCTACGGGAATAAAAGCTGCAGAAGAAGAAGCCCTCCCTGCTGCCACGGCGACGGCAGCACCTGAGTCTGATCTGGTTCTTCTCAAACGAACAAATCAGCCAATTAGCGGCGTCGCCTGGTCTGTGATCTCTAATGAACCAATCGGACGTCTGATTGAGGGCCGAGCTACAGCAGAGAGAGACGGTTTCACTTTCGCTTTCAGTAATTGCTGCCAAACGGCTGGAAGTCCTCCTGGGCTGCTTCTTCTTCTGTGGTGTTGAAGCAGCGCAGCAGGAAACACTTGAGGTTTCATTTCTAACCACAGCTGCTGCTGAGCTCATTTTATTCACCTTTTCAAGCCAAACTTTATTCTTTTCTGCTCAGATTTTCACTAAAATACATTTTAACCCTCTAAAGTCTAAACACTTTTAGCTCGTGTTTAATGTTTTCTGGCTTTGGGTTCATTTTTTTCAAGTCCTTCATAACAAAAACCCGTCTAATGATGGGTGAAATTAGTCAAAAAAATGTCTGAAATTTGTCTGAAAATTACTTCACAGTTCTTGAAAAATGACTTAAAATGTGTCAAAAGGGACAAAAATTGTCCCAAAGTGTCCAGATTAACAAGAACTTTACTACTTACTGACTCAGAACTATGAAATGTGTCCAAAAGGACAAAATCGTAAGAAAAAAATTGGCTCAAAATGTTTTCAAAACAACAAAAATCTGAACAAAAAAGTGACTCAAAAATTGCCCTCAATAATTTAAAAAAAATCCAAAATTTTTCAAAAAATTGTCCTCAGTAATTTAAAAAAATCCAAAATTTTTCAAAAAATTGTCCTCAGTAATTAAAAAAAATCCAAAATTTTTCAAAAATTGTCCTCAGTAATTTAAAAAAATTCCAAAATTAAAAAAAAACATCCTCAGTAATTTTTAAAAAATCCAAAATTTTTCAAAAAATTGTCCTCAGTAATTTAAAAAAATTCCAAAATTAAAAAAAAACATCCTCAGTAATTTTTAAAAAATCCAAAATTTTTCAAAAAATTGTCCTCAGTAATTTAAAAAAGTCATTTTTTTTCAAAAAATTGTCCTCTAATTTTTAAAAAAATTCCAAAATTTTTCAAAAATTTGTCCAAAGCAACTCAAACGTTGTCCTGAATGACTTTGAAATGTGTCCTAAATTATTCAAAAATTTGTCTGAAACAAATCAATTTTTTTCCAAGTAATTCAAAATTTGTCCTAAATTTTTCCAAAAAAATGTCATAAATTCTTTTAATATTTGTCTTAAATGACTCAAAAATCCTTAATCATTTAAAGATTTCTGTAACATCATTCAAAAATTTGTCTGAATGGATATATTTTTTTAAAACTTCTTAATTATTGAAAAAATTGTCCTTAATTACTCCAAAATGTGTCCTAAGTCTTTCAAGTCTTTTTTCAGTCTTTTTCCTATTCAAAGATGTTCCCCAAATGACTCAACAAATTGTCCAACATGATTCACAATTTCTAAATTTGTCCTAAATCATTAAAATGTTGTCCTGAGCAACTAAAAAATGATCCTGAGTGACTGAAATTTGTCCTCAGTGATTAAAAAATAATCCATGAAAAAATCCATGTCTGAAATCACTAAAAATTTTGTTCTAATGGATTCAAAAAAATTGTTCTGATTGATTCAAAAAACTTCCCTAAATGATACAAAAATTTGTCCAAAGCAACTCAAAAATTGTCCTGAATGACTCAAAAATGTGTGAACGACTTTAGAAAGCATTTTGCAGGTGGTTGAATAATTAAATTAATCGTTTTTAGGAGTCGAGTTTCTAATTTTACGTCTTTAAAAAGACAAAACGAGAAAAACTGAGCTGGAAACTGAAAAGCTTCGACACTTAAAATGTGAGAAAGTCGTGTGTCGTGACTCAAAAACGATCCTAAATGATGAATATTTAATTGATTAAAGCAGTTTATTGATGAAAAATATCATAATGAGAGAATATTGATTAACATTAATGACCTGTCAATCAAGCAGTGTGGGCGGGGCTTGTTCTTCTTCTACTGTTTGTTATAGCGTGTGTGTGTTCCTGTGTGTGCTGCGGCCACTTGTTGCGTGTCCTGATCTCATTAGTGCGACTCTCAGCGCGACACTCGACATGTTGAGGTGACGAAGGTTCACTTGTGAGAGGAAACGCCCTCGTTAACGGAGTGGAGCTCGTTAAAACCCACTCACACACTAACGAGGACGGGGCGGGATCCACTCTGACACAATTATCTGCTGCTAAACGCACACAGTCGCACACAAACACACACATTTAGACACAGGAAAGCAGAAAAACAGCGTTCAGCTCCATTTCTTCTTCTGCTGTTTTAGCCTCATGTCGGACACAATTATTCCAAACCTGTCTGAACAAAAAGATCAGAAATCTTTACAAATGTCTTCAAAGTGGCTCCAAATCTGCCCTTAATAAACAAAAACACTTTAAAGAGTGACTCAATCATGTCTGTAGTGGCAAAAACGCATCCCAAAGGGCTTTAAATGTCTCAAATACTTCTCAGTCACTGCAAAAATGACTCAGAATTTGTCCAAAACTACCAAAAAAAATGTCCAAAACAACTATAAATGAGTCTAAAATGTTTTTAAAAATGTGAACGATTTATAGATTTTAATGAATGAATTGAAACCTCAGATTGTCCAAAGTGACTTCAAATTTATCTGAAACAGGACAAAAGTCCAAAAGCGTTAAAAATGTTTTGCAAAATGACATCAAATATGTCAAAAATGCCAAAACTGGACCAACCAAGCGTTTAAAATTATGAAAATGATTCCAAAATGACTGAAACTTGTTCCAGATGACACATAATTTGTCAGGTAGGACTTAAAACCTGTCCAAAATGGGGAAAATGGTTCCATCTTTTGAATGAATGACCCCAAACTGGCCAAAAAATGGACTTGAAGAACCACATTTGTGGTGTTGAACCATTTGTTTTGGTTTTGGTCCATTTTTTTAATGGTTTTGGATCCATTTGTTTTGACTTCAGAGCCACATTTGTGGTTGTGGATCCATATTTGTGTTCCTGCAGCCATCTTTGTGATCTTCGATTCATATTTGTGGTGTTGGACAGATTTGTTGTGGTTCTGGACCCATCGTTGGGGTGTTGGAAACCCATTGTTGTGGTTTTGGACTTATATTTATGGGGACGGAGCTGTCTTTGTGGTGTTGGAAGCTCATTGTTGCAGTTCTGGACCCATCGTTCTGGTTCTGGACCCATTGTTGTGGTCCTGGACCCATTGTTGTAGTTCTGGACCCATCTCTGTGGTCCTGGACCCATCGTTGTGGTCCTGGACCCATCGTTCTGGTCTTGGACCCATCGTTGTGGTCCTGGACCCATCGTTCTGGTCTTGAACCCATCGTTGTGGTCCTGGACCCATCATCCTGGTTCTGGACCCATCGTCGTGGTCCTGGACCCATCGTCCTGGTCCTGGACCCATCGTCCTGGTCCTGGACCCACTGTTGTAGTTCTGGACCCACTGTTGTGGTCCTGGACCCATCGTCGTGGTCCTGGACCCATCGTCGTGGTCCTGGACCCATCGTCCTGGTCCTGGACCCACTGTTGTAGTTCTGGACCCATCGTCGTGGTCCTGGACCCATCGTCGTGGTCCTGGACCCATCGTCCTGGTCCTGGACCCGTCTCTGAATTCCACACTGACTTCCAGCTGTGCGTACTGGTCCTGCTGCAGCCTTCAGTCAGAACCAGATGTTTGGATGTTGAGCTTGGGTTCTGATGTTGGTCTCTGAGGATTCAGCGCCGCTTCCTGCCGAGTCGCCGCCACGCCGAGCTGCCGGCTTCCTGTCGTCCATCTTTGTTTACAGAGGCTGTTGGCGGCGCCGACATCTGCTCCACGACGCTAATTAGCCGCTAATTACCGGAGAGAGCGGCGAGTCGCCGGCCGGCCGAGAGCTTTGAAAAGCAACAATCTGACAAATTAATTTGCTGGAGCCGCCGGGACCAAGTCGCTGTTTCCTGAAAGCTTTATTTACTCCGAGTCCACCTGAGACTGACGACAGGTCCGCTAACAAACGTCTTTATTTCTGCTGCTGGAGCAGATTCTCACCAGAACCAAACCGGTCAGAACTTCATCCAGACAGGAAATGAATGAAAATGATTTGTTGACTGTGGACATGTCAGTTATGTTAGATTAATCATTTTGGACCGGTTTAATGTCATTTATGACCATTGTTATTAGTTTGACTACGTTCTTGACATGATCTTGATATTTGGACCAATCTGAAGTCATTTTAGACAAACTGTAAGGTCTTTTGGGAAAGTTTGAAGCATTTTTTTGACTAATTTTTTGTCATTTTATACAAGAAATTTGACAAATTTCGACGAACTTCTGACATTTGTTTGAGAAAATAACATATTAGTTAATCATAATATATTATGTATAATAGTATATGATAAAATAAATTGCCTCTAAAATAACTCGAATCTGTAAAAATGTGTTTTATTGACCCACAAATTGTCCAAATAATATATTTTATTTGTATAGGACTTTCCAAATTATTCACTTTTGGCCCAAACTGACTCACTGTTGGTTCTAAATGCTTCAAAACCTGTCAACAATAGCTTCATATTTGTCTACAAATGACTCAATATATCACCATAATGATTTAATTTGATCTAAAATAACTTCATATTGATCTAAATGGATTTAATATTGACCTAAATTGACTTATTATTAATCTGAACTGACTTAATATTGATCTGAACTGAATTAGTATTGACCTAAAGTGACTTAATAATTGTATAAACTGACTTAATATTGATCTAAACTGACTTATTGAGCTAAACTGACTCAGTATTGATCTAAACTGACTTAATATTGATCTAAACCGACCGAGTGTTGATCTCAACTGACTTAATATTGATCTAAACTGACTGAGTATTGATCTAACCCTTTAAGCTTCAGTCATTTCCAGCCGTTTTCAGTACAAAAAAATCGCTAATATTCTATTTTTAAATAAAAAAAATTACGAAAAATACGGGGAATATTGGACGTGCATCGGGAGGTGCATTTCCTTGAAAACGACCGATTCGTGGATTTTATACCGACTTCAGGACATGTTTTGGATAAAATAGTTTACTGGCTTGTGTCATCTGGATGTAAAAGGTTGGATTATGGCCGTTTTTTGTGGAATCTTTTTTTTTGTGTGTAATAATGAACCCGGAAATGTGAGTCGCGCTGTGTGCGTTGAAGCCGTGTATAGAGAACGGATGGATGAATATTTGTTTTTGTCGGACAAATGTGTTTTTCTCACCCGCTGTGGTAATCGCATCTGAAAGTGGTTTATACCGGCGGATTCATGAGAATCTAAGCTTTCCATCGGCGTATAGTGTTTGTATAATCGCGTTTGCAGCCTTCGGACATTCTTGAAATTCCTATGCAAATTAGTAGGTGTACCGCCGGCGGTACACTGAAGCTTAAAGGGCTAAACTGACTTAATATTGATCTAAACTGACTTAATAATGACCTAAACTGACTTAATATTGACCTAAACTGACTTAATATTGATCTAAACTGACTTATTGTTGATGTAAACTGACTTAATAATGACCTAAACTGACTTAATATTGATCTAAACTGACTTATTGTTGATGTAAACTGACTTAATAATGACCTAAACTGACTTAATATTGATCTAAACTGACTTATTGTTGATGTAAACTGACTTAATAATGACCTAAACTGACTTAATATTGATCTAAACTGACTCGGTATTGATCTAAACTGACTTAATATTGATCTAAACCGACTTAATATTGATCTAAACTGACTTAATATTGATCTAAACTGACTTAATATTGACCTAAACTGACTTAATATTGATCTAAACTGACTTATTGTTGATGTAAACTGACTTAATATTGATCTAAACCGACTTAATATTGATGTAAACTGACTTAATATTGATCTAAACTGACTCAGTATTGATGTAAACTGACTTAATATTGATCTAAACTGACTTGATGTAAACTGACTTAATATTGATCTAAACTGACTCAGTATTGATGTAAACTGACTTAATATTGATCTAACTGACTTAATATTGATCTAAACTGACTCAGTATTGATCTAAACTGACTTAATATTGATCTAAACTGACTCAGTATTGATCTAAACTGACTTAATATTGATCTAAACTGACTCAGTATTGATGTAAACTGACTTAATATTGATCTAAACTGACTCAGTATTGATCTAAACTGACTTAATATTGATCTAAACTGACTCAGTATTGATCTAAACTGACTTAATATTGATCTAAACTGACTTGACTTGGTATTGATCCTGCTTGTTTCTAGAGGGTTATCTGTCTGTCCTGAGCTTCCTTTCCCGTCCATTTCCTGTCTTTTGGTGGTCTTCCTGCTGGTTCTGGTCTGCAGCTGGGACCCCGGCGGCTGGTTAATGTTCCTGCTGACCTCCACGAGTCCTCCCGACTGGGACTCGGACTCGGAGCTGATTAGTGTGGGCTGTAATTGCCTCTCGCGGGGTTGGAGGTTTTGACAAGTGTCGCGGTCCCCCGTCGGCGGCGGCGCTTTGTGAGGAGTCAAATTGGATGCTTAATTCGGCTCTTATTTACCCTGTAATTCATTAGCGCCGGCCGCCATTGGCAGCGGCAGGCTGTAATTTCACGCTTCGCAATAAAAGATGTCTCATAATCTGCTTCATTTAGCAGCCAAAGAATTTAATGAAATTAACTGCGGCCCTAATTAAGACGGTGAATATTAAAGACCTGCTATCAAGCTTTAACGAGGGCGACATGATCCGCCTTCCGCCGGATCGAAAAATATCATTTCCCTGGGAAAGGTTGTCGGCGCTCGGAGCCATTTTGGCCGAGATGACATTTCTGTCATGCACGCTAACCCCTGAAATGAGATTTTTCGGGGGCGGAGGATGTCGCTGCCTTTTTTTTCTCCTCCGGTTTGAGAAATAATTAAAACAACGAACACAGGCGTCAATCAAAGAGGGTTTTTCTGAGCGTGCTCATTACGCCGTCTCCACGGAGACCCCGTTTTGTTTGGCGGGAAAGAAGCGTCCCGGCGGTGGCTTTGTTGTCGCACCATGTGTGCGTGTGTGTGTGTGTGTGCGCGTGTGTGTGTGCGTGTGTGTGTGTGTGTGTGTGTGTGTCGTCGTGGCAATGATGATGAAGCCGGCTGAAGAGCGACCCGAGGCGGCGACCAGCCTCATCCTCCTCCTCATCCTCCTCCTCATCCTCCTCCTCATCCTCGCTGAGGTTTTTAGCCGCTAATGAATTGAGACTGTTGAAGTAAGGTTTGGATAATTGAGTTTCTAATTAATTAACCAGAACTCTCATCAGATAAATCAGCCCCTCATCATCTCATTCTCCTTCTTCCCCTTCTTTTTCGTATTTTTAGTGTTTTTCAAAAAGAAAACGTCGACTAAAGAGATTTTAAGGGACGAGGAGTTCAAGGATGGTGGGAAAGTTGATAATCTGTCATTTTATTGGTTCATTTTTTGTAGTTTCTGGCTGATAAATGGTGAAATGTTGCTGATTTTATGAAGACATGTCAAACAGAGGGTTAATGTGAATAATTAATTCATCACAGAGTCAATAGAATATGAATAAATAAGATAAAAGTGGAATAGTTCTTGTCTTTTAGGGAAACCTTTGAGTCCTTTTATTAACTGTGTTTGTCATTTAGAAAAAAAAGTAAATTTTGACCATTTTTAAATAATTCTGGATGTTTTTATATCATTTTGGACACATTCTTGACTTTAAGGATTATTTTAAGCTATTTTGGAAACTGGTGAGTTGGAATTAGTTGTTTTGGCTCTGGTCAAGTTTCAAGTCAGTCAACTGTTACAGACAAAATGCAAGAAAGATAAAAGTGTTTTAGACACATTCTTGATTTTTATGGGAAACTTTGAGTCATTTTTGTGTCATTTAGGACAAACTTTGAGTCAGTTTGAAGTAATTTAGCACAATATTCTGTCATTTTCGACAATTTTTTAAAAATTATGGACGTTTTTTTGTAATTTCGGACACGTTGTGTTTTAGGGCAAACTTGGAGTCATTTTTATGTCTTATGACAAATTTAAGCTGTTTTGCAGCTTGGTGACTCATAATTAACTTATTATTAGCTGTTTGGGTCCTTGTCAACTCCTTCTACTGTCACAGAAAAAATGAAATATAATAATATAAAAGTTGAGGTTTAGCCCAGTTGTTGTCTTTCAGGTGAAACTTTTAATCATTTAGGACACATTTTTAGTCAGTTTGAAGTCAATTTTCTGTCATTTTGGAGAATTTTTCACCATTTCAGGACGTTTTTGATCATGTCAGACATGTTCTTGACTTTAACGGATGTTATGAGTCGTTTTAGTAAAACAATGTTTCAGTCATTTAGAAAAAAAATCAGTTTGGAGGAATTTTACATAATTATTGATAATTATTTTTGCATGTTTTTTTTAAACACATTTTTGTCTCTTATGGGAAATTTTGAGCCGTTTTTGTGTTCTTTAGGACAAATTTTGAGTAATTTTCGAAAAATATTGTCAGTTTGAAGTCGTGGTCAAAAAAAATCAGTTTCATCAAGTTTTCCTTCATTACAGACATTTTAAATGTAATTTTGGACACATTCTTGTCTCTTAGGACAAATTTGAACTGTTTCAGACACTGGTGCATCGTAATTAGTTGGTCTGGTTCTCCTATGGCCACAGAATAAATGTAATGAAGTCCTAATATTGGGTATAAAAGCGGTCCTGGAGGTAATCTGTGGTGTTAAAGTGTTGTGTTTGTGCTTCGACCTGCTGATGGGGGTTCAGGCTGATCTCTGGTCTTTTATTGGGCCTCGCTGTCGCCGTGGAGATTACAGGATGATGGATGACCCGGTCGGCGCTCCGGCCGGATCAGATGGTCGCGGCGATACGGCGGTGAGGCGTTCGCTGACACGAAGAACAAAAGACGTGGTCTCTGGGAGGGTTTGTCCAGAAATGTGCTGTCAGGCCTCGGGAGAGTCCATTGTGAGAGCAGAATGGGGGTGATGGAGCGATTAGAGGTTCGTCTGAAATCATCAGGAAGCCTCAGGTCCAACTTCCTGCTAACGAATGACTCCATCGGTCGGCTGGAGGGAAGCCGACGACCTTTTCTGAAGAAGGACGACGGCAGATAATCCCATAATAATCCCACAGCATAGTTTAGGTTGTGTTTCCATTATTTCTACCTTTTATTTGATTTATTTCTGTCCAAAATGACTCCTAAAGGATCAGAAATGACAAAAAAAATCTCTAAACTGACTCAACATTTATCCAAAACAGTAAAAAACTTTACAGAATTATTTATAATTCATTCAAAATGTCCAAAATGGTTCAAAATTTCTCCAAGTTTATCTGAAATTACTTGAAATTTGTTCAAAATAACTGCAGTACCTAAATTGCTGAACTAAATTCCTGTTTCTGTACGGCTCAACAGACTTTCTACCTTTATTTGACATGTTTCAGTTCAAAATGACTCTTAAATGATCAGAATTGACAAAAACTGTCTAAACTGAAAAACGTGTCAAGCAAGACTCAACATTTTCCGCTATTTAGAACACTTTGAATATTACCTCAAAAAGTCTAAACATTCAAATTTATTCCAAAAATTATCCAGAATGGCCTCAAATTCTTCTACTGTTGCTTTGATTTAGACTTTCTTTTCTTGTCATTCATCGTGGTCGGACCAAACCAGAAACATCACGATCTCTTCATGGTTCTTGGTTTTGAACTCTTCCTTGAATCGATGCTGTTGGATGTTTTTAGGTGCTTAACAAATGTCTTCAACTCTTGGATTTCCTTGAATTAGCGACCTGTTTTCAAGAACAGTTCCCTGTTGAGTTTGGTGTTTTTAGGACCTATGTTGACGTCTTTTCTTACTCCATCTTGGTTGTATCCTTTCAAACTTAACACACTTCTTGGTTTAGAACACACAAACCTCAGTAATGTCTTCAGACTTTTTTAGATGCTTAACAAATATCTTCAGTTTTTGGATTTCCTTGAACCAGCAACCTGTTTTCAAGAACAGAGAGTCTCTTGTTTAGTTTAGTGTTTTTAGGGATCTTTGGAGACTCTAAAATCTTAGATTTTTTTCTTTTTAACTTAGTTCTGGTCGGATCAAACCAGAAACATCACAATATTTTCAAGGGTCTTGGATTTGAACCCTTAAATCGATGCTGGTTTTAGACACTTAACGAATGTATTCATCTCTTGGATTTCCTCAAACAAGAGACATTTTCTTGCACCACAACCCCACAATACTTCATGTTGGACAAAATATTAAAGAACTGAATGTCTTCAAGGTACCTTAGTGTTTTTAGGGATCTCTAGAGACTTTAAAGTCTTGAATAGTTTCTTCATCCATCCTGGTCCTACAAACTCAGAGACATCGTAGTTTCTTCATGATTCTTGGTTTTGAACCTTTAAACTGATGCTGATGGACATTTTTAGACACCAAATGAAGGTTATCATCTCTTGGACTTCCTTGAACCAAAGACCTGTTTTCAAGAACAGAGGGTTTCCTGATGAGTTCAGTGTTTTTTCAGAATTTCTAGAGGCTCTAAAGTCTTGAAAAGTTTGTTTTTAGCTTAGTTCTGGTTGGACCAAAACAGAAAACATCACGGTCTCTTCATAGTTTTGGTTTTGAACCCTTGAACTGATGCTGTTGGATGTTTTTAGATGCTTAATGAACGTTTTCATATTCACTGAGGTACGAAAACTCAAAGTATTAAAGAGTTTCCTGATGAGTTTAATGTTTTTTGGGATCTCTAGAGATTCTAAAGTCTTGAATAGTTTCTTTCTTTCTCCATCCTGGTTGTATAAACTCGGAAACATCCTGGTTTTGAATCCTTAAGCTGATGCTATTGAATGTCTTTAGATGCTTAAATGTCTTCGTCTCTTTCATTTCCTTGAACCAGCGACTTGTTTTCAACAACAGAGGGTTTCCTGTTGAGTTCAGTGCTCTATGTCGACATCTGTTCTTACTCCTTCATTCTTCTTTGTTTTGAACCTCCCCGATGCCTCCGGACATCTAAATGATGACTCCATCGTCTTCCTTCCCTCCAGCCGTCGACCTTTTCCTCAGCTCTTCCTGGCGATACTTCACCGGGCCGAGGGTCCTGGAGGGGGAACTATCCCAGGATGTATTTATCCTCCCACATCTATTTTCCACATGGAGACCTTGTGAGCTGTCATGGCCGCCGCCGGTGTGTTGTCATGACGCCCGGGGAGGTGAATAATGGAGGATATTAGCCGTCAGGAGGATTCTAGCGTTCAATTAGCTTCATCTCGCCAAAGTGACGCTTGTCGTCCTGAGGATGGATGTGCAGATTAATACAGGAGAGCAGGAAATATTTAGTTTAGTCCTCCTCGTCCTCGTTCTGCTCGGCAAAGATTTATTCACCGCTGTTTGACGATAAATGTTGTTGTTTTCCTTCCTTTAAGTGAATAAAACCTTCAGAAAATCAATGAAAAGCTGACCGGATCAACCATTTATCAGCCCAAAAGAAGCCGTAAAAACAGAAAGAATCATCAGATTTTCAACTTTCCAACAACCAACTAGTATCTATAATGTGTGATTCTGTCTGAAAAAGCAACCACATCTGAATTAAAATAGTGATTTTTCCACCAAATCGAAAAAGAATATTCAATTTTCTCCAACCAGATTGTGTAAAACAAAAATAAAAAATTTCAACTCCTGACCAAAAAACTGTAATTCTGGAGATGTTTTAGTCAGTTTGGACAGTTTATTGTTCGTTTGAATAAGTTTAAAGTCTTTTTCTTTGTTATTTTGGGCACATTTTGAAAACTTTTGTAGAAATTTAGACTGAGAGGAAAACCAAAGCTACTGGATGGATGAAATAAATGCAGCGTGGCTCAAACAGTGAACAGAGGAGCAGGTTGTTGGAGATCCATTCATCACGGTGAAACACCACACATCTGCTCTGACCTGAAACTACCAACGCTGGAGAAAACAGAGGCTCCACATGCTGTAGATTTGCATTATTTGCTTTTTCAAATTTATTTTGTTTCACTTTTTCAGATTTTTGTCATTTTTGACTAGTATGGAGTCATTAGGGACCAATTTTCAGTTTTTCTGGACAACTTTTAAACCATTTTAGACTATAGTTTTGACAAGTTTTGAGTCATTTTCCACCATTTTAGGTTGTAGATTTATGTTGTTCTGGACAAATAGTTTTATATTTGTTCCAGTGTTTGTCATTTTGAACTTGACTTTGTTTGTTGTACTCTGGAAACATTGCCTGCAGTTCACCACAAAACAGATTTTTTTTTTCTTCCCATTTTTCTTCCTCACAGCTGAGTCATTCCTGGTTTTATGTTTTTGCCGAGCACCTCGGGATTGTTAGATTTTTTTCAGAATGTGGTTAAAGCAAACAATTTATTTCTGGTGAATTTTTTAGCGAGACGTTTGGAATACAGTGATTCTGTGGATCTCAGGTTGATTTTCCAAATTCTTCTGGACGTTTTTTTCAGGTTCTGTTGGTTCAGATTTATCAGATCACAGCTTTGGATGTTTCCGTCTGATGATGTTTGTTTTGTCGGCTGCGGATTAATCAGTTTGATTGATTAGAGCCGATCAGATCCCAGCAGAGTCGAGGCGTCCTAATTGATGCCAGTTGGAAGGTAAACACCGATTGTCCATCTCCGCCCGCTAACGGTCGGTAAGAGGGGCTAATGGATGGTCCGCTGGTCGGACGGCTGCCGGCAGATTTCACTTCCAGCATCAGAAAACTGGTCAAGTGGAGTCTGAGATGCTGCAGGATGCAGTGAATGCACCGCGGCGTGGTGCGTTCACTGTCTGGCAGAACAGCAGGACAAGTCAGTTTGTTAAAGACGGCGGTTCAGTGGAAGCTTCTGACTTGTTTCAGAACAATTTGGGGACATTTAGGACACGTTTGATGTCACTTTAGATGAGTTTCAAGTCTTTTGGATTTTGGGGGGGAAATTTAAAAAAAAAAAAAAGTTGTTTCAGAGGGAAAAAGTGTCATTTTGACAACACAAGTTTGAAACCTTTAGAGAAATTTGGTCAAACTTTCAGTCATATTCAAAATGTTTCAAAACTTTTAGATGTTTTTGCCATTTTGGATAAATTTTGAGACATTTTGGACACATTTTAAAAGTCTGTTTAGATCCTCCATGAGTGATTTCAGACTATTTTTCAAAATTTAAATCCTTTAGGACAAATTGTCATTTTAGACCTTATCTTGTCTTCTAAGATGTTTTTTTATGACTAGTTTTGAGTCATTTTGGAGAAAAAATGGAAATGATTGTTATTGTTGGACAATTTTGAGTCGTTCTGCAAAAGCAGTGTCATTTTGGTCTAATTATTGATTTTTTTTTTTGTTATTTCAGACAGTTTGAGTCATTTAGGACAAGCTTTAAATCCGTTGGGACAAACTATTTGTCATTTTGGACCAGTTCTTGACTTTTAGGACATTTTAATGACAAATTTTGAGTCACTCTGAGAAAGTAATGGTCATTTCAGTCAAGTTATTGTCATTTAGGACCATTTTTTGAGATAGTTTTGAATCATTTAGGGTTTTTTTTTGCAATTTTGGATAAAAGTTTGTGTCGTTTTGGACACATTTTGTGATTTCAGACAAACTTTGGGACATTTTTGTATCAGTTAGGAGAATCTTTGTAATTGTGGACAAATATTGAGCCATTATATGCATTTTTTTTTAAATTAATTAAGACATATTTCAGGTCATTCATGACAGATTTTGAGTCATTTGCAGAAGAAATAAATCCCTTTGAGATCCCATTTTTTGTCAAATTTCATTTTAGATAAATGTTCAGTCTTATGTAAAGGTTTGTGTCTCTTATATTGAGTCATTTTATGTAGTTTTGTCATTTATTGGGACATTTTAATTGTTTTTTTAGAAAAACCGTATAATTTTGGAAAATAATTTGTTATTTAGGATGTTTTTTTTAGACAAACGAGTCATTTTGTGTGATTTTCTTGTTAACTCGGTCAGATTTAAGTGGTTTAAGACGTATTTCATGTTTCGTACGGTCTTTAGTTCTGTCCTGTTCCACACGAACAACTCGACGGTTATTAAATTAGAGCAGAACTCTGGGAGGAATCCATTATTTCAGACGTTTCACTTCCTCCTGTGTCACTCTGAGGCTCCGTCGTCTCGTTATGTCGCCACCAATTACCTCCAGCGAGCCGGCGGCGGCGGCGAGGGTCAGCGCCGACCGAGTGCCGCCACCGACCGGCCGGACTCCATTAACACGCCGTTAATGGCGCCCCGGTCCAGGAAGTGACACGCGTGGCAGCGCCGCTGTAATTGCTAATCAGCGGACGGTTTTATCCGCTCGCCTTCGCCGTGACCTTCTCTAATGAATCCGGCTGACGGAGCGTTAACAGGAAGAAGATTCCTCGTTACCGAGCAGCCAATCAGACGGCGGCTTTACTCACCGTTCATCTGCTGACCGCTGATGTCATAAATACCATTTATCACGTGTTTGTAGTCGTTAAAATCTGAAAGGTTTCAGTCACTCAGCACTCAGTTTGAGTCACTTGTGTCAATTTAGGACAAATTCTCAGTAAATATCACCGTTATTGAGTCATTCTGTTGTATTTTGACTCTTTCAGGACAATCTGGGTTCCATTTTTAGTTATTCTGGGGAAGTTCTTGTAATTTACAGCAGATTTCTGTGCAATTCTGGACAATTTTCTATTTTTTAAGACAAATTTTGAGTCATTTAGGACCAACGTTGTCTCATTTAAAACTAATTTAATGTCATTCTCAGCAAGTTCTTGTTATCCAGAGAAAATGTTGAGTCTTTGATGATGAATTTAGATGGTTTTGGAATGGTTTTAGACTGGTATTGTTCCCTTTTTGACTAGTTTGGACTGATTTTGTTCCTTTTTTTGACTGTTTTTAGATTCTTAGGTGGGTCTTTTTGAAGACTTTTTTCAAGCACAAGAACACCAAACCTACCATCAGGCATGGTGGCAGCAGTATCATGCTCTGGGACTTTCTAGAAATGCTTCTGGACTGGTTTCAGACTGTATGTTGGACTGGTTCAGGACTTTCTTGGGACTGGACCAGGACCAGATCCAGAGTAAAATAAATCCGAAGCCAACTTTAAATTACATCCAAAACCAGGAGAACCAAGACTGGAACTAAACATAAACTAGTCCCAAGAAAGTCCAGAACCAGTCCAACATACAGTCTGAAACCAGTCCTACATCAGAGAGACAACAAATCTAGTTGAACGGCACCAATTCTGGTGCCGTTCAACTAGATTTGTTGTCTTTCTGAGTCAGACTGGAGTCAGTTAAATTGATAGTATAATGATACTGCCACCTCCATGCTTGGTAATAGGTAGAGAGTCCAGAGGAGTCAAAGATCAACCACAAGATTTAAACCATGATCCATATTTCCAGAAGACCTTTAATAAATCTATGAAGAACCAAAATTCCTGATTGTCTGTCCTGTGATTGAATGATTCCTCAACAGGAAGTTCTGAGTTCCAGAAGTCTTAAGAGACAGACGGAAACTTTGGTTCAACGGCTGTATTTTGCGTCGTTAAAGTTGTGTTTCTGCATCATTTTGGACAAACTGAGCAACTGTGGCCAAGTTCCTTCATAATAATAAGTACTACTAATAAATAATTAGTGACAATAAATGAACTTCCTGTTTGTGTGTGTTCAGGGGATGCTGCTGAAGAGGAGTGGGAAGTCCCTCAACAAGGAGTGGAAGAAGAAGTACGTGACGCTGTGCGACAACGGACTGTTGACCTACCATCCCAGCCTACACGTAGGACGCACAACACACACGCACAACACGCACACACACACTGTGTTGATGGTTTGTGTACTAA
Source organism: Acanthochromis polyacanthus (assembly GCF_021347895.1). NCBI lineage: Eukaryota > Metazoa > Chordata > Actinopteri > Pomacentridae > Acanthochromis > Acanthochromis polyacanthus. Next base: position 8,065,212 of record NC_067134.1, on the reverse strand, counting down.
TTAGCGCTCGTCGTGTGTTTGCTCACGTCGTCTCTGATGATGTAAATTTGGGCACTAATGTTTTCTGCTAATTGCCCCGACACACTGCCCCACCGCCGCTTTATTACACCCACACCCACACACAGACGTATTCATGTTGTGTATTAACAGGTTTTTCTCTTTGCTTCATGATCGTTTGTGTCATTTAGGATAAAGTTTGACTCATTTATGTTCATTTTAAACTCATTTTTGTCATTTATCATAAAATCAGAGTTATTTATGGCAGTTTTGAGTAATTTATCATTGATTTAGAGTCATTCTGGACAGATTTTTGTCAATTATCCTACATATTTAGTCATTAATGATGAATTTTGAGTTATTTATGATCAATTTTGACTTCTTTTGGACAAATTTTTGTCAATTATTGTAAATTTTTAGTGATTTATCAAAAATTTTGACTCGTATGATAATTTTTAGTCATTTCTTATTAACTGACTCATATTTGACAAATATTTGTGAATTATTATAGTATATTCTGAGTAATAATGATTGATTTTGAGTCATTTGTCCGACATTTTGAGGGATTTATGACATATTATGATTCATTTATTATTAATTTTGACTCATCTAGGATAGTTTTGTCAATTATATCTTTCATTTTTAGTCATTTTTTTATAAATTCTTATTTATTATTAATTTTGAGTCATTATTTTGGATACATTGCGACAGATTTCTGTTATCGTAAATTTTGAGTCACAATTTTTTTTGTCTGTTTGGACACATTTTTGTCCTTTATTTTTGTTATTTAGGATGACATTTGAGTCATTTATGATACATTTTCCGTCATGTATGTTCTGTATTAACAGGTTTTTCTCATTAATTCATCAGTTTGTCTCATTTAGGACAAAGTTTGACTCATTTATGTTCATTTATTATTAATTTTGAATCATCTGTGACGTTTTTTGTCAGTTATCGTACATTTTCAGTCATTTGTTATAAATTCTGAATTATTTGTTCTTGATTTTGAGTCATTTATGACAAATGTTCAGTCATATTTGACAGAGTTTTGTCATTTATCATAGATCTTAAGTCAGTTATGACACATTTGGAATCATTAATGACAAATTTCTCGTAATTTATCCTAAAATTTGAGTCATTCTGAACAGTAAGCACACATTTTTGGTCACTGGTGATGAATTCTGACAGATTTTTGTCATTTCTGATCAATTTTTAGTCGTGTAGGATGATTTTTGATTTATTTACGAGTATTTTTGAATCATTGGTGATGAAGTTTAAATGAGGACTAAAGTTATTTATGATGAATTTCTTTGTAATATATCATACATTTTGAGTCATTCATGTTGGACTTTTGGTTATTTATGACCATTTTTAGTGATTTAGTCTTAATTTAGACTCCTCTTGGACAGGTTTTTGTCACTCATGGTACATTTTTGTGATTTATAATCGATTTCTAGTCATGTATGACAATTTTAGGTTCCATTATGAGCATTTTGAATCATTTGCTACATTTATCAGTCATTTATGGTGAATACTGTGTCATTTATAAGGAATTTTGGAGAGATTTCTGTCATTTATCATCCATTTTGAGTCCTTTATGATGTATTTTTTTAATTATTGATGTGTGGAGTTTCAGTCTTTGAGGACAGGTTTGGAGTCGCAACAATTTTCGTTGAATTTTTAGTTATTCAGGATGTTTTTGTCATTGATAACGGTGATAAAGAGTCAGTGAGAGGAGGTCTGGGTGGATGGAGGGTAGCAGAACACTTCATCTTTGTTTTTAATAGGTTTGTTTCATGTTTGAGTTGAGTTCCAGTGGGTTCCAGTGTCAGATCATCTGCAGTAGTGTGAGTGTGAGCAGCGTTAAAGGATGAATAATGGAGGGTTGAGGGTTTGATTCCGCCTGCAGCTGAGATGTTTCCCAGCAGCAGCTGATGCAGTAAATTAGTGTTAAAACTCGTCAGTTAACGCGTCAACACAAACCCCCTGCAGCATCACAACGCCAGGTTTCCATCCTCAGCCTCGCATCTGCAGCCCGGCCGTCAATTAGCGTGTTTGCGGAGGCTAATCGAATGAAACCCAATCAGCGCCACTAATTGCCCGACTATGTGCAAAGAAATCACATTAATGTCGCTAATTAAGTGGATGGCAATAGATGCCTCCTAATTGGCCAGAAAAGAGAGAAGATCAGATTGTTTTTATCTGCTGGGTGACAGCAGCAGATTTTAGAGCTGAACGGACTGAACAGATCGGAAGTTGTAGTCGTTGGTTTCAACCTGAGAAATAAAGTTAAAGATCCTCTGAGCATCAAACAGGAAACGTTCAGATGTTAGAGATTCTTCAAACATTCAGCAGTTCTGGACTGGTTTTTGACTTGTTCTAGTCTGGTTCTGGGTTGGTTGTAGATTTGATGTTGGACTAGATGCACATTGGTGTTGGATTGGTTTTAGACTGGTTTTAGATTTGGTTTTGGACTAGTTGTAGACTGGTTCTAGACTGGTTTTGGACTGGTTGAAGAGAGGCTTTGGACTGGTTTTACATTTGGTGTTGGACTAGCGGTGGACTGGTTTTGAACTGGTACTTGGTGTTGAACTGTTTTTAACACCGGTTTTGTACCAGCTTGAAACTGAATTCAAGCTAGTTTAATACCTGATTTTGGACTGGTTTAGGACTGGTTTCGAACTTGCTTCGGACTGGTTTTGTACTTCAAAGTTGTCCTGGTGTCGTCCTGGTTTTGTCCTGGTTTCAAGATTGCTTTGTACTATGTTGTGGGCTGGTTTTTAGTTTGGTTTTAGCCTGGATTTGGACCTGGTTTGGAACTTGCTTCAGACTGGTTTGAGACTGGGTTTTGTCCTATTTTAAGGATTCTGTTGTACTATGTTGTCGGCTGGTTTTAGACTGATTTTGTTCTGTTTTTATGAACCTTAGTCGGATGCGTTTTAGTTTGGTTTGGGGTCTTGGTGTTGGGCTTGTTTTCAACTTACTTTAGCCTGGTTCTGGACTGGTTTTGTGAACCTTAGCTGGACTTGATTTAGCCTGGTTCTGGTCTTGTTTTGGATAGTTTTTTTGGAACCATACTTGTACTTATTTTAGATTTGTCTTGGACTGATTGGGGCTTGGTTTTGTATTGATTTTGGACTGGGTTTGTTCTGTTTTTGTGGTTTAAAGTTGGTTTTAGTCTTGGTGTTGGGCTTGATTTTTGACTTGCTTTAGGCTGGTTCTAGACTGGTTTTAGGCTTTTTTTTGGGCCGTTTTTGGGAACCTTATTTGGATTCATGCTAAATTTGTCCTGGACTGGGTTTAGACTGGTTTTGGACTGGTCTTAGACTGGTTCTGGGCTGGTTCTAGACTTTTTTCACCGTTTTTTGAAATCTTAGTTGGACTCATGTTAGATCCTGGACTGGTTCTGGACTTGGTTTTTACAGTTTTTCTGGACCTTGGTTGGACTTGGTTTAGGTAGGATTTGGACTGGTTTGGTTTGGTTTTTGTGCACCTCAGCTGGACTTGGTTTGGACAGGTTCTGGACTTAGGCTGTATTTGGTGCCTGACTGGTTTGGTTCTGTTTTCCCAACCCTTAGTTGGATTCCATCAGAACTAGAAGCAGCCCCGTCGTCTCGTCCATCGATGGCCTCCACTTCCTCTTCTCCTTCTTCATGTTCTTCTCCTTCTTCTTCTTCTTCATGTACTACTTCTCCTCCTTTGTCTGCTGCCGTGTCTCCATCCATCGATCGTGTTTTGGACGAGCTCTTTATAGATTCATGTTTCTCTGGCTGTCAGCAGTATCCGGCTCTCTGTTCACGTTACATTTGTCACCGCTGCTGCCGTTTAACCGTCCATTTATACCCAGAACACACACATTGTAGCACACACACCGACACACACACATCATAACACACACACCGACACACACTGATCACCACCTGCTGTCGATACAAACATCCGTCCTGGACGCCGCCGTGACTCTCGGCCGATGATGAAAGCTCCGCGATGCAAATGGAGACTCAATTACCTCGGTCAATCTGTCGGAGGGAGTGTGTGTGTTACTCTGCGTATGTGTGTTATAATGTGTGTGTGTGTGGTAATGTGTGTGTTGTAATGTGTGTGTGGAGGGTTTACCCAGCAGGCCTCTGGCTCGAGGACTCTCCAGTGGCTTGTTAAGACGCCGTCGAGAGCACTTGGCTTTGAATTGGCCTTTTGTCAGCCGAGCTGCCAGAGGGAGGCTCAGATCGTTCTAGTCTGTTCTGGTGGTATTCTAATGTGGTTCTAATGATGTTCTAACAGAGTGTGAGTGTTCTAGTCTGTTCTACTGGTGTTCTAATGATTTTCTAACAGAGTGTGAGTGTTCTAGTCTGTTCTACTGGTGTTCTAATGTGGTTCTAATGATGTTCTAACAGAGTGTGAGTGTTCTAGCCTGTTCTAACAGTGTTCTAATGTGGTTCTAATGATGTTCTAACAGAGTGTGAGTGTTCTAGCCTGTTCTAACAGTGTTCTAATGTGGTTCTAATGATGTTCTAACGGTGTTCTAACCCTCTAACAGAGGGTGTGTTCTAACAACTTGTGTTCTAACAGAGTGGGTTTTGACTGGATTTGGACTAATTTTAGACTTGGTTATGGTCTGGTTTTAGATGTATCTGGTCTGGTTGTAGACCTGGCTGTAAACTGGTTTCAGCAGGTTTAAGACTTTATTCATTGGATTTTGATCTGGTTTTAAATGGTTTGAGGCTTGGTTGCAGGATCTGTCTGGCCAGTCTTAGACTTGGCCTTGGACTAGTTTTAGACTTGGTTTTGGGTTCAGACAGATGTTGGTTTTGTTTAAAACTGGTTTAGGACTAGTTTTATGCTGGTCCTGGACTTGGGTTTGGACTGGATTTGAACCGATTTTGAATTGTTGTGTGACTAGTTCTGAAAGTAGGTTTATACCAAGTTTCTGGAGTCGCTTGGGGCTGGTTTCAGACTGATTTTAGACTCGGTTCTTGACATGTTTTTTATTAATTTGAAGTGGTTTCAGACTAGGTTTCTGAAGTAATTTTAGATTTGGTTTATACTATTTTAGACTTCATTTTTATGTGTTTTTTAATTATGGTAAACTGGTTTTAGAACAGTTTTTAAATAGTTTTTGGAGGTGTTTGGTGCTGGTTTTAGACTTGCGTTGGGACAGTTTTAGACTTGGTTTTTAACTGGTTTTAGAACGGTTTTTAGACTTTCTTTTTGGAGTTGTTAGGGGCTGATTTTAGCCTGGTTTATGGCTTTCTTTTGGACTTGGTTTAGGTTTTGTTCTTACTTTTAGACTGGTTTTTCACTGTTTCTACCTGGTCTTGGAGCTTCTTATAGATCCAGATGTTTCTTTATGACTGATTCGATGTTTGGGTTCGTCGTTCTGCTGCTGGATGAAGTTACGACGTTCTGGTGTTTCTAAACTTTACCTCTGCGCTGCAACAAGTCTTAGGAATCGAACATTTGTGTTTCTTCTCGTTGATATTGTTCCGATAAACAGCCGTCTGCCTCGTAGAACTGGCCATCTAATGGATGCTGGAAGTTTTAATGGTTTTAATCCGACCCAGCGGGCCGCCAGAGCTTTGTTTGTGCTCGTCTCCTTCATGTGAAGAGGAGGCCGACCTCCCATGATGCTCTGCTCCTCTGAGGTCACGGCGGCCTGCGGAGGGGGTGGATTTAACAAGCGCCTCTCGTCGGTCATTAACACCTCTCCTCGGCTTTTCATTCCGCCGTCTGATCCTCGCCGTCCGGACCGCCGGGCGCCTCGTCGTCGGAGGCATCCGACGGCGCCATTGCTCATGTTCCGGGTGTGTCGGCGAGCGGGCGGAGCCAATCAGAGCCGGAGTGTTTGGCCACTTGAGCGCCGCTTTAAGGGATTAGCGCAGCTTTGTTTCCATTGTAGAACGTGGAGCTTTGGGAGCGTTATTATCCCAGTAATCCCCCTGATGTGGAGGAGACCCTCACTGCTGCTCCAACATCATTACCAGCACTCCCAGTAAAAGTCAAACATTCAAGCCTCCAAATGGTGTCACAGCTCTGGAAAAACCTCTTTTATTTTATTTCCATTCTAAAGAAGCTGTGAAATGTCTGAATGCTTGGTTTAAAGATGGAAATCTGCAGGAATCAGGATTTTAGAGCTCCACAGATGAATTCAAGTCTCCGAAACAGACTCATGTGATTTCTGTTTATTAACAGTTTTCATCAGCAGCTTTACCTCAATAAAACCTTTAGAGGCTGAAACTAGAAGAGCATCGAGAGGTCAGGACATCCACAGTTCCTGGACTAGTTCACTAATCCTAACCTTGGTTATTGGACTGGTTATAAACTTGATTATTGGAATGGTTCTAGTCTTGATTGTCGAACTGGTCTAGATTTGATTATTGGACTGGTTCTAAACCTGATTATTAGACTGGTTCTAGACTTGATTATTGGACTGGTTCTAGACTTGATTATTGGACTGGTTCTAAACCTGATTATTGGACTGGGTCTCGACTTGATTATTGGACTTCTTGGACTAAGCGGGGGTTTTGACTACTTTTAGGTTTTTGATGTAGCTTCAGATTGGTTTGAGACTTGGTTTTAAACTGGTTTTGGACATTCTTTAAGGCAGGTTTCAGATTGGTTTTTGATTCATCCGAGACAGGATTTTTGACTGGTTTTAAAATGGTTTTTAATTTTATTTTTTGAACTGGTTTTGGTTGTAGTTTTTGGTTGGTTCTAGAATTGATTTAGACTTGTTTGAAATTGGTATTAGATTTGTTTTCATTGGTTTTTGGTCTAATTTTGGATGTAGTTTTTGGCTTCTTCTAGATTTGGTTTTGGACTGGTTTTTAAACAGTTTTGTAGACTGGTTTTCAACCAGTTTTAGACTGGTTTAATTGCACTTTGGTCTAATTTTGGATATAGTTTTGGACTCGTTCTAGATCTGGTTCTTGATTTGATTGGACTTGGACTTTGGACTGGCTTTAGAATGATTTTAGATTGGTTTGGAACTGGTTTTAAACTGGTCTCTGGTTGGTTTCAGATCGTAGTCTTTCCACTCTAAACACAGTTAAACGTGATGTTTCAGAGAAACATCTTCATGAATCAGGACTTTGAGCTTCTTTGTGTCTCCGATGCGTCACAGAGCCCAATGTTCTCAGACTTTATTAACCTCCAGACCGGATGGAGAACACTTTAACAATCTGCCTCTTCTCCTTCAGGACTACATGCAGAACGTCCACGGGAAGGAGATTGACCTGCTGAGGACCACGGTGAAGGTTCCCGGTAAACGGCCTCCTCGAGCCATTTCCACTTGCGCTGCTGTGCCAAGTCCCAAAACCAACGGCCTGACCAAGGACATGAGCAGCCTGCAGCTCGGACAGAACCCAGGTGAGTCCAGAATCTCCTGGAACCCTTAGAAACTCGGTCTCATTGGCATTTTAATGCTCAAAACATTGTGTTTTTACATCTCAGCAGCAGCATCTGACCTAAAAAACGAGATTTGTGCTTTTAGTTGAAGCTTCAACCAAACACTTCTTGGATTTTTTTACCACATCCGACAGTTTTTCTTCTACATCAGTGGTCTTAAAAAGAAGAATTTCAGGTTCCTCAGAAACACAAAAGAAGCTTAAATAATTTGACATTTATTTCAGTTTCTATTTCGAATCATGGAAAACACAACACCTTTCACTTTCATGTACATTTGGATTTCTAAAACTGTGGTTTTATGTAATTAAAACTGAACTGAGCTGAATCTATTTAGCCTAAATGACTTGTTTAGACGTTAAATTATCTAATCTCTGCTTCAGTTCTTTCACTCTCAGCAGTTTGTCCAGGTTCAGGTCATGTTTAAAGACTAACTACGAGTATTACCAGGAACCGTTCATCACCACATCACTGGTTTCTGGACCTGGTTTTGTTCTGGTTAGAGACTGATCTTGGACTGCTTTTAAAACAGCTTCATGGTGGCTCTAATGGGATTTTTAGACTTGGCTTTGGACTGATTTTACACTGGTTTTTAACTTGGTTTCAGACTTTATTTTTAGACACATCAAAGTGGTTTAGAGACTTGGTTTTATAATAATGTTGTATTTGGTTTTAGACTTAATTTTGGATGGATTTTAGACTGTTTTGGAATCATTTTAGTTTTGGTTTGGGACTGCTCTTAGGCCTGGTTTAGGATTTAGTTTTGTTTGTTTTGCATTGGTAATGTACTGCTTTGGACTTGGTTTTTGATTGATTCTACATTAGTTGTAAGATTTGGTGTTAGACAGGACTTGGACTGATTTTGGACTTGGTTTTAAAACTGGTTTTGGACTTGGTTTTGCAAGTGTTTGACTAGTTCCGACTTGGTTTTGGACTGGTTTTAAACTATTTTTGGATGTTTCAGGCTGGTTTTAGACTTAGTTTTGGACAGGTTTTAGAGTCTGTTTTCCATTGGTGTTAGACCACTCCTTTCTAGAATTGGTTTTGATCTGGAACCACACAGGACTTGGACAAATTTGAGACTGGTTTAAGACTGTTTTTGGAGTATTGTAGGCTGGTTTTGAACTTGATTTTGCAGTTTATTTTGGACAGTTGCTAAAATTAGAGTAAGACTTAGCTTTGGCTGGATTTGGATGTGTTTTAGACTTGGTTCTGAACTTAGTTTTAAACAGATTTTGGACTGTTTTTAAGTTGGTTTTAGATGTGGCTTTCCATTGGTGGTAGACTGGTGTGGACTTGGTTTTAGAGGTAGATGTTGACTGCTTTTTATCTGGTTCTGGACTAACTTGTGGAGTTAGATCAGACAAATAAGGTTGTAAATGTATTCAAAATTCAATTAATATTAAAATAAATATTGGAGTTTAACTGAGTCTAATAAAACGTGAACTCAGCGACTCTTTTGCGACATCCTCCATGAACAAACGTATTTAAATCTGAAGTAAACAGACCTAAACGGATCAACACAATCGCCCCATTATCCCGTCGCGTTCATTTCCTAATTGTGCCACTAATCGCTGCTGCTGTTCTGTGATCGTAAACGCCGGCGTGTTTCCTGAATCAATAAAGGTTGATTGAAAGAGGCGCCGCGACAATAAAAGACACGAGTTCAGCCTTGAAACGCACAAAACGCTGCTGATCACCTGGAGGAGGAGGTCGTAAAACAAAAGGTGCAGAGAGGCTGAAATCAGACGCACAACTGCACAACTACACACAGACACACAACCACACACTGGGATCCAGGAGGCCCGAGCTAATAGCATGAATATTCAGTGAGCCGTACTCCGTGTACTAATTACTGTCATGAATATTAATGCAATCAGAGCCGAGGCTCCGTTCAGGCAGCAAGAAATGAGCTGTAATGAGGATGGGGGAGGACGGGGGAGGATGGGGGAGGCTGGAGGAAGATGAGGAGGATGGGGGAGGAAGAGGGAGGCATGGGGAAGCTGGAGGATGATGGGGGAAACTGAAGGAGACTGGGAGAGAAGAGGGAAGCTAGGGGAGGACGAGGGAGACATGGGGAAGAATGGGAGGCTGGGGGAGACTGGAGGAGGTTATGAAGGATAGGGAAGGATCAAAGAGGTTGGGCTAAAGGTATAAAAACAAGCTAGCTACACAACTAAGGTCATAAACACAGCTAGCTACACAATTAATGTCATAGAAAGAAGCTAATTAAACAGCTAAAGTCATATAAAGTAGTGAACTACACAGCTAAAGCCTTAGAAAAGAGCCATAGAAAGGCACTAAAGAGATCTAGCTATGCAACTAAAGTCTTGGAAAGTAGCTACTCAGCTTAAGTCATAGAAACGGACAGCTCGCTACACAGTTAAAGTCACAGAAAGAGCTAACTGCACAGATAAAGTCATAAAGAGAGTTACCTTTACAGTCGTTCATCGAAAGACAGCTAGCTTCACAGATAAAACCATAGAAAAGAGCTAACTACACAGCTAAAACCATAGAAAGAAGCCAACTGTGAAGCCGAAGTCATAGAAGACAGCTAACTACATTAGCTAAAGTCATGGAGAGAAGCTAACTACATAGTTACAGTCACAGAAACATCTAACTACACAGCAACGGTCATAGAGAGAAGCTAACTGCACAGCTAAAGTCATAGACAAAAGCTCAATACATAGCAAAGGTCATAGAGAGAAGCTAACTTCACAGCTAATGGCATATAAAGAAGCTGACTACACAGCTCAAAGCATATAAACAAGCTAACTACACAGTCAAAGTCATTTAAAGAAGATAATTAAACACCTGAAGTCATAAAGAGAAACTAACTACACAGTCAAAGTAATATGAAGACCGCTAGCTACACAGCTAGCATAAAAGGGCTTTATCAATGAATACGCTAGCTGAAGAAATAGAAGCAGCTAGCATTAGCTAAAACTAAAGATGAGATTCACTGTGGATTTTTTTAGGTTAAACACCTGCTAAAGGTGGTTAGGTTAGCATCTCTCACTAGCTTATGGGATTTGCTGCGTTTAAACTGCACGCTATCAATTTTTAAAAACTTTATTTAAGTCATTGTAATATAAATAATTACAGCAAGAAGCACGAAAATTCTTCCTGTCCCATTTATACAAACAAGCTAACATCAGTTTTATGTTGATTATGCTCATGATATATGTATGTGTTTATTCTTTTTATCTGTTCTGACTGTATTTTTATTAGAATATGGGTTGATTTAGGTATGTTACAGATATTTCTTCTGTGGTTTGACGATCATTTTATCTAAACTTTACTAGGTTCGGTGACCAGCAGCTCGTCGGCGTCTCAGATGGCTAGCGGCATCAGCTTGGTTTCCTTCAACAGTCGCGGTGGTCTCGAGGGGATGCACCAGCGCTCGTACTCCGTCTCCAGCGCCGACCAGTGGACCGACGCCACTGTCATCGCAAACTCCGGAGTCAGCACAGGTCAGTCGGTCACCTGGGCCTGGTGGTGCAGCTCAACAGTGGGGCTCGAAGGGCCCTGGTGTGGAGCTCTGTGAGGGAGCCCATCATTTGTCCACCATCTGACTGTAATGAGAACGTGTCTTGATGTTGATGCTAACCAGTTTATTATACAGTCCAAACTAGTGTGAAACCAGTCCAATTCAGTATAAGAGATAGATAGATAGATTAAACCTTTATTAATCCCACAGCGGGGAAATTACATTGTACAGCAGCAATAGGACATTGAAATAAGAGAGAGATTGCAGCACACAGAGAGCACAGAGTGCATATATATATATATATATATATATATATGAAAATTTTCTTCAGAAGAAGAAAGGGAAAGAAACAGTATCTACAGCAGAATTTTTTGAAATTGCACAGTGTCCAGTCCTATGAAAAACTAGTCCAAACCACTATACAACCACTCTATATCCAGCTCACACTAATGAAAAACCAGTCAAAACCAGTTTAGAACAAACCCATACAAAACCAGTCCAAACCACTATAAAACCACTCCATATCCAGTCCACACTAATATGAAACCAGTCTAAACCAGTTTTAGTTTAGACCAAAACCCATCCAAGCATATCTAAAACCAGTCCAAACCAGTGTAAAACCACTTAAACAGTCTAAATCCAGTCAAAACTAGTCTTAAACAACTCCAAACCAATGTAAAGCAAGTCTAAACCATGGTAAATCCGGTCTTAAGCAGGCTATATCCACTCCAAACCAGTCTACTGCATGTCCAGCCCACTGTATAATCAGTTCAAACCAATATAAAATCAGTCTAAATCCAGTCTTAAGCCAGTGTAAATCCAGCCTGAACCATTCTTAAACAATATGAAACTGGTCTTAATCCAGTCCAAACTGGTCTAAACCGGAGTAAACCTAGTCTTAAACAATCTAAATCCAATCCAAACTTAGTTCTTAAACAATATAAAACCAGTCTAAACCAGGGTAATACCAGTTCGAACAAAAAGAAAACCAGTCTAAACTAGGATAAATCCAATCTAAAACCAGTGTAAATCTAGACTAGAACTGTATCAAACCGGTCCTAACCAGTTTACATGGACCAACACCCCCATCATCGCCGTGGTCAGCACAGGCCTGGTGGTGCAGCTCCACGGTGGGGCTCTGTGGGTCCCACCGTGGAGCTCTGTAAGGGGGCCCGTCATTTGTCAGCCATTGATCTGGCTGTAACGCTGATGTGTGTGTTGCTGTGTGTGCGCCGCAGGTAGTTGTGAAGTGGTACACACCGCACAAACACACACTAAGACTGACAGCTGTCACGCCGTGTGTGTTGCCGTGACGATAAGCTTGAATGACAGCTCCGCCGTCGGCCTGCAGCCTCCTTCCAATAACGTTTAAAGCCGTGAAACGCTTTCAAACGGGCTCCCAGGGGCCAAACCGGTGTTCCTATCGCTGCGAGGACGCTCATCCAAGGTCCCTGCAGATCCTTAAAAATTAATTTATGCTAAATTAGCCTCTTAATTGTCCTTAAAAATGATAATGAAGCCATGAATTCTGCTTTCAGGGCTCTTAAAAGAGAGACAGATGAGATTCATGTTGTGTTTTAAAATCTAAAAAATGAAAAACGACAGACCTGGACTGTTTACGCTGCTCTTCATTAGTGATTATTTAGCTTAATTAGCTTAGGCTTTGTGGGAGAATGTAGCTCACCGCACAGCTAGCAGATGGTTTCAGAGGTTTAGACAGGATACTGTTTAAAATACAGGCAATAATAACAATGTGTATAATAATCTGTATGAAAGGCTTCAACAATGCAGCATTTAAAAATAAAACTACGACTAAAAGCACAGAACAAATAAAGTCTTGTAATAAATGAATTTAGTTGTGATACAAAAGGTTGAAATAATCAGTAAATAAGTTTCAAGAGCATTTTGCAAACCAGCTTACTGATGCATTAATGCAAAATTATAATAAGCACCTTTAAAACCATCTTCAGCCAAGCTAGAAACCAGTTCAAACCTGTTCAGTACCAAGTATAAACCAGACCGAAGGATAACAAACCAACCAGTCTAAACCAGTCCTAAGCAGTTTGTATACAGCCTTAAACCCGTTCCAAACCAGTTTAAAACTAATCCAAGCCAGAATATAATAAATACAAACCAGTCTAAACTGGTCCTAAGCACTTTATTACAGGTCAAACTAGTGTGGAATCTCTTCCAAACCAATCCCAGCCACTGTAAATCTAGTCCAGATCAGTGTAAAACCAATACAAACCTGTTTAGAACCAGTTCAAATCAGTCTAAAACCAGTATTAATCTAGTCTAAAATATTGTAAATTCAGTATAAATGAATGCATAACTTGTATAAAACCAGTCTAAAGCAGTTTAAAATCATTCTTTGTAAAACTTCTGAGTCCTCATGGTGGTTGTCCACCGTCCTACAGCGGCGTTAACGTTCAGCTCTGTACATTATGACCGTGGTGGTTGCTACTACTTCTTCTGTGGTGGTTTGTTCTTCTATAGTGTTTTTTTGGTTGTTTCTTCTTCTGTGGTGGTTTTTTAGTTATTGTTGTTTCTTCTGTGGTGGTTAATGCTGTTGTTTCTTCTTCTGTGGTGTTTTTTTTAGTTTTTGTTGTTTCTTCTTCTGTGGTGGTTTGTGCTGTTTCTTCTTCTGTGATGTTTTTTTAGTATTGTTGTTTCTTCTTCTGTGGTGGTTTGTGCTGTTGTTTCTTCTGTGGTGGTTTGTGCTGTTGTTTCTTCTGGTTTGTGCTGTTGTTTCTTCTTCTGTGGTGGTTTGTTCAGTTGTTGTTTCTTCTTCTGTGGTGGTTTGTTTGGTTGTTGTTTCTTCTTCTTCTATGGTGGTTTGTTTGGTTGTTGTTTCTTCTTCTGTGGTGGTTTGTTTGGTTGTTATTTCTTCTTCTGTGGTGGTTTGTTTGGTTGTTTCTTCTTCTGTGGTGGTTTGTTTAGTTGTTTCTTCTTCTGTGGTGGTTTGTGCTGTTGTTTCTTCTTCTGTGGTGGTTTGTGCTGTTGTTTCTTCTTCTATGGTGGTTTGTTTGGTTGTTGTTTCTTCTTCTATGGTGGTTTGTTTGGTTGTTGTTTCTTCTTCTGTGGTGGTTTGTTTGGTTGTTATTTCTTCTTCTGTGGTGGTTTGTTTGGTTGTTTCTTCTTCTGTGGTGGTTTGTTTAGTTGTTTCTTCTTCTGTGGTGGTTTGTTTGGTTGTTTCTTCTTCTGTGGTGGTTTGTGCTGTTGTTTCTTCTTCTGTGGTGGTTTGTTTGGCTGTTTCTTCTTCTTCTGTGGTGGTTGGTGTTTTCTTCTTCTGTGGTTCTCTGTGAGCCTGCTCGGTGGTGGTCTTTCATAGGGAGAACCCGTGAAGCAGCAGCAGAGTGTTTCTGTGGAGGTTTTGACGTGGATGGAGCGCGGCGTGCAGATGTGAGGGCCGTTAATCCGCGGCGGTTAATTGTGCGCTCGGGGACGGCGTGTTGTCAGCAGAGATAAGTTGTCACATTTTCCACTTGAGCTGAGACTAAACGGTTGTAAAATAAGTTATGGCGTCCTTGGGGCTGTCTGCCGAGCACTCGCCCGCCCGCACACGCGTGTGCTTCTGTCTGCACACGGCGCACACGTCAGCGCCGCCGCTGCTGCCGTGATATTGATGGAAGCTGAATGTTATTTTATTCCGCCGCGAGTCACAGCTGTCAGAGAGAGAGAGAGACTCTGCCGCCCGCTCTGATTGGCTCGCTCGCCCCCGGCCCCCGACTGCCGACCTGAACCTCCATCAGCTCCTCGTGCTGCTCCGACCAGACAAAATGTCAACGGCAGCTTCCCTCAACCGATCTGCTGCTGTAGAGGTTCATCCATCACACCCAGCGAGGCCGGCAGCACAGTCTGGAGAGAACCAGGAGGAAAGGATGATGCTAAACCAGGAGAAAACCAGGAGAAAAGAATGATGCTAAACCAGGAGAAAACCTGATATTAAACCAGGAGAGAACCAGGAGGAAAGAATGATGCTAAACCAGGAGAAAACCAGGAGAAAAGAATGATGCTAAACCAGGAGAAAACCTGATATTAAACCAGGAGAGAACCAGGAGGAAAGAATGATGCTAAACCAGGAGAAAACCAGGAGAAAAGAATGATGCTAAACCAGGAGAAAACCTGATATTAAACCAGGAGAGAACCAGGAGAAAACCTGATATTAAACCAGGATTGAACCAGGAGGAAAGAATGATGCTAAACCAGGAGAAAACCAGGAGAAAAGAATGATGCTAAACCAAGAGAGAACCAGGAGAAAACCTGATATTAAACCAGGAGAAAACCAAACAAAATGTTAATGGCAGCTTCCCTCAACCGATCTGCTGCTGTAGAGGTTCATCCATCACACCCAGCGAGGCCTGCACCACAGTCTGGAGAGAACCAGGATTAAATCAGGTGTTAAACCAGATTTAACCTTTATAAATCCAGGATTATACCATTATAAGACCAAGATAAAACCAGGAGAAAACTGGAATAAAACCAGGAGAAAATAAAGTGTTTAAAAACAGAATGAAACCAATGTAAAACCAAGTGGTAAACCACATAATAGCACTTTGGTATCGCCTCCTGGTTCCCCCCATGTTTCTCAGACCATAGTGTGTCCTCCTGGTTCCCCCATGTTCTCCAGACCTTGGTGTGGCCTCGTGATTCCCCCCATGTTCTCCAGACCATAGTGTGTCCTCCTGGTTCCCCCCATGTTCTCCAGACCTTGGTGTGTCCTCCTGGTTCCCCCCATGTTCTCCAGACCATAGTGTGTCCTCCTGGTTCCCCCCATGTTCTCCACACCTTGGTGTGGCCTCGTGATTCCCCCCATGTTCTCCAGACCATAGTGTGTCCTCCTGGTTCCCCCCATGTTCTCCAGACCTTGGTGTGTCCTCCTGGTTCCCCCCATGTTCTCCAGACCATAGTGTGTCCTCCTGGTTCCCCCCATGTTCTCCACACCTTGGTGTGGCCTCGTGATTCCCCCCATGTTCTCCAGACCTTGGTGTGGCCTCGTGATTCCCCCCATGTTCTCCAGACCATAGTGTGGCCTCCTGGTTCCCCCCATGTTCTCCAGACCATAGTGTGTCCTCCTGGTTCCCCCCATGTTCTCCAGACCTTGGTGTGGCCTCGTGATTCCCCCCATGTTCTCCAGACCATAGTGTGTCCTCCTGGTTCCCCCCATGTTCTCCAGACCTTGGTGTGTCCTCCTGGTTCCCCCCATGTTCTCCAGACCATAGTGTGTCCTCCTGGTTCCCCCCATGTTCTCCACACCTTGGTGTGGCCTCGTGATTCCCCCCATGTTCTCCAGACCTTGGTGTGGCCTCGTGATTCCCCCCATGTTCTCCAGACCATAGTGTGGCCTCCTGGTTCCCCCCATGTTCTCCAGACCATAGTGTGTCCTCCTGGTTCCCCCCATGTTTCTCAGACCTTGGTGTGTCCTCCTGGTTCCCCTCATGTTCTCCAGACCTTGGTGTGGCCTCCTTTTTCCCTCCATGTTCTCCAGAACCTGGTGTGGTTCTAACCCTGGTTCTGTTTGTGTTCTTTTCCAGATACTGGTCTGGGAGACTCGGTCTGCTCCAGTCCCAGTATCTCCAGCACCACCAGTCCCAAGATGGAGCCACCGCCATCGCCTCACGCCAACCGCAAGAAGCACCGCAGGAAGAAGAGCACCAGCAACTTCAAGGCCGACGGACTCTCTGGTACTGCAGAAGGTAACGCCATCTCCCCTCCCCTCGCCTCACACTTTCCCCGCCCTGGTCCGACCACCAAATGCACCCCCAGAAACAACAAGTACAGAAGACTTCTAAAAGTACCTTCAGCCACTGTTTTTATAAGGTGCATACAGCCGTTAGTGTACTTACAGACACCCAAATGTCAGCATTTATTTGCCACAACAGGTACATCTCCTATAAAACCTGACCAAAGCTAAGTCTAAAACCAGTCCAAATCCTACAGTAGCAACAGTGTAGTTTACAGTTTTATTTTGAGTTTAGTAAAGTGTCTTGTCTAGTTTCATTTTAAGTAGATTTATTTTAAACGGGTTACAAAACATTCTAAAATGTTGACATCAGCATGTATCCAGCCCACAACCAAGTGTAAAAACAGTCCAAAACCAAGTTTAAAATCTGGATAAAACCAGTCCACGACTAAGTGTAAAACTGGTTTACAACCATTTCTAAACCCAGTCTACAACCAAGGGTTAAACCAGTATAAAACCATTCCAAAACCAGTTGTGAACAGTCCAAACTCAAATCTAAAACTAGTATAAAATCAAATATAAAGCTAGTATAAACCAAAATAAAACCAACTGTAGAACTAGTATAAAACCAGTGTAAAACCAACTGTACAACTAGTATAAAACCAGTCGAAAACCATTTCTAAAACCAGAATAAAACCAAGTTTAAAGCTCATATAGAACCAGTATAAAACCAATTGTAAAGCTAGTATAAAACTGTTATAAAACCAATATAAAGCCAATTGTAGAACTAGTATAAACCCAGTATAAAACTAATTTTATAAATAGTATAAAGCCAGTACAAACCCAATATAAAACCAATATAAAACTAGTATAACAGCAGGATAAAATCAGTTGTAAAACGAGAAAAAACTGTAAAACCAGTATAAAACCAATTTTAGAACTAGTATGAACCCAGTGTAGAACCAGTATAAAACCAATTTTAGAACTAGTATGAACCCAGTGTAGAACCAGTATAAAACCAATTTTAGAACTAGTATAAAACCAGTGTAGAACCAGTATAAAACCAATTGTAGAACTAGTATAAACCAGCATTAAAAAAACAGCCCAAAACCAAGATTTAAACCTCTGTAAAACCGATCCAAGACTCCGTGTAATACCAGTTTAAAACCAGTCTAGAACCAGGACCGGGGCTGGGAAACGCAGTCATGTGATCGTCTGAGACTCCTCTCCTCTGTGAGGGAAGGATCTCTCCATCCTGTCATTCTGTCAGCCCTTCATCTCGTCACTTCCTGCTGTCTTCTTCCTGCTTCCTGTTTACATGCACCGACTCAAACCTGCCGCCATTTTATCCGTCAGATAGCGATGTTAGCTTCACCGCTAGCAGAGGACCAAACAGCATGAGGTGCATGTTAACACTCTGATGTCACTGATCATGTACTTGTACTACAATCTGTAGTACCACTTATCATGTATTTATACTACAATCTGTAGTACCACTTATCATGTATTTATACTACAATCTGTAGTACCACTTATCATGTATTTATACTACAATCTGTAGTACCACTTATCATGTATTTATACTACAATCTATAGTACCACTTATCATGTATTTATACTACAATCTGTAGTACCACTTATCATGTATTTATACTACAATCTATAGTACCACTTATCATGTATTTATACTACAATCTGTAGTACCACTTATCATGTACTTGTACTACAGTTTATATTTCCACTTACCATGTACTTATACTACAGTTTATAGTACCACTTATCATGTATTTATACTACAATCTGTAGTATCAGTCATGTACTTATACTACCGTTTATATTACCACTTATCATGTATTTATACTACAATCTGTAGTACCACTTATCATGTACTTATACTGCAGTTCATAGTTGGAAACACTCTAAATACTAGTTTTGAACCAGTCTAAACCAGTCCAAATCTGGTCTTAACTGGTCCAGATCCAGTCTAAACCGGTCCAGATTTGGTCTAAACCGGTCCAGATCCGGTCTAAACCAGTCCAGATCCAGTCTAACCTCCAGCTTGGTTTTGCTCTGGTGAACAGATGTTGTCGGCAGATGTGTCCGTCTCTCCATCACCGCGGCAACAAGCAGCTGACAGGCGATTGGCTGTCGTGGTGACGGATGGACCTGCTGCTGTTCAGTCCTTCTGTCTGCAGATCTGAGTTCTACACGCCTCCTTTAAATGTCTGATCAAATAGAAATATTCTGATTTATTCTGAACTAAACGAGTTACAGTTTCAACAGAATACCTGAAATGTTGAATAAAATCACTCAGAAACTCAGAAAATGACTTTAAAGGACTCAGAAGTCCTTCTAAATGTGTTAAAACGTTCCTGAAACACAAAAACTTGTCTAAAGTTCTGCAGAATGACATCAATATTTTCATCTTTTTCTGGTCTTTCTCGCTTTTTTTAGTCATTTTGACATTTTTATGTGTTTTTAGTGTTGTTATTTTTGCATATTTTTGTTCGTTTTTTCATTTTGCAGCATTTGGTGTCATTTTATACACTGACTGTTCTAGCATTTTTTGATATTGCACTTTTTTCCATTATTTTGTCTTTTTTCTGCATATTTTTTGTCAGTTTGTGTCATTTTTTATTCTTTGTGTTTCATTTTTGCAACTTTTTACTGTTATTGGCTGTCTTTCTTGCAGATTTCCTTGTTCATTTTCTCGTTTTTGCATCTTTTTGTGTCATGTCAGTGTCCTTTTTCTCATTTTTTTGTATATTTTTGCATGAGTTGATCATTTTGGGGTGTTTATTCTGTTAATTTGTGTCATTTCTTTGCACAGTTTTTGATTTTTGCTCGTTTTTTCTCTAGTTTTTGCGTCTATTTGTGTTATTTTTTCATATTTTTGTGTCGTTTTCGTCTCTTTGGTTTATTCTGTCTGAGTCATTCTGCACTGAAGATCTCTGAGTTTCTCTCCTCGTCGTCACGGTTACAGGACTCGTTGTGTGTCTGAGGTTGTGTGTCTGTACCTGGGCAGCTCACGGAGGGCGGTTCCCCCTCATGAATTACTCGCCGCTCTCCGTGACACGCCGATCCTTCACGGACTGAGCGCGCTCAGTGCTTAATGGCTAAATTGGGACGACTGTTACTGATCGCTTATTGAATAATGAAAGTGACACAGCTGATAAAAGATTTCAATACGCTGGATTATTTATAATATTTCACTTAAAGCTCCCCGGCTGAAGAATGGAGGCAGTAAAACCAGCAGCTGCACAGAGAGAATGTACACAGAATGTACACAGAATATACATAGATTATAAGAAAAATGAAACAAAAAGGCACAAAAATTATAGAAATATGTGCAAAATGACACAATAGTGCAACAATGCAACAAAAATATGCAAATTGAGACAACATTGTGCAAAAATGAAACAAAATGTGCAAAATGAAACAAGAATGTGCAAAAATTTGACCAGAAAAAGCAAAAATTAGATAAGTGACACAAAAGTGTGCAGAAGATTGTCCAAAAATGTGTAAAATGAGACAAAACTGTGCAAAAGTGACATCAAAAATTGCAAAAATGAGATAAAATGATACAAAAGTATGCAGAATGAGACAAAATTGTGTAAAAATGACCCAAAAATTGCAAAAATTAGATAAAATTATACAAAAAAATGCAAAAATGAAACAATAAGGTGAAAGAAGAGAGAAAATGGAGCAAAAATGAAACAATATTACACAAAAAGTTGCAAAAATTACTCAAAATTTCAAAAATAAACTGAAAGATCCAAAAATGACACAGAACATGCAAAAATGACACAAAATATGCAAACGTAAGACAAAATTATCAAAAAAAGGTGCAAAATTTCAATAAAAATAAGCAAAAATATGCAAAAATGAGAAATGGGTGCAAAGACAAGACGAATTATATAAAAAGGGGCAAAAAATGCTAAGAAATGACACAAAATGACAAAATGATGCAAAAACGCCACAAAAATAACGAGACATGCAAAAAGATGCAAAAACAAGAAAAAATGGCACTGAAATGATACAAAAAGATACAAGAATGACACAAAGTGAAACAAATTGAGTCTCTTTTGCACCTTATTGCTTCATCAGTTTGTCTCATGATGAGCAAATATCGACCCTGAACGACCAGTTTGATCCTCAGCAGCTCTAAAACCACTTTTATGGTTTTATATTGGATGAAACTAAATATTTTCCGTCTCGTTCTGGACTGAATGAAAGCAGCAGAAATAAATAAAGGTCTCGGCGTCGACATGCAGCTCTGATTGTTTCTCCTCGACCTCCGACCTCCACGCTGCCGTGACGCTGGTTGCCCGCGGCGACGGCGAGAAGCCAAACCAACATTTGCAGAAGACGAAACGACGGCGGCGCTTTAAATGTTACCGAGCTTGTTTCCATCGAGCGAATAATTCAGGAAAGGTCAGAATCTCAGCAAATAAAACAAACCGGCGACGCTGCAGCTTTAATTCCTCCTCCTGGACCAGAATGATCAGGAAAATCAAACTAATTTTACCTGAAAACAAGGATTTTCTACCAAAATCTCTTCAGTCTAAGCTTGGTTTAACCAGATCCTGTAAATATGAGTCAATAATTGTAGACAAACAACAAAATAATTGTTAAAAGTGACATAAAAGTCTGTTAAAATGACTCCTCAATAAAATGTTAACATTTCCTAGAATCACTTTATTCCACGTTTTAATGGCACAAAATTGATCAAAAATCACTCAAGAAATTTCAAAAATTGTCCAAAACGAGCCAAAAATTCACAACATGATATACAGTGAGTTTAAAAAAAGAGACAAAAAGATGCAAAAATGAGACACTTATATGGAAAGTGAAAAAGAAATACAAAAAGAAGCAAAGGTTTGATAAAATAATACTTAAAGGTGCAAACATTTGACATAGTTACAAAAAAGGTGCAAAAATAGTATAAAAAGGTGCAAAAAAAATGACAAAAAGACGCAAAAATGAGCCAAAATTACACACAAATCAGAATCACTTTATTCATCCACAAAGGTGCACAAATGAAACAAAAATGTGCAAAAATAAAACAATTAGATAAAATTTTGCAGAAATTATACAAAAAGGTGCAAAACTTAGTCAAAAAGGTACAAAAAATTCAGAAGAACGATGAAAAATGGGACGAAAGGTGCAAAAAGTAGACAAAATAAAACAAAAAGGTGCAAAAAATACACAAATTTGTGCCAAAAGGAGATAAAAATGTGCAAAAATTATACAAAAATGTAAGGATAAGACAAAAAGGTACAAAAATGACAGAGGAAAGTGCAAAATTAGACACAAATGATTAAAAAATGAGACAAAAAAGTGCAAAAGTTATACAAAAATAAATCAAAAGGTGCAAAAATTACAGAAAAAGACGCAAAAATAAGACGGTGACACAAAAAATGCTGATCCAGCAGTGAGTTAACATCCAAAGTGAGAGAAAAAGACTATGAATTAGTTAAAACTGACATCTGATGAGGATGTTTGTTATAAACGGACCTGTCCGTCATGTTCTTTGGCCCCACCCACTCTATCATTAATCCCCGCCCACCTCTCACCTGGTTTCTGACGCCTGTTTTTCTCTTTCTACCTCCTGGTCCTCTGTTTTTTACTCCCTCTCCTTGTTTTCTTCCCGCCAGCAGCCAGGCGTAGAGCGTGGAAACTAAACCGTGTCGCTAGCCTTCGCAGCGTTTACGCCAACAGTCTCCATGACGACGAAGGTAAAACAAAAAAAAAACAAAAAAAAACGAAGTTCCGACCCACAGCGGCTCAAACCGGAAGTTCCCCACAAACTCCTCACAACCTCTTTAGATTAACCACAAAGACTTTAGAGACGCTAAATGAGGAAAAACAAGACATAAATCAAGACAGAAAATGAGAAAAATGAGATAAGGGAAACAAAACACAAAATAACCAAAAACATACAATAAATGAGAAAAAATTGACAAAATCTGAAAATTGAGACACAATGAGAAAAACAAAACAGAAAATTTGGAAAATTAGACACAAACTGACACAAATGAGATAAAAACAGGGAAACAAAGCACTAAACTTGGGAAAGGAGACATATAACAAGAAAAATGAGACAAAACAACCAAAAACACACTCTGAATGAGAAAATGAGACATTTTCTGAAGAATGAGACACAAAATGAGGAAAAATTGGACAAAATGAGAAAAACAAGACAACATACGAAAAATGAGACAAAATCCAAGAAAGCGAGACCAAAAATTAGAAAAATGAGACAAAATCCAAGAAAGCGAGACCAAAAATTAGAAAAATGAGACACAAAGCAAGAAAAACTAAACGCAGTATCAGCAAAATTACGGAACATGTGAAAAATTCAACACAAAATGAGGAAAAATGGAGAAAATATGAGGAAAATGAGACAAAATGAGAAAAATGAGACACAAATGAAAGGAAACAAGACAGAACAATGTAAGAAATGAGAAAAATGAGAGACAAAGCAACCAAAATGAGACACAAAGTGAGGGAAGCAAGACAACGATCCAAACAATTAGCCAAAAACTGGAAAATGACACAAAATGAGACAAAACAACCAAAACAATGATAAACTCCACATGGTAAAACCTGTCTCTCCATCAGGGTCATGTGACTGCAGATCACCACCTGATTGGTCGCCAGGTGCACTGCTGTGAGTCTGGTTTCTCTGAACACGCGTGTGCTGGGCGTGTCACGTGACGTTTCCAGGTTATTAATGCTGTAATAATCCCGTGTGCGCTGACATTTAGCTTTAATTTGTGGAAACGCTCGCTGTTGGTTTGTTGTGGGAAAGGTTGCCGGTGTCAGAGTTCACAAATTGCCTCGATGCCGCCGCTCAGCGAGCGAATGTCAGAACAGTAGCCGAGAGCGAGGCGCCGTAATTACCTGCACCGCATACGTTTAGCCTCCGACTGCAGCTAAACGTGGCCGTAAACAAGCGTTTATTCCAGGACGGTGGGCCGCCGTCCAAACAGAGACGAAAACTCACCTAGAACCACTCAAATAACGTTTAATGTGACAATAAATCAGACAAAATGGGTTCAAATGGGTGTAAAGTGACCCAGAGTTGGTCTAAATGAGCCATAAATTATCTAAATGGGATTTACAACTGTCCAAAATAACAGAATCTGTCCAAAGTGAGTCAAAAAAATGTCAAATGTAAGGACTTTACACATCTGGAATAGCAAATAATTGTCCAAAATGACTTGAAATTCATCTACTGATAGTGTTAAAAATAGACAAATACATAATTTGACACCATATTTTTCACATCCAGTAGCTACAAACTAACAGGATTCTTAGTTTTTGTGTCCAAATGATGAATTTAAGAGCAATATTTGCTTTGTTTTGGCTCATTTTTTGGTCTCCAGCACCTCCTGAAGGCAGATATCTGCAACATTAGCTGTAAAAACTTCCAGAAGGCCGTAAAATCCTCCAGTAAAACCTAAAATCAGCAAGTAAAACAGGCTAAAAAGCTCATTTTCCCTACTGATAAAGTTTTAAAAAAGAACAATACAAATACAGCTTTAGACGGGCAAATGTTTGTTTTTTCCACTTGAGGGCAACAAAACTTCAATATATACTTTGTTTTAGCTCCATTTTTGGTCTCTACCACTTCCTGTGGGAAATATCTGGATTATTAGCAGCTAAATACTCCAGTAAAACCTAAAATTAGCAACTAAAAAGCTCATTTTCTCAACTGATGTTAAAAAGCAGACAAATACGTCATCTTTAAAGCACATTTTTTATGTCCAGCAGCTACAAACCAACACGATTCTTCATTTTTGTGTAGAAATGATGACTATTCAATAGTTACTTTGTTTTAGCTCCATTTTTGATCTCCACCACCTCTTGAAGGTAATATTTGAGAGTAAAATCCTCCATTAGAGGTAAAACTAGGGTGTAAATCCGCCTATAAAGCAGATTTTCTCCACTGCTGACGTTAAATCAGACTAAACATCGTGTCGTTTGACTCCCCGCCGGGTTCGTTTGGGTCGGGGTGGTTTCTCGTTTCGTTGCTCGTCGTGCACCATTTAAATCCAGAAGCAGCGTTTAATTCGAGGCCTTTCTGGATTGTTGGTTTCCATAATTGTCAAGCCGCCTCCCCCACCCTGAAAACAGAGAATCATGGGAATTTAATTATGATGGGATGCTTGACCCTGCAGGGCTCAGCGGCCGTGATTCAGAGCTGCTTCATGAGCAGTTCGTCCTTCATTAGGCTTCGTTTCTGCACGGAAACGTTTAAAAAAAATCTACGTTTTTAAAGTCGGAATGTTTTCATGAACCTGCAAATCATCTGAGGATTTAAAGAAGAGCAGAAACTGTGAAGAAAAGGACAAAAAAATAAAGATATATATATCAATTAAATGTAAAAACATCAATTAAACATAAACATTTCAATTAAAGGTGCAAAAATGTCAATTAAAAGTGCAAAGAAATCAATTGAAGGTGTAACAATATCAATTTAAATTGTGAAAAATATCAATTAAAGGTGCAAAAAATACAAATAAATATTTTTAAATGCCCAAACAATATAAATAAAATATATGTTGAAATAGCTACACAATTTGCAAACTTTATTCCTGTTTTGGAAATTATATTTGTATTTTTTTGCACATTTTATTCATATATTTTGCTAATTAAATTTTTTGCACATTGTATTTGTATTTTCGGCACATTTTATTCATATATATTTTGCTACTTTAATTTATATTTTTGCACATTTTATTCACATTTTTTGCACTTTTTATTTGTTTTTTGCATGTTTTGTTTATATGTTTTGCATATTTTATTACTGATTTTTGTATGTTGTGTTCTTATTTTTGGAGAATTTATTTGTATTTTTGGCACATTTTATTAATATATTTTGCAACTTTTATTCATATTTTTTGTGCATTTTATCCATATTTTTTTTACGTTTTCTTCTCATTTTTTAGCATTATGACATTTTTTTTCCATTTTCTTCTCATTTTAGCTCATTTTCTGTCCTCTGCTGCTCCGCTCGTTGTCAGTCGTTTGATAATAATTCCAGTTAAACGAGGATTTCCAGGCTGGATGAGCTGGAATCTCCTGTCCAGATAATAAACTTTGCTCCTGTGGTGGATAAAAAGCTGAAACATTTCCTTCGTTTTCAGTTTTCACCTGTGAACTTGGGTTTTAATGAACTTGCTGGCCGGTTCTTGGGCGCCTCGAGCAGCTCGGAGATGAGGACTTTAATCTGAGGAGGAGAATCTGCGGACAGAAAAGGTGTTTTTGGTGTTTGATCCTGGAGCGTCCCGGTCCGGCCTCAGGCTTCCTCCTGTTCATTGATTATCCCAAACGAGACGCTGCCAATTAGAGCAGCGACTCGACTGATTAAACTTCGTCACGATCGGCTGCTCCGGCGATTACCGAGCGGCTTCACAGGAAACCCAGGAATCCCGGGAATTCTGGGGCCCTTTGATGGAGCTATTACCCCTCCTCCCCCTCCTACCCCTCACTGGGGTAATTGTAAACAGGAGCTGCCCTCAGTCTGATCTGATGGCTTCCAAATGTGACCGCTAACATGTAGCATGACTAAGCTAGCGCACAAAAACACGGAGGGTTTCACCGTTAGCATCAGTGCTAATAAATGTCAACTTTTATTGGGTTTGTTTTGACTAAAAAAAGCTAAATATTCTGATACAAAATGAGATAAAGAAACATTTTAACTTTAGTATACTTCACTGGCATTTTATTCACATTTTCTATATTCTAATATTGCTGTTCTACCATCACACTTCACTGTCGGGATTATGCATCCAACACAACAGCTCCATTGTTTTCATCATTTTGGAGTAATTGTGTCTCTTTGTGGTTGTTTTGTGTCTCTTTGTGGTTGTTTTGTGTCTTTTTATTGTAATTTTGTCTCTTTTTGTGTCTCTGTGGTCATTTTGTGTGTCTAAGTTTGTTTTTCAACTTTGAGCTCTTTTTGTGTCTCTTTGTGGTCATTTTGGGTTTTGATATGTCCTCTGGCATTCATGGTTCATCTATTTATGTCTTACAGTATCAATATCATTACACTTCCACCTCCATGCTTCGCTGTCAGGACTATGCATTCACTGTGGTAGTCCTGGTCAGGTTCTCACCATTCTGAGTAATGGTACTATGACTCCTTCTACACCTCCTGATTAGTGGTATTTGACTCCTTCTAAACCTGATTAGTGGTACTATGACTCCTTCTAGACCTCCTGATTAGTGGCACTATGACTCCTTCTATACCTCCTGATTAGTGGTATTTGACTCCTTCTAAACCTGATTAGTGGCACTATGACTCCTTCTAGACCTCCTGATTAGTGCTACTATGACTCCTATACCTCCTGATTAGTGGAACTATGACTCCTTCTAGACCTCCTGATTAGTGGAACTATGACTCCTTCTAGACCTGATTAGTGGCACTATGACTCCTTCTAGACCTCCTGATTAGTGGTACTATGACTCCTTCTAGACCTCCTGATTAGTGGAACTATGACTCCTTCTAGACCTCCTGATTAGTGGTACTATGACTCCTTCTAGACCTGATTAGTGGCACTATGACTCCTTCTAGACCTGATTAGTGGCACTATGACTCCTTCTAGACCTCCTGATTAGTGCTACTATGACTCCTATACCTCCTGATTAGTGGAACGATGACTCCTTCTAGACCTCCTGATTAGTGGAACTATGACTCCTTCTAGACCTGATTAGTGGCACTATGACTCCTTCTAGACCTCCTGATTAGTGGTACTATGACTCCTTCTAGACCTCCTGATTAGTGGAACTATGACTCCTTCTAGACCTCCTGATTAGTGGAACTATGACTCCTTCTAGACCTGATTAGTGGCACTATGACTCCTTCCAGACCTCCTGATTAGTGGAACTATGACTCCTTCTAGACCTGATTAGTGGCACTATGACTCCTTCTAGACCTCATGATTAGTGCTACTATGACTCCTTCTAAACCTGATTAGTGGTACTATGGTTCTTTCTAGACCTGACAGAGCCCTGATGGTCCCGTTAGCCTCTAAGGATTGTGGGTAACGTCCACATGTCTCTGATTGTAGCGGCTAACCTCTGGGGTTAGGGGACATCCTGTCATCATGGCTTCAGGTCAACAGGTGTCTTCAGACCAAGCCTGCCTGAACTGAACAAAACCTCCTTTATTCTCCAGGAATTCTTCACATTCCACAGTTAGAAACCAAGAAAACCTCTTCACAACCTCACAAAACACGAATATAATAATAACATCATCTGTTAAACGAGGATGTCAAAATATCAAACAAGAAAATAGTCGAGCGAAGCTTCTAAATGAGGCACTTTTTAACTCTGCAGATGAAAAAGTGTTTGTCATGTTTTTTGCATAATTTATTTGTATTATTCAGATATTTTCTCAATAATAAAATTATACACATTTTTAAACAATTTTTCTTCTTTCTTGCGTTATTTTCATATTTTTTATTTCTAGTTATTTAAAGTCTATTTAAAAATAAATTGTTTGCACATTTATGGCATATTTTTAATAGTTTTGTAAGGCTTTATATTTTTTATATACATTTTTTCTTCTATTTTGGACATTTTGTTCATATTTTTTGAAACAGTTCTTACAAGTGTTTTTTGCACATATATTTAATATTTTTTAGGGCTCGCTTAAATAGTGGTTTCTGGTCTCCGGATATTCAGGCCCTATTAAATACGAATATCCGAATATTCGTTCCGCCCCGTAACGTCTGACTGGGGGAGGGGGTTTATATTGTTGAACAGTTTTTTTTTGCACATGTATTTAATATTTTCAGATAATTTTTGCATGTTTCATTCAGATTTTTTAAACATTTTCTTTGTAGTTCTGTTTTTTAATTTTAGCAAAAGTGAAAAGGACACTTTGGTCCAACACTCGTGAGATCTCCTGATCTTCTGCTTGTGTCTGTTTGGTTCTGGTTCTGACCCTGGACCCTGTTTTTCTTTTTCTCCTCCAGAACAAGAGGAGAACTTTGAGTTCACCATCGTGTCTCTGACCGGTCAGTCGTGGCACTTTGAGGCGACGTCGTACGAGGAACGAGACGCCTGGGTTCAGGTGATCGAGAGCCAGATCCTGGCCAGTCTGCAGTCCTGTGAGAGCAGCAAGAACAAGGTGGGTCCTGGTTTTCTGATTTATGTTACAGAATATTTTGTTTTCCAGAAACAGAAATATAAAATGTGTTTGGACCAAGAGCCTTTTAGTTTTCTCCTATTTCTAGCAGATAATTTATCAGCGTTGGATTCCTGATCTGGTAGAAACATCCACATAAACGGTAAACTAGTTCAGATCTTTACGTTAATAAACCAGGAGCTGCGTGGAGAGTCAGAGAGCCGCTCACATAATTATAAAATACCAATTACTGATGTTATTTTCCACCTGAGTCGAGTCGCTGTGTTGACGCCTCGGGCTCTTCCTCCGCTTCCTCTCGTTCTGTTCCTTCTCACAGTCAAACGTTGGTTTCCACTAAATTTAACCTCAACAATAAGGAACAAAAAACCTAAAACAAGCCTCCTGTCAGCGTTTAAACAGCTCAGTTTGACAGATTTTATAGTGAAGATATTCAAGAAAAAACAGTCAAACCCACAGTTAGAGATGTCAGACGCCACTAATCAGACACTTATAGTACAGTCTTTATTCCCACATATTTATAATTCATATTATAGATTTCTACATCGTCTGAGTCTTACTTAATAGTACGATACTAAACAGCACTTACATCGTCTTTAAATCCTTTGTCAGACGTTTTAACGCCACAGAAAGATGCTTTAATTTATATTCATGTTAATTTCTGTTTTCATTGAGTAAATCCAACGAGCATCCAAACTTTCTTACTTTTTTATACACATTTAAGTCACATTTTGTACATATTTTATTCCAATTTTTTGCACATTTAAATCATTTTTTTTACACATTTTATTCACTATTGTTGCACATTTAATTTGTATTTTTTAGGGGTTTTTTGCACATTTAATTCACATTTTTTGCACATTTAATTCACATTTTTTGCACATTTATTTCGTATTTTTTTTAGTTTTTTTTGCACATTTTATTCATATTTGTTGCACAGTTAATTCGTATTTTTAGCTTTTTTTGCACATTTAATTCACATTTTTTGCACATTTATTTCGTATTTTTTTTAGGTTTTTTTGCACATTTTGTTCACATTTGTTGCACATTTAATTCACATTTTTTGCACATTTAATTCACATTTGTTGCACATTTATTTCGTATTTTTTTAGTTTTTTTTGCACATTTTGTTCACATTTGTTGCACATTTAATTCACATTTGTTGCACATTTAATTCACATTTGTTGCACATTTATTTCGTATTTTTTTAGGTTTTTTTGCACATTTTGTTCACATTTGTTGCACATTTAATTCACATTTGTTGCACATTTAATTCAAATTTTTTGCACATTTATTTCGGGGTTTTTTAGGTTTTGTTGCACATTTAATTCACATTTGTTGCACATTTAATTCGTTTTTTTTTTAGCTTTTTTGCACATTTTATTCACATCTATACATCATAAAGAAACAATCAGGACCTTAAATACTAAAGTAGGTGGTAAAACTATCCTCTGTAAGCACCAGAAACCTGAGGAGGTCGTAGAAATGAACGTCTTTTCTTGTTTTTCTCGTTTCAGTCTCGTCTGCCGAGCCAGACGGAGGCCATGGCTCTGCAGTCCATCAGAAGTATCCGAGGAAACGGTCGCTGTGCCGACTGTGAAGCTCAGAGTGAGTTTAACCAACTTTAGCATCTAAAATATATTATTTCTGTTTGAATTCATACATAGAAACACAGTGCAGGTGATGTAGGTTTAGTAAAATAAAGCACAGCATCTTAAAGAAAACAACAGAATCATGATTTATTTGTGTTATTTATTATCATCATAACTAGCAAATAAATTACATTTTTTTCTGTATTTTAACCCTTTAAATGAAAGTTTATTTACATGATGTCACTGTAGTTGTTGTTTTTTAATAAAAGACAAAATATTGATTGTTTTCCATTTAAATACAGTGGGTAGTAAAAACTCCAAACCAGCTATTGGGAGACATCCTGCTTTGTTTTCCTTTAAAATCTCTACATTTACCCAGAATTCCGAGCTCCAGGTCTAAAACCAGACATCTCGATGGAGTCTTCCTGTTGGGCGTGAAGTTCGTCATCTAAAACCCACAACTTGTCTCCTCAGACCCGGACTGGGCGAGTCTGAACCTCGGGGCCCTGATCTGCATCGAGTGCTCGGGGATCCACAGGAACCTGGGGACCCACCTGTCCAGGGTCCGGTCCCTGGACCTGGACGAGTGGCCCCTGGAGCTCATCAAGGTCATGTCGGCCATCGGCAACGAGCTGGCCAACAGCGTGTGGGAGGCCAACACTCAGGGACGCCTCAAACCCGGACCAGACGCCAGCAGGTAGGAACAGCTGGACTTCTTTATGGTTCCTGAAGGTGTTTGAACATTTATCAGGTACTTATGATGCCGTCTGGACCTCCTTCACCAGACGGTCTGACTATCATGTTCACCTTTAGTCATACAGTTGTTGTTCATGTGAGTTGAGTTTGAGGATGAATACTTTGGACTCCCATTGGTCAGTAAGAAATTAGGCTACAACCCCACCTATCAGGTACTTACAGTGCCGCCCTGACATCCCTCACCAGGCAGTTTCACAATCGTTAGCACCTTTCGTCATGTGAGTTGCTGTTCATGTTAACTGGACTCAGCTGGGAATTAGCAAATTAATATTTTGCTTTAGAGCTACAACACCACTTATCAGGTACTTTTACCTGAAAGAGTATTTCACTCTTTCTCAGCTTCTGGCTTCATCAGGCTGATTCTGGTTGTTTCAGGTGAATTCTCTGGTTTGGTTTTTGGTTTTACATTGCATCTATATTATGTATTTTTAAAACTATACCAAGCCCAAAGGAATCTCCAACTTGAGTCAAATTCTAAGTCGTTGTGGGCAAATTTTTAATAATTTTGGACACGTTTCAGTCATTTTTTATATTTATTTTTGGTCAGTTTAGACTTAATATGATTTCATTTTTGGACAGTTCTTCCGTCACTTTGGCCATTTTTTTGTTATTTTGGCCAAATTGTAAGTCATTTTGGACAATTTAAAATTTCTCCGGCTGAGTATCGCATCAGTTTGGAGTGTTTTAGACTGAAAAGCTACTAGATGAATAAATAAATGCAGCATGGCTCAGAAACAGTAAACAGAGGAGCAGGTTGTTGGACATCCATTCAGCATGTGAAGCATCTTTCTACTGATGGTGAGCAGAGTAAAGGGAAAACGTCTGTAAATGAGACACAAAAAAAGGAAAAACGAGACACAATGAGGGAAATGAGACACATAATTTTAAAAATATACACAAAAATAGAAAAACAGTACACCAAAATGAGACACAAAATGAGAAAACTCAGACAAAATAAGAAAAACTGAGACCAGAAATGAGGAAAATGAAACGCAACATTGGGAAAATGAGGAAAACGACAGCAAATAAGAAAAGATGAGAAAAGCAAGGCACAAAATGAGAACAAAATAGAAAAATTAGAAAAAACAACACAAAATGAGACAAAAGGAGACACAAAATGATAAAAAATGACAAACAAAAGTAAGAAAAATTAGACAAAAGGAGAAAAATAGATGCAAAATTTGTAAAAATGAGACAAAATAAGAAAAAAATAGACACGATGAAAAAAACCTCAGACAAAATAAGGAAAAACAGACACAAAATTAGGAAAATGAGACGCAATACATGGAGAAAAAAATTGGAAAATGAGAAAAATGAGACAGGAAACGACAAAACCGACTCCGGTTGTTGAGGATCCATTCCTCATGTTCTTCCTGGTGAAACTTCTTCCTGATGACCAGAGCAGGTTTCTGGATCATTTCTGTCTTTTTAACAGTAACTGAAGACGTTCCTGACTCCTCTCTGTGCTTCTCTTCGTGGTCATCGTGTTTCCATTGATTCGTGTCTCCGTAAAAAACAAACCAGTGGTGATTAAAAACGGGCCGGCGGCTGCAGACAGGGGGCAGCGTGGAGCAGCGAGGAGCAGCGAGGAGCTCCGGGTATCGACGCTGGCGACCGCAGGAGATTAAAACTAATGGATGAACTTTGGCGTGATGTTGATCAGTGTGTGTGTTAATGTGTGTGTGTGTGGTTGTGTAATTATGGGCTGCAGCTCTGGGAAGCAGCAGCCATCATAACAAATTAGAGCCGACTGCCATCCGCATAAAGATCGACTTCCACGTCCTCCCACTGCACTCATTAGTCAACAGAAGCACCTTATAATTACTCTGCAGACACACAACACGCTCACACTCACACAGGCACACACCGGCCTGTCGATTCGCAGCGATATTCGCTCAATTATGCTTTATTTATGTGCTGGTTTTTGTCCCTTTTAGTGCCTCACATGTGATTATTACACCTGCATCGGATTTTAATGTAAAAACAAATGATTAGAGCAGAGAAATGAAAATTAAAAGTGAATTAAATCAGAACCGCAGGTTGAGATGGACGTAAAAGATGCAAAAAGACAGAAAATCCGTCCAGAATGATTGGGCAGAATGGCTTAACGTGTGGAAACGACGAAAATGAGACGCAACATGATGAAAATAACGAACAAAATCTCACAAATGAGACACAAATTGACCAAAGCAAGATACGAAACAAGAGGAGGGCACAAAATGAGCAAAGTGTGATTTTAAAGATACACAGAAAGGGACAAAAATAAGACGAAGCATCACAGACATTAGATACTAAATGACAAAAAATTAAAAAATGAGATTCAAAGAAATAAAAATGGATTGGAAAATGACAAGAATAATAGACAAAAGTAGAAAAATAATAAACAATGACCAAAATAACAAACAAAATGACAGAAATAATGAACAAAATGACAAAAACATGATCAACAAAAGCAAGATGCAAAATGACAAAGGTGAGGTAGAAAAACAAATCAGAAAGTGACAAAAAATGATTGGAAAACACAAAAAAGAGACAAATACAAGATACAAAACATCAAACTCGACACTAAATGACAAAAATGAGATGCAAAATGACAAAAGACATACACATACTGACATGAGATTTAAAAAAATGACAAAAATGAGATACAAAAAAATGGGCTGCAAAATAATAAACCAAATTTAAACAAAAATGACACAAAATGACAGGAATGAGACACAACAACAATAAGACAAACTGACAAAAGTG
Source organism: Acanthochromis polyacanthus (assembly GCF_021347895.1). NCBI lineage: Eukaryota > Metazoa > Chordata > Actinopteri > Pomacentridae > Acanthochromis > Acanthochromis polyacanthus. Next base: position 8,031,385 of record NC_067134.1, on the reverse strand, counting down.
AAACAGAAAAACAAAAAACGAAAATGACAAATACAAGATACGGAACAACAAAAGTGAGGAAAACAATTACAAGAACAGGATTCAAAACCACGAAAGAGAGACACTAAACCCAACATGACAAACATGAGATAAACCGAGATAAAAGGTGAAAACGACCGCAGTAGTTCTGGATCCATCCAGCATGGTGAAACAGCTTCCACACAGAGGCTCTACTGAGCGCGTGCAGAATATCGACCTCCATGTCAGATTCCTGTTTATTCCTGTTGGAGTCGATAAAATCTCAGTTAACCAGAGATGCTCCACTGACTCACCCTTTATCTCACCCTCTGTCTCACCCTTTATCTCACCCTCTATCATCCTATATTTTAACTACTCTCTGTCTTTTATCTCACTCTTTCTCAACCTCTATCTCACTCTTTGTCTTACCTTTTATGTCAACCTTCATCTCACTCTATCTCACACTCTATCTCACCTTTCATCTTTTATCTCACTTTCGTTTCACCCTTTTTCTCACTCTTTTTCTTTATCGCACTCTATCTCACCCTTTATATCACCCTTTTCCTTTATCTCACTCTTTGTAGCTCTTTATGTCACCCTTTATCTCACCCTTTTCCTTTATCTCACTCTTTTTAACTCTATGTCACCCTTTATCTCACTCTTGGCTTTGATCTCACCCTCTCTCTCACCCTTTTAGTATTTTGTGCTCATTTTGTAATTTTGCGTCTCGTTTTTGTATTTTCATGTCTCTATTTTCTCCTTTTGTGTCTCACTTTTGCTTTTTGTGTTTTATTTTTCTCATTTAGTCGCTTTATGTCCAGTTCCCCTCCTTGTTCTTTGTGTTGTTTTGTGTCCACATGTTAAATATCATCCAGATATTTAATCGTTCACCGTCTTCATGCTCCTTATTTTGTCTCGTTCTGAGTGGATCCGGACCATTTAAACTCCAGCGGTGTGTTTTTTCCTGTAATAAGCCGGTGTTGTTGACGTGCGGCTCTTTAAATCAGCCATGGTTTATCTTCCTGTTAATCACGTGTTGTGTTGTGTGTTAAAGAGGCTTAAACGTGTCGGAGCGAGGCCTCCTCCATAAATCGTAGCGGGGAGGCGAACACAGGAATGGAAATGAGCGGAGGCTTTTGTCCGGGCGGCGGGAGGGCTGGGAGAGGGGGGAGGCTGATGGATGAACAACGCCTCCCCTCGTGGTCTCTCAAGTGAGTAATAGAGGCCGAAATTTCATTTTGCAAGTGGCTGATTTAATGATCCAAAGGGTAATTAATGGCCTGATTATCTTAATGTTAAATATGGCCAGCAGCAATTACGCTGACCTCCTGTCTGTCAAGGTCTGGCCTCCCACTCTGAAACCCAATTAGGTTCTGTTTGGAGCTCCGTCAGGAGGGGGAGGACGGAGGCCGGGGAGGAAAACAGCGAGAGGAGGCGCGCTGCCGTTAAACTCCTCCATTTTTCTGACTCGGCCGACGCACCGGAGGGAGGAATTATGTGACAGCGCTGAGCCGCCGCCGACTCCAGCTGGTGTCATCATCTCTTTATCTTCCCGTCGCCGGGTTCTCCTCCTCCGCCTCCTCCGCCGCCCACAGCGACGGCCGGTCCAGCTCTCATTAGCGTCAGCGCCGCTAACGTGACGCCGCTCGGCTCCACAGGCTCCACCGCCGGAGAGCTGTTGACGTGGTGAAGAGGCGGCGGCAGCAACGGTCGGTCCAGGACTCATTAGCGTCAGCGCCGCTAACATGAGACCGAGCTAACACGAAGCAACTCAGCTCCACAGGCTCCACCGCCGGAGACTTGTTGAGCAGCAACTCTGACAGTCGGTCCAGGTGTCATTAGCATCAATGCTGTTGCGCTAACACAAGGCCACACGACGCCGCTCGGCTCCACAGGCTCAACTGCCAGAGACTTGTTACTCCAACGGTTGGTCCAGGTGGTATTAGCATCAGACGCTAACATTGAGTTGATTGGAGTCCTGCGGCCTCCTGTTAGCGTCTGACACTAAAAGGAGGCTGAGCTAACAGAAGGCCACGCAGCGCTACTTGGCTCCACCGCTGGAGAGTTATTGTTGTGTTTGAAGAAGCAGAGGTATCGACCGTCGGTCCAGGTCTCATTAGCGTCAGCGCTGCTAACATGAGGCCGAGCTAGCATGAGGCCGAGCTAACACGATGCCAGTCAGCTCCACAAGCTCCATCGCTGGAGACTTGTTGAGCAGCAACTCCGATTGTTGGTCCAGGTGTCATTAGCATCAGACAGCATCAGATGCTAACATTGAGTCGAGTGGTGACGCGCGGCCTCTTGTTAGCTTCAGACGCTAACACAAGGCCACGCAACACCACTCAGCTCCACCACTAGAGAGTTGTTGATGTGGTGAAGGAGCAGAAGCAGCAACGGTTGGTCCAGGTCTCATTAACGTCAGCGCTGCTAACACGAGGCTGCACGACGCCACTCGGCTCCACAGACTCCACCGCTGGAGGCTTATTGATGTGGTAAAGCAGCAGCAGCTCCGACGATCGTTCCAGGTCTCATTAGTGCTGGCATCGCTAACACGAGGTCAAGTGGTGTTGCGCAGACTCATGTTAGCATCTGACTCAAACAGGAGGCTTCGCAACACTACTCGGCTCCACCGCTGGAGACCTGTTGAACAGCAGGTCCAACTGTTGGTCCAGGTCTCATTAGCATCAACAGCGCTAACATGGCATTGCACAGCCTTGTGTTAGCATGTGATGCTAACACGAGGCTGTGTGACACCACTCAGCTCCACAGGCTCCACTGGCGGAGACTTTTTGATGAGACACAGAACAAGGGATAAACAAAACAAGAAAATTTAAGTAAGTTGTTGGAAGATACATTCAGCACGGTGAAACATCTTTCTATAGCTGAGACTAGAGTAAATAAACAACCAAAAGGAGACATAAAATATGAAAAACGAGAAACACAGCAAGAAAAATGGCACAAGTTGTTGGATGATACGTTCAGCATGGTGAAACATCTTTTTACATCTGAGACTGGGGTCCAAAATCAAACAAGACACAACTGCAAAAATGAGACGCAAAACAAAAAATACAATGCAAGTTGTTAGCGATCCATCCAGCATGGTGAAACATCTTTCTACAGCTGATGAGCAGAGTAGAAAGGAAACATGGAGATAGAATAAGGTTTCAATAACCATAATATGTGGCGTTGTTTGCACAGTCTGGTGTTAGCATCAGCTATGCTAACACCAGACTGCACGACACCACTCGGCTCCACAGGCTCCACCGCGAGAGACTTGTTGACAGCAGCTCCGAGGGTCCAGAAGTGTTTGGGAGCCACAAAAAGACTTCCTCTAAACGTTCCCATTAACCCCCGGTCCGCCGTCATCACCTCGGCTTGGCAGTGCTGCCCCAGCTGACGCCACCGCCCAGGGGGCTGCTAAGTTTGGGCTCGCTGCCCGCTGCCAGTGGGGCTTGGCGGGCCGGGCGCCACCACCGCCTCCACGGCCCTCATCGTTTTAATTAAGTGTTGCAGCGACACCAGCACCCAGAGGTGACAGCGACGCTAATCCCAGCTCCCGGTCGGACACATGAGCCTCGGTGGCCGTGAAAAACGCCGGTCCTTCGGCAGTCTGTCGCGGCTGGTCAGCATCTCGGCTGGTCAGCATCTCGGCTGGTCGCATGAACTCTCTGCTAAAGAGCCAAAAAATAATGAACAGCTGAAAGTTTAGTTTTTCCACAAACAGCAGCACTGGAAAGAATAAAACATCATGTCCACAGGATTGTTTGAGACGTTTCACTGCGATGGATGTATCTCCAAAAACTGGTGTCGTTGTTGTCGTTTTGTTTCATTTTTGATGTTTTTTCATGTTTTGTGTCTCGTTTTGTTTCTTTTTTTTACCCTTGTCTCAACTAAAAGATGTTTCGCCATGCTAAATGTATCTTTAACATCTCGTCTTATTTTGGGGATTGAAAAGTTTATTTATTTTTATTTTTACAGATTTTTCCTGTTTTGTTAAATGGTAGATAATATCCAGTAAAATCCGGTTTAAAAAGAAAAGAAATGTTAAAAATTTGTATTTTTACTGAAATCTAGATAATCATTATTTTAGAGACATTTGCTATTATTCCTAAGAAAATTTATGTTTAACATTATTACAAAGCTGTAAATTGATCATTTAATGTTTTAACTTATAGATAACATCTAGTGAAAAGTCCTTTTACATAATTAAACCAGAAAATGAGACTCTTTGTATTATATTGAAGTAAAAATAAAACATCTGTGTTTAACAGACATTACATTTCATTCATATAGTGCCAATTACAGTTCAAATTGTCTCAAGACTTTTTGTATGTAGCATGTAAATGAATATTTTCTTTTGTGTGAGTTGACTAAATATTATGTGTAATTGAACAAAACACAGCTTCTACTGCCAGAGGCTTGTTGACAAGTTGTTGGACATACATTCAGCACGGTGAAACATCTTTCTACAGCTGAGACTAGAGTGAAAAAAAAAACAAAAATGAGACACCAAATGACAAAAATGAGACCAAAAAACACAAAAATGAGACAAAATGAAAAAGTAAGACACAAGAAAACACAAAATGAGGCACAAAACCACAAAATTGAGACACAAAAAAACACAAAAATGAGACAAAATGACAAAAATGACACAAAAAACAAAAATGAGACACAGTGACAAAATTAGACACAAAATGACTAAAATGAGACACAAAAATGAGACAAAATCACAAAGATTATGAGACACAAAACTGTCAAACTGAGACAGAAACCTAGTTGAAAAAATGACACAAAACCACAAAAATGAGATACAAATGACAAAAACGGCACACAAAACAAGAAAAATGACGTGAGTTGTTGGAGATACAGTCAGCATGGTGAAACATGTTTGTACAGCTGAGACTGGGGTAAAAAGAAACAACCAAAACGAGACGTAAAACATGAAAAAGATTTGGTTTTGGGACTATTTTTATTTTTTCCCACCAACATCAGCGTTTGTTTGATTGGCCGGAGCTCTCCACTGAGCATGTGCAGAGCCACTGAGCATGTGCAGAGCCACTGAGCATGTGCAAAGCATCACTGCCTGCTGACAGACCGGTAATTGGCCCCTACGTTCTAATTCATCTGTAAAGGGGAGGCCTTGATTAAATTAGTCCTAATAGACGTTATTTTGTACATGACTGAGCCCGGCTCGCCTAACGAGACCCCCAATTTACCGCCGACATTAAGCCGGCCGACACGAGCCAATCACGTCGTCCGTGTGTCACCGCGGCGACGCCATGCTAATGCGGGCTAAGAGCACGAAATAAAAGCACATCTTTTAGTCATCGGATTAAGGTCCGGTAATGAAGAAATAAATAACGTGACTCGGAGCAGAAGAGGATCCGGACCGTCCTCTAATTGGCTCCGAGCTGGAAGAAGCGGGAAAAGCGTCCCGGATAATGTGTTTGGATGGAATGAGTTCACGGAGCTGCTAAACGCTCGCTGGACGGTCGAGTTCAGTCACACAATAAACCCAGAATCTGACTCTGAGGAACAAACTCTGCGGAAAAAACCCATTAATCAGCCAAATACACGGTTAAATAATAGATAAAAAACACTGCCAGGCCAAATAAAAGGACTAAGAGTGGAATAATTTAACAGTTTTCAGTCACTAATGTGAAGAAATGTCTTTAAATGACAATAAATATCTGTAGCCAGGTTTTATGATTTGAATATTCCAAAAACAGTCTCATTTTATCGTCAAACATTATTGAAGAAGAAGAAAATGTTATTTATGAACACAGATTTGTGTCATTAGTTCCAGTTCTGACCTGTTTTAAATTTTATTTTACTACATTTTATCTGTAATTAAAAGTAGCATTTTCCTTGAAATCCCAGCCAGTGTCTACAGAATAATTATTTATTTTTTAGATTTAATGTTTCTTTATGGTCGATAATTGTAAGAAACGACATAAGAAATTAATCGACAGTGAAACAGATGTTTTTAGGACATTAATTACAGTTTTGGTCTTTTTTATGGTTAACATGTAAACTAAGAATTTCTTTTCTGTGATTTTACTGAATATCATCTTCAATTAAACAAACACAGAAATAAAAAAATTAAAATAAAAATGTAATTAATATTTATATAATAATTGTATATTTTTAGATTTAACGCAGTAAAACGTGTGTCTCTTTATGTCAACAATTGTAAGAAAACATTAGAAATGATTCTATAAAAAGCCAGATTGTTTTTGAGGACATATTTACAGTTTTGGCTTTTTTTTGACGGTCAACGTCTAAATTAATGTGTTTTTAATTTTATTTTACTGGATATTATCTGCAATTTTAAAAAGCACAAAGAAATCTGTAAAATATTTTTGAAAAAATAAATTTTTAATATACATTTAAAAAATGACTTAAATGACTAACATCTGTAGAATAATAATATTTTGCAGATTTAAATGTTTTCACAGATGTGACATTAAATAATATAATTTTATGGTAAAAGAACAATTTGCTGCTTGTAAAACTATCATTTTGTAAAATGGATATTATTTGCAATTTTTATCAAATTTTTTGCAGAATTTATAACTTGTGTAATTTTTTTTTTTTAAAAGCACAGAACAATAACATATTATTATTTTGCAAATGTTCCAGAGGGATTTGAAATTTTAAATAATCTTTTTCAGATTTTTCCCGTTTTATTAAATTACAGATATCCTTTATAAAAATTAGTTTCACCATACAATGAATTAATTTTCTACTTTATTTAAATTTAAAAAATCTTTATTCAACAATCATTATTTAAAAGAACATTTATACATGTTACTGATTGAAAATTGGTGAATTATTTAACTGGTATTTTACAGAATTTCCTGTTTTATTAAACTCCTGATAATATTTGGTAAAAATTCAGTGTTTGACCATAAATTGAAGCTTTTTTTTATTCCGTTAAAATGTTAAAATATCTTTAAACGAACATTTCTACGGATTCGGATTAAATATTTTAACGTTATTTATTTATTTTAAACTACGGTCTTCGTCTGATCAGATCGGAGCAGAGCTGTGATTTCCTCCGTTTTATTTGCTGCAGATTTGAGGAATAAAAGTCAGTGATGAATAAACTCCGGCGGTCCGATCTGCCCCGCCGCCCCCCCGGTGCCGCCCCTCCGACCCTGGGGGGCAATTATCCCGGAGCCGTGGCCCCATCTGGTCCCGGGGGTCCGATCCGAGTCCCGCCGCAGCTGCACCCCAGATTAAAAGTCTAATTTTAAATCTGTTGGCCTTTTCCACGGGGCAACAAGACGGATCTGTTCCCATAAAGGTCCGACGGGTTCCTGCGGCTCCTCCAGACCTGCTGCTGAATTATTACCCCGACCGCATCCGTCACCGAGCGCTTAAGGAACGCATCGCTTCATCCGTTAGCGCCGCTCATTTCTCTGCTGTCCCCCTCTTCCTCTCTGACGCTTTTATTCGCAGCGTTAAAGTGAAACCTGAGAGTCAAACAGCAGCAGTTAGTGAGCCGGCGAATCCGTCTGCAGCCCACGGAGCTGCCGTCAGAACGCACAAAAGTACACAAAACGAGCAAAAAGAGACACGGAAATACACAAACCAGGCATAAAGACACACAAAAAGACACAAAAGTATACAAAACGGGCATGAAGACACACAAAAGTACACAAACAGGGCACAAAACTGGCATAAAGACACAAAAACCAGATACAAAACAGGCATGAAGACGCACAAAAGTACACAAACAGGACACAAAACGGGCATAAAGACACACAAAAAGACACAAAAGTATACAAAATGGGCATAAAGACACACAAAAGTACACAAACAGGGCACAAAACTGGCATAAAGACACAAAAACCAGATACAAAACGGGCATAAAGACATACAAAAGTACACAAACAGGGCACAAAACGGGCATAAAGACACACAAAAGTACACAAACCAGACACAAAATGGGCATAAAGACACACAAAAGTACACAAACCAGACACAAAATGGGCATAAAGACACAAAAGTACACAACAGGGCACAAAATGGGCATAAAGACACAAACCAGGCACAAAACGCAATAAAAGATGCATAAAAGTACACAAACCAGGCACAAAATGAGCAACAAGAGACACAAAAGTACACAAAATGAGCAAAAAGAGTCACAGAAATACACAAATCAGGCACAAAACGGGCAAAATAAGACATAACATGTAGAAAACCAGATGCTAAATGACAGAAAATGACAAAAATGAGATGCAAAACCAGGAAAAAAAGGCACAAAATAAAGAAAAATAAATTGGAAATGAACAAAATTAGATACAAAATGTTGAAAAAAAGACGCAACACTGACAGAAATCAATAAAAATAAAACAAACAACCAAAAAGAGACACAAAACCAGAAAAAATGCAGAAAAGCAAGACAGAAGATGATAAAAACATGAAACGAAATGTGCAAAACGAGACGCAAAACCAGAAAAACGGCACAAAATGACTAAAAACCAGATGCGAAATTAAATGAACAAGACAGGAAACAAGAAAAATATGAGTTAAAGGAGTCACAAAATGACTAAAACGAAATGCAAAACCAGAAGAAAAAGGTACAAAACTAACAAAATTGAAACAAAAGGACCAAAACCAGAAAAAATGACACAACTTGGACAGAAAAAGATGAAAACAGGAAACAAAAGGACAAAAATAAGATGCAAAATGTGGAAAATGAGTCGCTACTGTGAGGCACGGTGGTGGCAGCATCATAAACTGGACGAGCCCTCAGTAGAGTCCAGAACCACGCCCTCTACTGGCGAAAACCCTGTCCTCCCTATACAAATGATGCAATATGTATCAATTCTGATCATCCTACGTATCTCCCTCCCTACTTGATCTGCTGACCTGTAACTCCACAACTGAGCAGGGGACCTTAGACTGATCTTCAGTGCCAAGTTTGATTATCCTGACTTCAGCACTTGCAGAGATATCGGACCGGACATAGCCACATACATACACACATACATACATACATACATACATACATACATACATACACACATACATACATACATACATACATACATACATACATACACACATACATACATACATACATACACACATACATACATACATACATACATACATACATACATACATACATACTTACCCAGCCAGTCAGATACCGCACCAAATGCAGTAACCCCGCTGACGTTCGTCAGGCGTGGTTAAATAATGAAATATTTCAAAAGAAGGATTTACTGCTTGTATAAATACAGATATTAAACATAGGCATTATATTTTTAGGGTTTTTTTAATGTGTAAGTCAGTACATTTTTGTGTAATTTTACTAAACATTAAATAATTTAGCAAAGCAGACAAAAAAACCATTGAACTGTTTTGTTTTTGTGTGAATTTCCTGGATATTATCTGAAAACAGTTGATTATTATATAAAGGACTGTATTCTTTCCAGTAACAGATTGTTTATGATTTAGAAACCGTGAAAGTCTCGTTTCCGTCCGTTTTTTTCCACCTCGTTAATGAAAAAGCCTTTTATTTTTGATTTTTTTCTCTCTTCCTGTGATTTTACTGGACGTTCTCCTGCGGCGCTATCGTTCCTTCTCCTTTCTGAGCGAACGCCTCCTCACCCAGCTCTCCCTCCGTTAATTAACCGAGCCCATCGGAGGGCGGCTAACGACCACAGGCTAATTGATTTTTCCCTTTTTGTCTGGCGGAGATAAAACGCAGCGCTCCGTGTTTTCCGCATGGATTTCAGGCAGGATTAGTTTCCCTCCTCACCTTGTTAGGAGCTCCTGGGTCGGACCGCGATCCATCTTAGAGGCACATTAGTCCGGGCAGTTAGCTGCTGCTCTTATCCACGCTCTAGCTATCTATCTATTAATCTATTAATTAGAGGGCTAATTAGGCCAGGAGAGCAGCCAGTGACACCGTGTCGCTCTTAACCCGCTGCACCACCGCTCATTACCTCCTCCAATTAATGACCGATTCAACATGCGAAGGCCGAGTGGAAAACCTGCCTCTGTTCCAGCAGCTCGATGAGCTCTATAGAAATCCTACAAAAGATTCCAATAGACTCAAGGTTCCTCTTTGTTTCCTTCTCTGAATTAAACAGAAGAATGTCACAGCTGCAAAGATTACAATCCTAATCTTAGTAATTATTTCATAGAAACAGTCAATTAAGCGTGAATGTTTTCTGATTTCTCAGATGTTTTGTTCATATTTTTAAGATAACTTATCAGAGATTTTATTATGATGTGAAGCACGGTGGTGGCAGTATTATAAAGTGAAGCACGGTGGTGGCAGTATTATAAAGTGAAGCACGGTGGTGGCAGTATTATAATGTGAAGCACGGTGGTGGCAGTATTATAAAGTGAAGCACGGTGGTGGCAGTATTATAATGTGAAGCACGGTGGTGGCAGTATTATAAAGTGAAGCATGGTGGTGGCAGTATTATAACGTGAAGCAAGGTGGTGGCAGTATTATAAAGTGAAGCACGGTGGTGGCAGTATTATAATGTGAAGCACGGTGGTGGCAGTATTATAAAGTGAAGCACGGTGGTGGCAGTATTATAATGTGAAGCATGGTGGTGGGAGTATTATAAAGTGAAGCAAGGTGGTGGCAGTATTATAAAGTGAAGCACGGTGGTGGCAGTATTATAATGTGAAGCACGGTGGTGGCAGTATTATAAAGTGAAGCACGGTGGTGGCAGTATTATAAAGTGAAGCACGGTGGTGGCAGTATTATAATGTGAAGCACGGTGGTGGCAGTATTATAATGTGAAGCACGGTGGTGGCAGTATTATAAAGTGAAGCACGGTGGTGGCAGTATTATAATGTGAAGCATGGTGGTGGCAGTATTATAAAGTGAAGCAAGGTGGTGGCAGTATTATAAAGTGAAGCACGGTGGTGGCAGTATTATAATGTGAAGCACGGTGGTGGCAGTATAAAGTGAAGCACGGTGGTGGCAGTATTATAAAGTGAAGCATGGTGGTGGCAGTATTATAATGTGAAGCACGGTGGTGGCAGTATTATAAAGTGAAGCACGGTGGTGGCAGTATTATAAAGTGAAGCATGGTGGTGGCAGTATTATAATGTGAAGCACGGTGGTGGCAGTATTATAAAGTGAAGCACGGTGGTGGCAGTATTATAAAGTGAAGCATGGTGGTGGCAGTATTATAAAGTGAAGCATGGTGGTGGCAGTATTATAAAGTGAAGCACGGTGGTGGCAGTATTATTAAATGAAGCATGGTGGTGGCAGCAGCATCATAACAGCAGGCCCTAGCAGGCCTCCAGAGGTAGAACCTAGTGGGGAACCGACACTCTGGGTTGACTTTGCCAGGTTTAAAGCAGCTGAAGAGTTTCATCAGGAAGCTTCCATCAGATGGACTCTAGGTTTGTGTCTTCAGGTCTGGAGGTAATTAGCTTGGTGCAATGATGTGTGAGCTGCTGGTCAGATCTGTTTCAGGAGTCCTGGTCCAGTGACCCCTGAGACACATAGACACTAACACACACAGACACACAGCATGGAGGAGGCGGGTCGGCCCAGCAGCGGTCGGTCGTCGAGGCCGATCGCCCTCCGGACAGGAACCTCGCTGTTGTACGTAAACACAACCCAACAAAGCAGCCGCTGGGCCTGAACGCACACACTCTGGACACACAAAGCTGCTGTGTGAACTCAAACAACAGGCAGGAAATCAGAGATGGCCCAGTGTGGCGCCCTGAGGGACCCAGAACCAGACCTGGGTTTCTACGGCGACCAGCATGATGAAGCTGTCAATCAACAGGGCGGGAAACGTGAAGGGAAACATCCTGATGTAGTTCACATTCTACCTTCAGAAGTCATTAACCTCAGAAGATCTACTGTTAAACTTTTAGTCATCATGACGTGAAGCATGGTGGTGGCAGTATCATGATGTGAAGCACAGTGGTGGCAGTATTATAAAGTGAAGCATGGGGGTGGCAGTATTATTAAGTGAAGTGTGTTGGTGGCAGTATTATAATATGAAGCACAGTGGTAGTAGCATCAATTTGATAAATTAATTTAATCAGTTTAATTAAATTTGAAGTTTTTGAGTGTTGTAAAGTGCTTTGTGTTGCATTTTTATTGTATAAAAATGCCATGTAAATCAAGTTTGATTGATTTAATTATGATGCTGCCACCACCATGCTTTACATCATGATGCTGCCACCACCATGCTTTACATCATGATGCCGCCACCACCATGCTTCACTTTACATCATGATGCTGCCACCACCGTGCCGTTTCATCATGATACTGCCACCACCATGCTTTACATCATAATGCTGCCACCACCATGCTTTACATCATGATGCTGCCACCACCATGCTTTACATCATGATGCTGCCACCACCATGCTTTACATCATGATGCCGCCACCACCATGCTTCACTTTACATCATGATGCTGCCACCACCGTGCCGTTTCATCATGATACTGCCACCACCATGCTTTACATCATAATGCTGCCACCACCATACTTTACATCATGATGCTGCCACCACCGTGCCGTTTCATCATGATACTGCCTCCGCCATGCTTCATATTATAACACTGCCTCCACCATGCTTAACATTATGATGCTACCACCACCATGCTTCACTTTACATCATGATGCTGCCACCACCGTGCTTCACATCATGATGCTGCCACCACCATGCTTCACTTTATGATGCTGCCACCACCATGCTTCATATGATGATGATCAGATTCTCCTCACTAACATTCCCTGGAAAGCTTGTAAATGTAGACCCAAGTAGCGACCCAAATCGCTGACTCGCACCAGAAGTAAAAACACTGACACAACTGTGTCAGAAAACAAACGTGGACGGATAAAGTCGAGTGTATCGAGTCCCATGAAGACGAGCTAAAGGTGCGAGTCACGTTTCCCAGTGGTCATGTAGAAACAGTCGTGGATGTCTGACGGCTTGTTTCCTCTGGCTGGTGCAGCTTTATCTTCTAATTTAACCGACACAAACACACACTGCGACCCCTCGGGGCTCTGCGTGACATATTTTAGTGTGTCTGTCGTTGTGCGTTGCCGTTGTGTGTCTGTGTGCGGTGTGTGTTTTCCTGTCACAAGCGATCTCACCGGGACTCGTGTTTAATTATCTACCCAGCATGCCTCGGTGCCGGAGCTCAGCGCTACGTCTAATGGGATGTGAAAAGACACACACACACACAGATTAACGCACACAACGCCTGTGTGTGTGTGTGTGTGTGCGTTCAGACACATGTTAACACATACTGTCACAGACACACAGACACACACTCGCTCTGTGTGGTTAATTAGTGCAATTAGCCTCTCCAGCGTCCAGAGCTGTGTGTTTTCAGGACTCGTTAGCTCGCAATGACGCTGTTTACCGCAACACACACAAAACACACACACACATCAAATGCGCAAACACACGCACACCAAACACACAAACGCACACACACACCAAACACACACACATCATCACAACGTTACTAGATGCACTTAAACAAATGCACTAATAACACAAACAACCAAACGATGCTAGCAGTGCTAACTATGTTAAGCAAACATGTTGAAAAAACACAGTAAACATTTTATTAAGTACACGCAAACAAAAACAAACAAGTGTTTTTGTTGTGTTCTGTCTCGTTTTTGTGATTTTCTGCCGCAATTGTGTTTTCTGTCTACCTTATTCTCATTTTGTCTCTTATTTGTGTTGTTTTGTGTGTCATTTGTGTAGTTTTGTGTCTTGTTTGTGTTGTTTTGTCTCGGTTGCGTAGTTTCGTGTCTCAGTTGCATTGTTTTGTGTGTCGTTTCTGTTGTTTTCTGTCCTCTTTTTGTCAGTTTGTTTTTCAGTTGTGGTGTTTATGGTTTTTGTCATTTTGTGTCTTGGTTGTGTTGTTGTCCATCAGTTGTGTTGTTGTCTATTGTGTTATGTCTCAGTTGTGTTATTTTGTGTCTCGTTGGTGTTATTTTCTGTCTAGCTTTTGTTGTTTTGTGTCTCGATTGTGTTGTTTTGTGTCTCATTTGTGTTGTTTGGTGTGCTGGTAGTGTTGTTTTCTGTCCAATCTTTGTTGTTTTGTGTCTTGTTTGTGTTGTTTTGTGTCTCATTTGTGTTGTTTGGTGTGCTGGTAGTGTTGTTTTCTGTCCAGTCTTTGTTGTTTTGTGTCTTGTTTGTGTTGTTTTGTGTCTCATTTGTGTTGTTTGGTGTGCTGGTAGTGTTGTTTTCTGTCCAGTCTTTGTTGTTTTGTGTCTTGTTTGTGTTGTTTTGTGTCTCATTTGTGTTGTTTGGTGTGCTGGTTGTGCTGCTGTGTATCAGTTGTGTAGCTGCTAAGCAGTTCTGTAATTGTGTTTAGTTGTGTAGTTGTGTATCAGTAGACTGTAGTTGTGTATCAGTTGTGTATGAGTTGTGTGTCGGTCCGTGTCTCTCTTAGCAACCCCCCCGGTGGATGAAGGCATGCGTCCAGTGGCCTCACATTTCCTCTCCGTCCTCCAGAGGACAGAAGGCCGGACCCCCCTGCCGAGCGCACACAAAACAGACACGCAAACGGACACACAAACAGACACACAAAACAGACACACACCCGGCGACACCTCCAGGCTTTGTCCGGGGGCTGTGGGCCGTACGCTGTGCCCAGCCTCCTCACTCTCTGCTGGGCCGCGGCAGGAAGGACGAGCCCCCGGGACATTCCTCCATGCTAGCCGCCACCGCTACACAGACACACACAGTCACACACACAATAAAACACACAGTAACACACACTCTGTCTCCAGGAGGAGTTACTGAGTCTCCAGGTTCCCACATCGTCTCTTTTTTTAAACTTTAGATTCGTTCTTTTCTCACAGTTTGTTTCCCATCATGCACCTCTGCAGCCAACTAGTGGATCCAGTGTTGTATTTTTGGCGTTTTGTGTCAGTTTTTTGTCATATTTTGTGTTATTTTCTGTCATATTTTTGATGTTTTGTGTCTTCTTTAGATATTTTGTTGTCTGTGTTAATTTTGTGCCTCATTTTTGTTGTTTTCTTTCTCGTTTTTGTCGTTTTCTTTCTCGTTTTTGTCGTTTTGTGTTTAATTTTTTTCTTTTTGACTAATATTTTTCATCTAATGTCTCTTTGTCAATCGTCATCTAGCCTTTTCCTAGGTTTTATTGTTTTCTGTCTTAATTTTCTCGTTTTCTGTTTGTTCTTTAGATGTTTTTGTGTGTTTTGGGATGGTTTTGTATCTATACTCATTTTGTCTTATATTTGTCATTTTGTGTCTTGTTTTTCTTAGTTTTTGTCTTATTTTTCTCCTGTAGTGTCACATTTTTATCATTTTGTTTCTTGTCTTTTTGTCATTTTGTCTTGTTTTTCTTAGTTTTTCCTCGTTTTGTGTTTTTTTGTCTCCTTTCTGTCAGTTATTGTCTCATATTTTTGTAATTTTTATTGATTTCTGTCTTAATTTGCTCGTTTTATGTTTTTATGTTGTTTTGTATCGTTTTTTTCTCTGTTTTTATCATTTTGCGTCCTGTTTTTTTTTCTTTTTGTCATTTCGTGTTGTGTGATCCAGAAATAAGGAAGCTGGTTTCATTTGGTCTCTGATTGAGTCTGTAGTTATTTGAAGGCTTTTATTTTGTAGGGGAGGCGTCGTCGGGGGAACGGCTTAATGTCTGGCCTCGGCTCGGTCTAATCCCTGAATGATGTTTACATGGAGGCAGATTAGAGGCGAGGATTAGAAGATCAGGACTTCATGATACTCGACGGTTTAACAAAGCGTCCGTCTGTCTTATTCTGACTGAAACCAGATTCACTGCTGCCGATCACCGTCTGGAGATAATCAATAATTATCAATTAATTATCGACTTTCAGCAAGCAAAGAGCGAAATAAGAAAACATGGAAACAAGACTGAAGTTCAAACAAAAGAGATTAAAATGAAGCATGAAGACAGAACGGTCGCAGTATTTTTCAGTTTGTTCATTTTTTCTGTTCATGCATGAACACCAGAATTAAAATGCACAAAGTGAACATGAGAGATTGTTTACATGCAGACAAAAAACAAAACATAAACTAGCAAAACAAGCAAACTAAACAAAAATAAACAAACAACCAAAACCAACCTCAACAAACAAAAACACACTAAACAATTAAATAAACAAACAACCTTAAACACAATAAAATAAAAAAGCAACAAAACCTAAACACTCCAAACCACAAAACTAACTGAACAAACCAAAAAACAACCAAATGCATGCTAAACAAACAAAAATGATTTTAAAAACTGCATAAACAAAAACAAGCCCTACAAACACACAAATCAAACTAAACAAACAAAAAAGTAACTGAGCAACACACAATCAACCACACGAAACAAACAAAAACATACAAAACGTGTCAAGCATCCACACAAACTGAACACACTAGCAAACACACGTAAACTAGCTAAAACACTGAAATTAATGCACACTAAACAAACACAAATGCTGAAATAAGTAAGTAAACACACTTCAAACAAACAACCAAACACAAAGTTAATGAGCAACAACACGCTAAATAAATCCATAAATATCTAAATGTTTGGTTGGAGAAGTTTCCATTCCATCCGTTTACTGTCATTTTGAAGAGTCCGTCATAGAAACACCAAGATGTGAAGCAGGAGTCTGACTTTTTCACCTTTTCTGTTCGGGATTAGGACTGAACTCTTTAACGAGCGTTCAGGTTTTTAACGATCTAAATCTGCAGATATCTGGAGAGTTTTCTGTTGGGTTCACATCTCTGTGTTTGCTTCCAGGGAGGAGAGGGAGCGCTGGATCCGGGCTAAGTACGAGCAGCGTCTGTTCGTGGCGTCGCTTCCCTGCGTGGACATCCCTCTGGGCCAGCAGCTGCTCCGGGCGACGGCCGACGAGGACCTGAGGGCCGTTGTGCTGCTGCTCGCCCACGGCAACCGGCAACAGGTCAACGAAACCTGTGGCGAAGGAGACGGACGCAACGCGCTGCACCTGGCCAGCCGCAAGGGCAACGTGGTCATCACCCAGCTCCTCATCTGGGTAAGACCGGGTCCAGAATATCGGCGTTCACATTAGGACTGAGTCCAGGTTTAGACAAGTTTAAGTCAAGAATAAGTCAAAAATTTGGACGAGTTTAAGTCAACACTGAGTCTAAATCCAGGGATGTTTGAGTTGAGACCAAGACCAACTTTGTGTCCACAGTGAGCCCAGATTTCCCCAAATTTGAGTCATGACTGACTCCACAATATAGGCATGTTTACATTAGGAATAACACCAGATTTAGACAAGCTTGAGTCAAGTCTAAGTCCAAAATTTGGACGAATTTGAGTCCGGATTGAGTCTAAACGCCCTAAAGTTACATTTTTAGCAGAGAAAACTTGCAGTTGTGGTAAAATTTGGAACTAAACTTAGTCCCAATTTACACAAATTAAATTTAAATCAAGACCAAATCTATAATATGGACATTTACATGAGAACTGAATCCAGATTTGGACAAGTTTGAATGAAGACCAAGTCCAAATTTAGACAAGTTTGAGTCCGGACTAAGTCCAGATTTAGACAGGTTTGAGTCCCAGCTGTCATCACATACTGAGTTTAGGAGAAGTCCAGTTGTTGTCAAATTTGAATAAACATTGAGTCGAAATCTGAGAAAATTTGAGTCCAGACTCAGTCTAAGTTGGAGATGTGTCACTGAGGACCATAAAGTTTGAGTCAAAACATTGTCGTCCCATTTTAGAGAAACTTTGGTCCCCATTGAGTCCAAATCTGAGTCGGCTTGAGTTAAAGTCTAAATCCAGTAAAGTCAGAACTAACTCTGGATCAATACTGTTGATATTATTGATTATGTGACGGTGATCAACTGTCTACTCTCTGCAGTACGGCGTGGACCTGATGGCGAAAGACGCCCACGGAAACAGTGCGATGGCGTACGCCCGGCAGGCCAGCTGCCAGGAGTGCGTGGACACGCTGACTCAGTACGGTTGCCCCGACGACCGCTACCCTCTCATGGCCACGCCCAACCTGTCGCGCCGCAACACCAACCGCAACAACAGCTGCAGCAGCGCCGGCAGCGCTGCACTTATATGACGACGAGGCTTCGCCAGCAACCAATTGGGAGCACCGTTTAATCTGGAACCACTTCCTGTTGTGACTCTAAGCCCCGCCCACCTTCCTTGTCAGCCGCCGCCCCTTTAGGACTGATTAAAGCCGATAGGCGGCGACTCTTCCTCTGTCCCCGGGTCTGTTTTGGGAGAAAGATTCCAGAGCATGCTGGGAAATGTGGTCCACAATCATATTGGGAAAAGGTCACATGACTCGTGATGACATCATACCTCATCAGTCACACTACAAGGCCAGTTCCTGCTTAGCAGCCAATCAGGATCCACGCCAAAACATATCTAATACCAATAATAATATCAGTGAGGAAATTCTCCGTAGCATGACGGCGCTTTACGACAAAGCCATTTAAATTCTTCATCATCAATCATTGGAGGACGCAGCGTTTTAGCTCCTCCCACTTTTGTTTCATGGATTCTGTGAACTCTTCTGCCTTCACACATTTTTTTAATGTGAAAATATCTCGATGTTTTAGGATCAAAGATAAAAAAGATATCGGATCAGTTAGAGGTAAAGTGGTAGATCGCATGTCCTAGACACTTCCTGCTTCTTAATTTAAGGCATTCTTCCTGGTTTGTGTATATTGTATCTCGATGTGCATTGCTGGACCAATGGTTAAAATGTCAACATGGGGAAGGTTCTTCTGTTTTTGGTTGTTTTGTTTAGTTTTGGGTGTATAAAGTCATAAAGTGTACAGAAGCTCAGGGACCGGGGACTGTCCACCACCAACACCTTCAGACTGGGTTCAACTCGCTCTGCTCACGAGTTAAAACCGCAACTAGGAACCTGAACAGAACCTGATTTCCATCCTGGTCGACCAACGTTATAGCTCAAACTCTGTCCCTGAAGTTCATTTTATTGTTACATGTAAAAATGGAGGACAAGGGAACTTGGAGTGAAAAGGGAATCTTTTTCTTCAGGCGTTTCAGAGTTGGTGTTGAGCTCGGAGACGGTGGATGGAAGCTACTTTCCTTCATTTTATTTCAGCCAGTAGATGATGAACTCCCTCCTTGTCCCGTCCAATCAGACAGTCTCCCTGATCTTCTCAGCGAATCACTAAGAAGGGCTTCTTCTTCTTTTTCTTCTTCCTCTCTGATCTAGAAACCTCCTCGTTGTAAATAATCTCCCTTATTTCCGCCACTCCTCCAATGGTGGCGTCATCTAAACTAGAGAACACAGGAAGTGAACGTCGGGTTGAAGGACAGAGGTTTTTTATTCTAAAGTGTTGTCGCAAGGTTTGGTGCTGATCCAGGCAGGACAACAAGAACCAGGAAGGTAAGACCAGTGGTTCCCAACAGTCCCAGTTTGATGGTTCACAGGACAGGAAACCTGAACAAAAGGTCCAAGACAAGTCCACGTCCGAGTCCAAGGAGTCCACCAAATCTGGATCAGTTTGAGTGAAGACTGAGTCCAAATGGAGTCATGTTTTGAGCTTCGACAAACTCTACATTTGTTCAAGTTCGGGTTCAACTGTGGTCGTCAAATTTGGATGTTGGGTTGGACATAGTACAGCAAAGTTTGAGTGAAGACTGAGTCCAAATGGAGTCATGCTCTAAAAAGACTACATGTGATCCAAATAGACTCTGCATTGAGTCCAGGCAAGTTTAGGTCAGAGTTTAAGTCGAAAGGTGGCCAAATTTCAGCCCAGAGAGTTCAACAAATGTGGACAAGGTTGAATCAGGTTTTTGTCCAAATTAGTCAGAGTTTAGTCAAACCGAACATTTGGTCCAGTTTTGGTTCAACGGATGTCATTGAATGTGGATCTAGGATTGGACATAGTTTGGACAAGTTTGAGTCCAGATCAAGTCTAAATTTGTTCACATTTGGGTCCAAATTCAGAATCGTCTGAATCAAGTCTTTGTCCAAATGGAGTCATAGTTTGAATTTAGTGAAACCCAACATTTGGTCAAATTTGTTCAATTGATGTCGTAGAATTTGGATTGGACATAGTTCACTAAAGTTTGAGTCAAGACTGAGTCAAAGTCAAGTCACATTTTGAGCTCCAAAAAGTCGACCTGTGGTAGAAATAGACTCCAGGTCAAATTAAGGTCAGAGTTTAAGTCTAAAGGTTGCCAAGTTTCACTCCAATCAGTTCAACAAATGTGGGCAAGTCTGAAACAAGCCTTTGTCCAAATGGAGACATTCTGAGATGAGTCAAACTCCATATTTGGTCAAATTTGGGTACAATGGATGTTGTTGAACTTGGATGTTGGCTTAGTTTGCTAAATCTTGAGTCATGATTTAGTCCAAATGTGATCAAACTTTGACCCACAGACTTCTGATGTTTGAATCAAGTTTTTGTTCAATTTTGAGTTGAGACCAACCCAACATTTGATCCAGTTTGAGTTCAGCAAATCAAATTCAATCAAAGATTTTACACCACAGAGGTCACTATACATGGGCAAGTCTGAGTCTTGACTGAGTCCAAATCTGGTCAGGTTTAAGTCCAGACCAGGTCTAAATCTGGTCTAGTTTTGGTCCACTTTGAAGTTTGGAGAACTTCGAGGTAACAAACTGGATGTCCATTCTGCTGTTCTCCAGTTTTCTGTTTGGTTCCTGGATCGTTTTAAGGACTGGGATGTGGAAACCACTAAGCAGTGACAAGTTAAACCTGTTGGGAGCCGCTAGCGGAGGAACTGGAATGAATTCGGAGTGTTGCATCTGAATTTCAGGTGTTTCTGACGCCGCTGATGCTGATTTCTTTGGTTTTTGAAATGTGTTGACTGATCAGGAACGAAGCTGCTGAAACCTCCACGTTTGACTTCTTCTACGACTTTAGCTCTCGACCCGACTGTGTATTTGAGCAATATTCATCAAAGCGTCACCGTTATGCACTGCTGCAATACTCCCATTAGAACACTATGTAGAAATGTAATTAAACCGTTTCTCCTTCGACGTCAACACTAACATGTTGCCTTTTTTTTCCTTTTGCACGCCTGCCTTCTTCGTTTCCTTTACGTGCCACACCTTTATTTCCCTTCAAGTTGCCATTTGACCTCCTAATAATGAGGTTTAACCGACATTTTTAATCTTCGACGTGATTTTGATTTTATGTTTTTATATCTGAAGGCGTCCTTTAATTTATGACAGAAATGCACTAAAATCTGTTTTCCGTCTTAATATTCAGGCACCAAGTTGTTTCTCTAAATGGTGGCGGCTTCTGGGAGTTTCCTCTGAACTATTTTAACATTTTGAGGAATCCAAAGTTAATTTAAGTGTAAATAGAAGCTAATGGTGATGCTCACTAGCTACGGCGCAGCACTTTTAGAGAAGTTAGCTAATATGTGGACAATAGAAACACAGTGTAAACAACAGTGAGCTTATTTTAAAAAGATTAGCAACATCCGATTAGCACAGAAAGAGTTTGTCAATGCTAACTGTTGCAGCTGCTAGCGATCAGTTAGCTGAACTTTGTTAATGGAATAAAGCAGGACATTAGCTTAATTTCCCGCTAAGTCTTCTGCTGGTCGCTGATTTATGCTTTGGGAGTTTTGAGACTTGAAGCTGAAATCCAAAGTATTTTAATTTCACCTCACAGCAGTTGAGAAAACAAGGGAACTTCTGCTTTTAGCTGCTTAGTCATCTGTCCCTGAAGCTAACTGTGGCTAGCAGTGAACAAGCTGACAGTGCTAATAGCTTTGCTTGAGCTTGCAGGCAACCTATAATACTTTAAACTGCACTTTCTTCCCCTCTGAAGGTTCAAGAAGCAGGAAAATTGGACAAATTTAGAGAACAGAAACTTGTTGTGAAGCAGCAGCTAGCGATCAGTTAGCTAACCTCAGCTGGCTGTAAATTCATTTTGCAGTACAGTTTTGTCGACTCGAGTCTTTATAATTTTTTTACTTTTCATATCATTTCTTTTTGTGTTAACTTTGCCCTCAACTGGTTTGTGCTCTTTGAATTTTAAAATATTAAGAGTGAAGACTGAATCCAAAAGTTAGCTTAATTTAGCTAACACAGAGAGGCAGGGTGCTAGTGTCACATTAGCTTTTCTCCAGGTTCATTTGTCTTTGGGATATTTTTTACTGTCATGATTACATTCAGTTTTTTTGTTTGTTTTCACAGAAACTGTCACTAAAGCTAGCTGAAGCTAACGTTTAACGTGCTATCGTTTGCAGATTTTGACACTTGGCTGCTTTTTGTTTTTTTTATAATGTATTTGTGCTCAGAATCTGACATTTTTCATCTTTATTTTGAGTAAAATCCAGATTTAGTTCAGTCATGAATCCAAACATGATCAGTTTTATTAGCTAACAATAGCTAGCAGGTAGAAGCAACACATTTGCTAAATATGTATTCAAATGAGCTTTTGTTTAAACTGATTTGTGCCTGGAAATCTGACATTTTTAATCTTAATTTTGAATCTAGATTTAGATTACTTTGAGTCAAGATTGAGTTAGCATGTGGCTAATTCCCTGAGCCGAACTTAGCTAACAAGGCATTAGCTAAATTTGTTTTCACATTAGCCTTTTTCTAAACCAATTTGTGCTAAGGAATTTGATATTTTAACTCTTTAAATCAAAGGGACGTCTTGCAAACGTCTACTTTGACTTTTGTTTTTACATAAATTGCTGAATCATCTGTCAGCTAACGGCAGCTAATCGAAGCTAATTACTTAGCTAAACATAAAGAGAAGCAGGGAATTAGCTCAATTTTTCTAAACTTTCTCTAATTAGTACTCTTAACTTTGAGTTGAATCCAGTTTAGATGAGTATGATTCAAATTAAACCCAAACATGATCAGTTTCGTTAGCTAACGTTAGCTAGCAGAGAGAAGCAGTGCATTAGCTAAATATTTAGATAAGCTTTTCTTTAAACTGATTTGTGCTTGGAAATCTGACATTTTTAATCCCAACTTTGATTCCAAATTTAAATTAGTCTGAATCAAGACTGAGTTACTTTGTGGTTAATTTGCCTAGTCCAACTTTAGAGAGACACAGGGCATTAGCTAAATTTGTTTTCACATTATCTTTTCTCTTTACTAATTTGTGCTAAGGAATGTGATATTTTTACTTTTTAAGTCAAAAGGATATCTTGCTAACGTTGCCTTTGACCTGTTTGTTTTCACAAAAACTGCTGAGTCGTGTGTCAGCTAACTGCAGCTAACGACAAGTTGTCTTTTCTTGTAGCTGATTATTTAGCTAAACTAAGGGAGAAGCAGGGCATTAGCTAGGTTTTTCCTAAATTGATTCTCTAATTCGTAATCTTAACTTTGAGTCAGGTCCAAATTTAGATCAGTTTGGCTGAATATTAAACTCAAACGTGATCAGTTTCGTTAGCTAACGGTAGCTAGCAGGTAGATGCAAGGTGTTAGCTACATTTGTTTTCAAAGTCTAATAATTTTATTCTCTAAATTGCCGGAAAAATGTACTTTTTTCACATTTGTTTTCACAAAAAGCACTGAGTTGTGTGTGAGCTAGCTGCAGCTAGCATGTTAGCACGTGTAGCTTCAACTTGCTAGTGAACTTCCTTGCCCTCTGTTTTCCCCGTGACACCGATCGTGAAATATTTAGAGACTTACACGTCCTGTGAAGCAGCAGCTAGCAAACAGTTAGCCAAACTAGCTTTAGCATAGTTTTTTTTAGCTCAACTGAAGCCTCCTGCTTATAGATGAATCACGGCGCTAATATTGCCGCCAACACCTGTACATAGACATCAGAACCTCATTTAGTCTTTAACCCTAAATCCCGCCCACCCGGACCGCCCACTTTATTTATAAATGAAGACTCCGTCCCCTCAATCCTACGTTTTTGTACATTTTTAGCCGACCTCTTCAGTCCATCCACGTTTTATTCCTGATTTATCATCCAGACATTATTGTCACTGTTATTCTAATTATTATTATTATTATTGTCGTTGTTGTTGCTGTTGTTGTTGTTGTTGTTGACTTTTTCTTTGCTGTACAGTACCGTTGTTGAGAAATTCTACCTAATACAGAGTCTTCTACTGTAATGTGTCTCTTTTCAATAAAGACGAGAATTAATGCTTCTTAACGGAAACCTCACATCTTATTGAGCGAACAGGAAGCAGCAGGTTCTGGAGCTTTCAGCCGCCGCTGCATGGTCTTCTTCCAAAGGTTAGCCGCCCAACATGAGTCCGTTGTGTCACATTCACTTCACCAATAAAACAAAGGGAAAAAAATAATCATCACTCAAGGTCTGCTTACTATTGTTTTCTGAGGTTTTCAACCACCAGTGCATGAACTTCTTCAACACATTAGGCCCCTGATGTGATTACTTTGGTCTGTTTTTTCACAGAACTTTAGTATCTTTTCTGTGTACGTTCCTGTGAAAATATCAACTTTATCAAAAAGAAAATTTTAAAATCGCCACTCAAGGTCTGCTTACTATCATTTTCCGGGGCTTTCATTTAATGCTACGTGATCTTCCTCAGTAGATTAGACATGGTGTAATTATTTTTTGCCTGTTTTTGCACAAAAGATGAGTCTTTGCTGAGCAGCTTTCAGCTACCGACCTTTACTGAAACAGAAAGTAAAACCACGACTCAAAGTCCGCTTACTGGCTTTTTCTGGGGCTTTCAACCACTGCTTCATGATCTTCCTCAGCACCTTATGTGAGTATTTCAAGTCTGTTTTTGAGCATATGGAGTGCATCTTTACTGAGACCCTCTGAAATATTACATTTGACTAAACACTCAAAGTTTGCTTCCTGTCTTTGTCTGCATGAACGTCCTCAGCAGATTGGACACATTATGTGAGTATTTGCACAAAGGTTGAGCTAAATTCTGAGCACCTTTAAAATATTAACTTCACTAAAAGATCTCCACCCAAAGTCCACTTCTGCTCAGTATATTTCCTGAGTACATCTAAAATATTAAATACCAAAAAATAATCACCACTCGTGTGCTTACTGCCTTTTTCTGGGGCTTTCCACCACTAGTTCATGAACTTCTTCAGCACATTTTACACCTGATGTAAGTATTTCTCCGTCTCTCTTCAAGCTTCTTTTTTAGCACCTTAAAAACACTGAATTTACCAAAATAATCACCACTCATGTCTGCTTACTGCCTTTTTCTGGGGCTTTCCACCACTGATGCATGATCTTTTTCAGCACATTCAACATGTAATTATTTTGGTGTGTTCTGGCAGAAATTTTGTGAATCTTTATTGGTGTTCCCATAAAAATACCAACTTTAATGAAAAGAACATTTAAAAATCATGACTCAAGGTCCTCTTACTGTTTTTTCTGGACCTTTCAACTACCGGAGCATGATCTTCTTAAACACATGAGACACCTGACAGTAATTGTTTTTGCACAAATTTCAAGCGTCTTTTTTAGCACCTTGAAAAACACTGAATTTACCAAACAAATCCTCGCTCAAAGTCTCTACTTACTGGCTTTTTCCGGGGCTTTCAGTCACTACTTCATGAACTTCTTCATCACATTAAACTCAGTATATTTTTTTGTCTGTTTTTGCACAAGCACCATTTGAAATATTAAATCGTAGCAGTGAAGCTCGACTCAGCGGCTGCTTACTGGCTTCCTTCCAGACCTTCCATCAGCTTCTCTGCTGGTTTGGAGTTTAGGGATGAAGCCCAGGATTAATGAGCTGAGAGCCTCCAGAGGCTCATTTAGCAGCTCCATTACCGACGCTCATTAACGGCTTCATCAGGAAACACCTTCATTCGGGCCCTAAATGTGTCCGATTTTATTTATTTATTGTTTTTATTTTTTTCTATCAAAACGCATTTAGAAAAAAAACAAATCAAAGCTTTTCTTGTTTTTTCTTATTTGGCATCTGGATTCCTACATTTCCCATCATGCACCTGGACCCCGTTTATTATTGAATTCCACCTTTTAAGTTTCTGGTTATTTTTTTACTGCAATAATCAAATTTTTAACAAAAAAGACCCAAACAAATCGGTTTATTTTCTGTCAGATCAATAAATCAATAACTGATCGATAATCAGTATGTCCTGTGGAGGTTATTTTCTGCTCTTTAAATCAATCAGATGAAAGATTTGAATTCATTCTTGGATCCAAACTCTGACTGAAGCTGTTTGGCGCACCTGTGCGTAATTACGCACGGACTCGGACACCGAGTAGTGCGTAATTACGCACAGGTGCGCCAAACAGCGACGGAGCCGAGCGTCCTTCTGCGGCCGAACAACGAGCAAAAAATGTGGATTTTAGTGGCTTCAAGTTTTTATTTAATTTTCTCTTTAAATGTGTGATTTTCGTCCCGCGGATCGTTTCCAGGATAAAATCCGTTTTTTACCGACGGACTCCCGGTTTGGGTTCGATCCTCCGCGTCCGTCTGACTCCTGCAGGGAGGTTTAATCACGACAAATGTTCCAAATAAACTGTTTCCTGAGCAAAAATAAACATTTCTATTAATTGAACTCCGACCTGAGAGGGAAAATAACGTTTAAAATGAGAAGATTTTTGTTGTTTTTGAGACGAGAAACGTAAAAAATAAAGCAGAAAATGCGCACATTTATCAACTATCACTGTGATTTTTAGCAGAAAAACGTTCAATATAAACAGTTTTCTCCTGTTATTAAATCAATCTGCAATTAGAGCAGAAAGGCTCCAAATGAGAAGGTTTTTGCTCCCCTTTGTGAGAAATAAAACACATTTTCCAGAATCAAACAGCAGTTTGAGCAGAAAAACGTCAGAAAT
The DNA here is from genome assembly GCF_021347895.1 of Acanthochromis polyacanthus. NCBI lineage: Eukaryota > Metazoa > Chordata > Actinopteri > Pomacentridae > Acanthochromis > Acanthochromis polyacanthus. Next base: position 8,004,652 of record NC_067134.1, on the reverse strand, counting down.
TAGCAGCTTGTTGCTTTTTCTTTGAGCAAAAATTAACATTTTCCAAAATTCATCTTTGATCGGAGCAGAAAACAAATTATAAATGAGTAAAAGTTGACGTATTTCTCCAACTACAGCTGAGAGTTTATGTTAAAAAATGTCTCACTGATGCTTTTCGTTCCTTTTTTTATGAATAAAAAACACATTTATTGGATTTAACTCAGATTTTAGGACAAAATGTTTCAAATAAACTGATTTCTTCTGTTTTAGGAGTAAAATTAATCTACAATTAGTGCAGAAAATGTTTCAATTGAGAAGGTTTTTGCTTCTTTTAATGATAAATAAAACATATTTTTCTAATTTAATTCTGATTTTAGCAGGAAAATGTTCTAAATAAACAATTACTTCTTCTTTTTATGATTAAAACACACTTTTCTAATAATCAAGCAAAGATCTGAGCAGAAAAAAGTCTAAATGTGTCGATTTTTTCTTTTCTTTGAGTAAAAACAAACATTCTTTAAATAATTCAGCTGCAATAAGAGCAGAAAAAGCACATTTAGATTATTTTTTATGATAAAAATCATTCATTTCTCAGAACCTAATGATGTTTTTGGCACAAAAATGTCCTAAAACATTTTTTATTCAGTTCTATGAGCAAAGATTCACAGATTTGTCAAACTGAAGCTGAAGTTTGAGGAAAACTGTTCAAAAAGATCAGATTTCTGTTTATTTTAAGGAATAAACTTCACATATTATCAAACTACAGCTGAGATTTCAAAGGAAAAAAAGTCTAAATGTGTCGATTTTTGTTTTTCTTTGAGGTAAAACAAACATTTTCCAATAATCAGCTGTGATTTTAGCCAGAAAATGTTCTAAACAAACCGTTTTATTTCCTTGTTAAGAGGAAAAACAAACATTTCTCATAATTAAGCTGCAGATTTAACTTCTTTTTATGATTAAAATCATTTAATGTAGCAGAAAAATGTATAAAAACTGCAGATTCCTGTTAATTCTGAATAAAATTTAACGTATTTTTCATGATGAAGTTGAACTTTAGCAGAAAAATGTTCTAAATAAACAGTTTCCTTCAGTTTTAGGAGAAAAAAAATCACAGATTTAGCTTCAAATAGAGCAGAAAAGGCTCCAAATGAGAAGATTTTTGCTTCTTTTTAAAAGAAATAAAACATATTTATCAAATTTAACTCTAATTTTAGCAGGAGAATGTCATGAATTTGTAGATTGTTGCTTTAGTTTGAGTGAAAACAAACATTTTCCAATAATCAGCTGCTGATTTTAGCAGAAAAATGATAGAAATAAACAGTTTTAGGATTAAAAACAAACATTTCTAAGAACTAAGCTGCAATTAGAGCAAAAACAAACGAATAAAAACACTCATTTCTCACAATCTAATGATAATTTTGGCCCAAAAATGTCCTAAATAAACATTTTATTTTCAGTTTTTCAGACTGAAGCTGCTTTTTAAGGACAAATGTTTTAAAAAAAATCAGATTTCTGAGTAAAAGTTCATTTATTTCCCCAAATTCAGCTGAAATTAAAGCAGAAAACGTCTCAAATGATCTGATTTCTGCCGTTTTTATTCATTTCTTCAGTCTAATAATGAACTCTGCTTTAGTTTCTGCTGAACGTCGACAGATTTAAACGTTTTTTTCTTTATTTAGTGAAATAAATGTGGTGTTTTTCTGCCTTTAGGCCTCGTTTTCATCGTTTGACTTTAAATCAAACCATAAAAATAAAAACCTTTGATCTGTTTCTGATGAAATGATTCTCTTTAATTAGATTTTTAATTAACGGGAAGAAAAATGAGTCCAGTTTAAACAGAAACGTGACTTTTTTTCTGGAAAAATCTTCTAAATTTAGCAGATTTTAGTTGTTTTCTGATTAAAAACTCACAGATTTCCAAACCACAGAAGGAAAAACGTCCAAATTAGTCTCTTTTCTTTTTTGATGAACAAAAAACACAAATTTCTCCAAGTCGAGCTTCAACTTGAGCAGAAAAATCTCCTGAATAAACACTTTAGTTCCACTTTTACCAGAAAAAACTCAGAATTAATGACAGAAAAGTGTGTGAGGAATTATTGGTGAAAATAATGAACGGTTGGAGGCATTTCAACCTTTTTATTTAGATAATTATCATTCATTTACGTTAAAATTCAGATTTTTCTTCCTCAAAATGAAGCTTTTGGATGAAATGAACTGAAAATGATCCAAACATCTCCAATAAAACAGCTTTCAATTAATTAATAAAACACAGATTTGACCAAATTTAGCTGCAGCCTAAACAATAAAAAGAAGAAATTAGTTCATTTTTGCTTTTGTATGAGTTTAAAAAACACATTTTAAGAGAAAAGCTTCCAAATGAGCAGATTTAGTTCTAAATTCAAACGACTCCGCTAAAGAAATAAAACAATAAATGAAATTAAACTGTTTTCTGTTTTAAATCCGTTAAAAAAAGGAGAATAAATTAAGATTTGTGGCTTTTAAAAACCAACTCCTGCTCGTTTTGTTGGTAGAAATGAGAGAAGTAACGGAGGATAGAAGGAGACGGAGCAGCTTTAATTCACATCTTTTATATTTTCTTCTTTTTTTACTCCAGAATCAGGGAATGTTTTCACTGTTGCACACTTTTCTATAAATAAATTAGCAGCTTCAGTCCCGCTGGGTCCCGGTATTTACACACGGATCCTCCTCAGGTTCTCTGCACAAAGTTCCGTTTTTCCGCAGAGTTTCCATCAAACCTCCTTCAGAGAAACAAAAGTCTGGAATCATTTTAAGCTGTTCGGGTCTTTTTGATGGTTTTAGTTTCAGCCCGCGGAGAGAAAATAAACTGCAGGTTGTGTTTGTCCGGTAAGGCCACAGATTCTGACAAATCAAACCGTAGAAACCGAATCAAAGATTTTTTTTTAAACTTTCTGGAGGATTTCTTTCTTTTCTTTTCTCTAAAACAGAAGCTGACACTTCATCAGTTTATCCGGAAGATTCTCTGGAGTTTCGCGACTCTTTCTGTCAGTTTTTCTTCTGGCGGTTGCTCCGGTCGCGGCTCCGGTACCGGCCCCGGTGGTTCCGCCTCTACGGCCGGTTCTGCTCCATCTGCTGGTGCTGACTCCTGATGGCGAAGCGGCTCACGTGCACCGGGATCGGAACCACGATCTTGGGGTTCCGGGACGGCTCCCCGGACTTGTTGTTCACGTTCCCGGCTTTGACCCGTTTCCACTTCGCGCGCCGGTTCTGGAACCAGATCTTCACCTGGACCTCGCTCAGCTTCAGCGCATGCGCGATCTGCGAGCGCTCGGTGAGCGACAGGTACTTCTTGCAGTGGAACTCCTTCTCCAGCTCCAGCAGCTGCTCGCTGGTGAACGCCGTCCGCCGCCGCCGGTTCTTCCCGCCGCCTCCTCCGGTGCCGCCGCCCGAACCGGAGCCGCCGCCGGAGGAGCCGTGGAGCAGCGGACCGTCGTCCAGAGCGCCGCCGCCGTCCGCGTCCTCTTTGTGGCACATGGACGTGAGGTTGTCGTCGGAGCTGTAGTCCAGGTCGCTGTCCAGAGAGAAGCTCTCGTCCTTCCGGTCCTCGTCCTTGGAGTCTTTGGCTGCGGAGGAAAAATAAAAAAAGATTTTACGCACAAAAAAAAATACAAAAACACAAAAAATGTTTTTTGTTTTCATCTAGTTTGGATTAAAAAGTTTTATTTCATCCATGGAATATCTAAAATATTATTTCTGTTCTTTATAATTACATCTAATCATCAGATGAATTAAAAACGTTGAATTTCTGGTATTTCGTTGATGGAAACATTCGGAGAATAAATTTGCGTAAAAGCGGCGACATGTTGGAGCTGGAGGGGGAGGAAGGGGAGGAGGGGGGAGGAGGGGGTCCGTCCCGTCTCGTGTCAATATCCATCATCGGATCAGTGTTTGGATCAGAGCGGATCAGCGCGCGCTGCTCTCTGCGGGGAGTTTTGGTTTCACGCGTAATTACGCACGGAGCGTGTGAGCGGCCTCCATCCAGGAGCTGCTGGAGACTCAATAATGTCAGATGTGATCACGAATAATGAACTCAAGAGGAGATGAATGTGTCTGTTTGATATCAGCACCCGAGAAAAGACGGAAAGAGATTTTTAGTTCAGCTCCACAGAGACTGGAAAATAAAAAAGGAGCGAAAGATTTAAATAAATGATTTAATAAAAAGATTTATCTCCAATAAATAAATACACAGATTAAAGTCATTTCAGGTGAATCTGATTGTTTAGTTGTCTGATTAAATGAAATGTTGATTCACAGAAAATAATCAGAGCCTCCGGCGGCACATTTAATACTAATAATAATAAAAATAAATGGTGACTGTTGATTATTTAAAACCCGCAGAAAATAAAAACCAAAAGAAGCTGTTTGACTAAATGACACATTTAATAAAAATCTGATTTCATTTCTAGTTTAAATCCGCGTTAAAAAGAATAAAAATATTTGAAATGAAATGTTGATATTTTAAACGTTTTAGTGCAAAAATCCAGAAATTAATTAAAATGATTGTTTATTCTTTAAATTTATATTTTTAATTGATTAGATTTAATCTATTTAAATGTTACTTATTCTTCTTAGTATCTGATAAAGCAGATGAAACCAGAAATATGTTTTTTTAAAAACACATCAATGATTTTAGGTGATAATTTGCTCCGGGTGAATCGGCGGCTCCTCCTCCGTCTCTCTGCCCGGGACGGAGCGTCCTGTCCCGGCTAACCGAGCGGCAGCGGCCCGCCTACCTGTGGAGGTCTGCACCGCCGTGTCCGGGTCGTGGAAGGCGGGCAGCGCGGACTCCTTCCCCTGCAGGAAGCTCTTCCCGTCCTCCGCGTCCAGCCGCAGCTCCTGGCTCTTGTCGAAGACGTGCAGCGGCTGCGAGCCGAACTTCCGGGCCGCCTCCTGGTGCTGCTGGTTCGGGGAGAAGCCGCCGGGCAGCGACGCCATGAGGGTGGAGGTGAGCGCCATGCCCTGCGTCAGGCCCTGGGCCAGGCTGGAGCAGAAGCCGCCCTGCAGGCCGGGCAGCGGCGGGTGGTGTCCGGCGGGCAGCGCCGGCTGCAGGGCGGGGGGCGGCGGCGGCTGCAGCACCACCGACCGGTAGGGCATGAACATCGGGTATCCGGTGTAGACGAAGTGTCCCGGGCTGGGCTGCGGAGGCCCCCCGATCAGAGAGTCGATGCTGAAGGCGGTGGTGCTTCCGAGTGGCCGCTGCATCACCATGAAGGACGGGCCGAAGGCTGCGCTCATAGGACCGGCCTCTGGAGCTCTGCGGCCGGACAGGAGGCGCTGCGGGGAGTTAAAATAATCCGCTCAGAGGAAACCAATCCATGGCAGCCGAGGAGGAGCGGGAGGAGCAGAGAGACGCGTCCGGACTTTCCGCAATAACATCCAGTTTGCGCCACTGAAGAGGAGCGGCGCTGCGCTGCGGCTCTGCCCGGGCTGGAGGTCGCAGCGGCGGATCGGCGGCCCGCTGGCTGTCGGTGTCTGAGCGTCTCTCTGGAGCTCCACGATTTAAATTGCGCTCCCTTCTGCGCCGAGGCCCCGCCCCCTGCGCCGCGCTCTGCCCGCTGATTGGTCCGCGGCGGTGACGTCGCCTCCGGGTGGAAATCAGGAACAAACCGACAGAAAAAATATTTTAAAAACAGGAAATAAACAAACAGTGATTAAAAACGAACATCAGACAAAGACTGATGAGGATCCTGAAGTTTTTTTCTCCCTGTGGCTCATTTTTAGACATTTTATTCTCGTTTTTCTTCACAGTGGTCACATGTTTTCTCTGCAGGCTGATTTTAACTCACTGTGGGTTATTCTTCATCCACTGTTTGCTCAGTTTTCTTCCCTTTCAGCTCATTCTAACTCATGATTGGCCAAATTTTCTTCACTATGGACTATTTCTTCCTCACTTTTGATTCATTTTGACTCACTGTTGGTCATTTTTTCCCCTGTAAGCTCATTTTTTTCCACTATAAACTGATTTTTCTTCACTGTTTTCTCATTTCTTTCTCGCTGATTGCAATTTTTTCCCGTCAGCTCATTTTAACTCCCTTTTGTATCTTTTTAAAAAGCACCATTTTTCTTGACCCTAGCCACGTTTTTCTTTGCTCTTGCCATTTTTTCTTCACTGTGGACCATTTATTCTTGGTTCACTCATTTTTATTCACTGTCAGCTCATTTTAACTCACAATAATCTTAATCTTTCCTCACTGTGGGCACATGTTTGATCCACTGGTGAATCATTTTTCATTTTTCTTCACTGTGGATCATTTCCTCTCCTTGTTGGCTCATATTAAATCACTGTTGACTCTATTTCTTCCACTACAGGCTCATTTTTCTTCACTGTGGTTAAAAAGTTTTGAAAAAAATCAGGTCTAAACTGTAAACCAAAAAATTCTGTATTTCTACAAAAGATTAAATCAGAAAAAAATCTTCATTGAATAGATATTTTCTGCTATTTTTTAAAAGTTTTCTGGCGAATTATTACTTTAATTTTTAACCTTTTGTTTGTTCCAGTTTAGTTAATAATCAGATTTTTACTTTTTTATGAATAAAAAGCTCAAATTTTTCCACAAATTTTGCTGTGACTTCATAACAAATATGTCCTAAATTGACTGAATTTCACTTTTTCATGTATAAGAACACATTTGTACCTAAATATAGCTGTGATTTTAGCCAAAAGTGTTAAAAATTAACACATTTTACCTTTTTATGGATGTAAAGTCAAATATTCAGTAGAATGAAGCTGATTTTAGCAGAAAAATGTCTTAAATTAACAGATTCTTGATTTTTTTTATTTGTAAAAACTCACATTTCCCAAATTTTACTCTGTATTTTAGTAGAAAAAATGTTTAAAATTTTAATTTCTTTAAAAAATTGAACACAAACTCAGATATTTACCAGATTGTAGCTTTGATTTTACCACAAATATGTCAAAAAAATTAAGATTTTTACCTTTTTATGGATGTGAACTCTAATATTTACCAGAATGGAGCTGATTTTAGCAGGAAATTCTCTTAAATTAACAGATATTTGATTTTTTAAAATTGATTAAAAACTCCAATTTCCAAATTGCAGCTGATTTTAGCAGAGAAGATGCTAAAAATCAATTATTTTTTTGAACATTTTTCAACACAAACTCAAATATTGACCAGACTGTGGCTGATTTAGCAGATTTTTTATCATTTTATTTGTCAAACACAGGTTTCTGTACCTTTAGTCTGGGTGTGAGCAGTAAAATCCTCCACTTTTCCTGCGTATTTTCCGGTTCTGAACAGAGAAAACAGATAATCTGAGGCCAGAACTCGTGGGTTTGTCGGTAAATCAGTTTTTCTTCTTCTTCTCTGTAATAAATGTCGCTGCTGCTGCTGCAGAACTTTAATTAAATCACAGTCCAATCATAATCCATGTTGTTAATTAAACTGGATAATTTATGAGCGCAGAGGAGCCTATTTATTAGCTGCGGGCGTGCACGGCGGGCGTGCACGGTGAGCGTGCACGGCTGTGATTGATGCTGAGCTGCTCTATTTGTCTGATGGAGGCGATTAAAGCCGTGGATGATCTCAGCTCTGATTGGATTCCTCAGTGGGAAATGGAAAGACGACGGTTTTTATCCGATATGAATCCAATTATTGATCAATAACTTCATCTGGACTCGACACACACACGGGTTTACTGTCAAACAATCTGTAAAATAAGCTTTAAAAAATGTAAAAACATCAGCAAACATCTGTAAAATAAGTTTAAAGAATGTAAAATGCGTTAAAAACATCAGCAAACATCTGTGAAACAATCATCCTGAACTGTAATCTGACAGTAAATTTATTGTTTTACTGTTTTTGTATCATTTTGTGTATTTTTTGTTTATTTCTTTGTCTGTTTGTGTGTGTTTTTTTGCATTTGTTTGTCATTCTAATTGTCATTTTGTGTGTTAAAATGATTCTGGTCGAACTAACAAAACTCAGACAAATAAACAAAATAATCAATAAAATCAAAACAAACAAAACTGAACGCAGACAAAAGACAAACAAGCAAAGCTCAAAATAAACAACAAGTTAACAAAATCCCGAATTAACAAACAAATGTAAACACAAACAAAATGCAGCTAAATTCAGATAAACAATGAACAAACTGACCTCAAACAGAACTCTGACAAAGTAAACAAAGTAAACAAAGTAAACAAAGTAACGATCTCCCTCAGACTCTGATTCCATTAAATCGTCTCGTTTTCCTGAAGCCTCAAAAGATTCTTTGTTTCTGAATCTGTGGTTCTCACAGGAAAACGTGTCATCGTTTACTGACGTTTACTGTCACATTTCTGTTGTTTACTGACGTTTACTGTCACATTTCTGTTGTTTACTGATGTTTACTGTCACATTTCTGTTGTCACATTTCTGTTGTTGTCACATTTCTGTTGTTTACTGTCACATTTCTGTTGTTTACTGTCACTTTTCTGTTGTTTATTGTCACATTTCTGTTGTTGTCACATTTCTGTTGTTTACTGACGTTTACTGTCACATTTCTGTTGTTTACTGTCACATTTCTGTTGTTTATTGTCACATTTCTGTTGTTTACTGATGTTTACTGTCACATTTCTGTTGTCACATTTCTGTTGTCACATTTCTGTTGTTGTCACATTTCTGTTGTTGTCACATTTCCGTTGTCACATTTCTGTTGTTTATTGTCACATTTCTGTAGTTTACTGATGTTTACTGTCACATTTCTGTAGTTTACTGATGTTTACTGTCACATTTCTGTTGTTTACTGATGTTTACTGTCACATTTCTGTTGTTTACTGATGTTTACTGTCACATTTCTGTTGTTGTCACATTTCTGTTGTTTACTGATGTTTACTGTCACATTTCTGTTGTCACATTTCTGTTTATTGTCACATTTCTGTTGTCACATTTCTGTTGTTTATTGTCACATTTCTGTTGTTGTCACATTTCTGTTGTTTACTGATGTTTACTGTCACATTTCTGTTGTCAAATTTCTGTTTATTGTCACATTTCTGTTGTTTACTGTCGTATTTATGCTGTTTTCTCCCAATTTGCTGTCCTTTTGGTTGGTATTTTTTCTCTTACTTTGTTAATTTTGTTTCACATGTCTGTTGTTTTTGTGTCTCGCTGGAAGTTCTGTGTCTCGTTTTGTGTCTTTTTGTCTGTTTGTGCTCTTTCAGTCAAGCTTTGTCTCTCTAATGTCTGCTGTTTTTGGTTTTTCTTCGTCCATTTTAGATCGTTTTGCTCGTTTTTGTCGTCGTTTTGTGTGTTTTTGTGCTGGTTTTGGTTGTTTCTTGTCTGATCTTGATCCGATTTTTGGCATTTTGGGGTGTTTTGCATTTTTTGTTGCCATTTTCAGGTTCTTTGTGGTCAAACACCTGATAGATTGCTCATTCACTTTCACATCTGTGTCTTTTTGTGTCACGTTTTGATCAAACAGGATTTTGCATGACTTTATTGCTGTTTTGGCTCTGAGGTTGTTTTTTGGTCTTATTTAGATGATTTTTTTTGTCTCTATGATAGTTTTGTGTCTCATTTGTGCTGCTTTGTGTGTTTTAGTTGCCATTTTCTCTCTCAGGTCGTTTTCTGGTCATTTTTCACCACTTTTTGGTGGCTTTGTGTCTCATTTGTGCTGTTTTGTGTGTTTTTGTTGCTGTTTTCTCTCGTTTTCTGGTCATTTTTCACCACTTTTTGGTGGCTTTGTGTCTCATTTGTGCTGTTTTGTGTGTTTTTGTTGCTGTTTTCTCTCGTTTTCTGGTCATTTTTCACCACTTTTTGGTGGCTTTGTGTCTCATTTGTGTTGTTTTGTGTGTTTTTGTTGCTGTTTTCTCTCGTTTTCTGGTCATTTTTCACCACTTTTTGGTGGCTTCATGTCTCATTTGTGTGTCTTTGTTGCCGTTTTGTAAAACCTGATGTGGTCGCTGGTCATATTTTCCGCCTCATTCGTCCTGATGTGATTAAAGCTGCCAGTCTGCGGCGTCGGCGTGTTAATCCGCCTCTGAAACTAGTCCCTGGTGGTTTGTTCAGGACCTGCAGCTGCTTTTATTCCCTCTGAAGGTCGGAGGTCAAAGCCAGACACGAGGCCTGATTGGTGTTTGATTGGTTCCATGAGGGACGGGGGGGCGGGGCCAAGGTCAGCAGCTGATTGGTCGCATGATCAGAGCAGGGTGAAGGGGGCGGGGTCAAGGTCGCCATGATGATGATGATGAAGATGGAACAACAACAGATGTTCTCACATGATCTGAGCTTCTTAACGTGTTCAGCTCCAACATGTGGAGGAAAAAAGACACACAAGGATACAAAAACGATGTAAAAATAACCCAGATCTGCAAAAATGACACAAACGTGAGACAAAGACACACAAGACTGCAAAAATAACAGCTAACAATGACAAAGAAATGCAAGAATATATGGAAACTGAGTTAAAATGACACAAAAGGAGGCAAAAAGATTGAAAAATAACCCAGACATGTAAAAATAAGACATAAAAAGAACAGAAAATGCTGCAAAAATGACACAAAGATGCAAAAATATGCAACGAGATGAGAAATAAGTGACACAAACATGCAAAAAATAAATAAAAATGATGCAGAAACACAAAATGATAACGGATAATATTGATAATGAAGCAAAAAAATGCATAAACTGTGTAAAAATAACACAAAACTTTGCAGAAGTGAGATAAACATGACAAAAAGATGCAAATAACGATGCGAAAGTACTCAAATGCGAAAATGACATTAAAGGATGGAAAAAAATACGCAAAAATGACACAAAGACACCAAAAGATGCAGACAGGACGCACAAAGAATCAAAGAGAGCAGACTCAAATAATACAAAAAGCTGCTAAAAGGACACAAATAGACACACAAAGATGCAGACAGGACCAGAACAAATGCAGAAAGAGCAGACAAAAGTGACACAAACTTCCACAAAGGTGCACAAAAGTGAAATCAGAAACACAAAAAGATGTAACAAATATGGATGAACTGCATAAAAATGACACAAAATGTAAAAAATAAGATAAACAGTAACACAAAAGGTTGCAAAAATGAGACCAGTGACACAAAAATGACTAAAAGATGCAAAAATGACATGAAAAGATGGAAAAAAAATTACAAAAGTGACCCAGAGATACAAAAACCTGAAACAATTTCAAGATCTGTTAAAAAAATAAAAATAAAAATGCAAAAATAATTTTATAATTATGCAGACATAATGCAAATAAAACAAAACTGAGTTAAAAATGACACTAAATGACAGACATGAATGTAAAAATAACGCAAATTTGGAACAATTAGACAAAACTATGCAAAAATGACACAAAAGTCATGCAAAGACCATGAAATAACCCAGAAATGCAAAAATGACTTGAAAAGATGGAAAAAATACACAAAAGTGACACAAGGACACACAAAGATGCCGACATGACGCACAAAGAATCAAAGATAACAGATTCAGATAACATAAAGCGCTGCAAAAATGACATGAAAAGATGAATAAGATTACACAAAAGTGACCCAGAGACACAAAAAGATGAAAAAATTACAGATAATATTGATAAAGAAGCAAAAATATGCAGAAATTGTAGGAAAAAAATCCACTAAAACACGCAAAAATAACACGAAAAGATGGAAAATGACACAAAAGTGGCACAAAGACACTTACAATCCACATAAACTGTGTTAAAATTAGACAAAGATAATTTTTTAAAATTACACAAAATGATACAGACATGCAAAGTAAGATATAAAAGTAACACAAAAGGTTTAAAAACATGATAGACACAAAGATGCATCAATAGCGGCAAAAGTGACACAAAGGTGCAAAAACTTACACAAAATTGATGCAGGAACACAAAAAGATGAAAAAATAAGATAGTCTAGACAATAAGGCACAAAAATATGAGTAAACTGTGTAAAAATATCACACAAAAATGCAAAAATGACATGAAAAGATTAAAAAATACACAAAAATGATGCAAATGCAAATCCAAAAATACTTTTCAGTGTTTATTTTAAACTGAGATTAGTTTAATTTTCATGAGGAAACTGAAACGCATCACACACGATGCGTTTAAGGACCGTTCAGAAATAGAAAATCTGCAGAATTTTTCAGTCTTACAAATTTTCTACCTGAAGAACTGAATCATTTTAGTGATTTTTAAAGTTAATCCATCAAATTTATAAAAACATAAAACCAAAGTGTTGAATTTAAAGGCTGGACTTTTTTTTCTTGACAGAATCAGAAGGGAAAAAAAGTCATTTTTTTTTTAATATTTGAGTTTAATGTGAATCAGCTGTTTCCTGATTAAAGTCTACCACTGTTAGTGTCGCTAATGCTAATGTGCTAATGCTGCTTCCTCTGGGGGACGACGCTGGAATTCAGATTCAGTTCTTCCTCCTCCAACCTCGAAGCAGGAACCTTTAAAATGTGTAATAACAATAATAATAATAAATGTACATTTTAAATGAAGGAGGCTCCAGGATGCAGCCCTGAGGAACTCCTCACATTACCATGCTAAGTGATGCACAACATCTCAAAGCATGAAACAACATAAATGTGATGCAGAACCAACACAAAGACATGAAAAAGCAACAATGAGGCACAAAATTTTACTAAAATCCAACAAAAAGATTAGAAAAGTTCACAGTTTGACTTAAAAGAACAACAAATGAGACACAAAATGACCAAAGAAAAGACAACAAAAGGCTTGAAATGATGCCGGTGTTATGCAAAAAACCCAAAAATAACATCCACAAAGTGACAAAAAACATAAAAAACAGCCTGTGGTGTGAAAATGTAAAACTAAAGTACAAGAAAATGCCAAAAAAAAATCGCAATATGACAAAGAAAAGGATCAAAATATGGCTAAAATTAACACGAAAAACACTGCAAAACATTTGTAGATGCACAGTTGGACTCAAAACAACAAGAAATGAGACAAAATTACCCAGAATGGGAGAAAAACTGACCACAAAAGGCTTGAAGTGATGTAAAATACCTGCAGATACACAACTGGACATAAAAATGAAAACAAGATGCAAAAAACCCATAATACAATGTAAAGCTTCTACAAAGAGACACACAATTAACAATATGAGATATAAAATGATCAAATCTGAGTCAGAATGAAAAACAAAGCATCATCTGATGGACAGTGAGGCTCTAAACAGATAAAAATTAGACTCAAAATGACCACAGGTGGACAAAACAGCAACAAAAACAGCTAAAATAAACAGCAGGCAATAATAAAAAAGACCCCAAAGAGACTCAGAATGACCAGAAAAACTACCGCAGTGAAGCACGGAGGAGGAAATGTGAAAAAAATGACCACAAAGACCTGAAACGACCACAAGAATACACATAAAGACCACAAGAAGACGTAATTTGAACACATAAAGTCACAGAATGACCAGAAAAATCCATAAAATGAATAAAAGAAGTCCTGACAGTGGAGCATGGAGGTGGCGGTGTGATGATATGAGGCTGTGTGAGGTCAAAAATATGGAAAATATCTGCGGATGTACAGCTAGAGACAGATAAAGCCCCAAAATGACCACAGAGACATGGAAAACAACCTAAATGTGACACAAAATGACCACAAATGGTTTAAAATGATTAAAAAAAAATCTCCAGATGCACATTTAAAGACACAAAAAATGGCCTTCAAGACAAAAACAACCTAAATGTGAAACAAAACTGTCACGAACAGGCAGAAAATGAACAATATGAGATATAACATGGCCGAAATTTGGCACAAATTAACCACAAAGACGCACAAAATAGACCAGGACTGCCACAGTGGATGCACAGCCCTGACAGTGAAGCACGGAGGTGGTGGTGTGAGGTCAGAAAATAGTGGAAAATATCTGCAGATGTACAGTTACAGACACAAAAAAATCCAAAAATGAGCATAGAGACATGCAACACAACCTAAATGTGACACAAAACGACCACAAATAAACAAAAATGTACCACAAAAGTCATGCAAAACATCTGCAAGCCTCCAAAATGAGACACAAAATGTTTGAAATGATAAAAAACACCCACAGATGTACGTTTAAAGACACAAAAAAATGAAATTAACACGTCAAAAAATGAAATAAGACACAAAAACACCACGGAAACATGCAAAATAAGCTAAATGTGAAACTAAACTGACCACAAAGATGTAAAGTAGAGCAGGACCGACACTTGGGTCTGTTTTCGTCTCTTTGGTGTTTTTGTGTCACATTTGTGCTGTTTAACATATTTTTGTTGCTATTTAATGTGCTTTACTGGAAATATTGCGTCCCGTTGTGGTCATTTTGTGTGATATTTGGGTTTTTGTCATATTTTTGTGTCTTTTTTGTCATTTTTGTGTTATTATTGGATCGTCTTGCATCTCTTTGCTGCCATGTTGCTCTTTTTTATTATCTCTGAGGTTGTTTTATGTCAGTTTTTGGTCAGTTGGTGCTCCATTTGACTCCTTTTCCATCGTTTTTCTCTACCTTTTATGTCTCATTTTGGGTGTTTTGCATCTTTTTGTTGCCATTCTTTGGTCAGTTGATGCTGAATGTTGCTCATTCGTCGTCTCTTTTCGGCAGTTTTATGTCTCATTTAGGTCGTTTTGCATTATTTTATTGCCCTTTTGCCTCTCAGAAGTGACTTTGTCCGATATTTTAGTCATTTTAAGTGTTTCTGAGGTGGTTTTGTGTCTTGTTTTAGTCATTTTGAGCCATATTCTGATCATCTTGCATCTTTTTGCTGCCATGTTGCTCATTTTTGTCACTTTAAGGTTGTTTTATGTCAATTGGTGCTCCATTTTTTAAACATTTTTTTCATTAATTTATAGTAGGTTTACATCTCATTTTGGATGTTTTGCATGTTTTTGTTGCCACTTGGCTCATTTTGTGTCTCTTTGTGGTTGTTTTTGGTTGTTTTTTTGTTGTATTTTGATCATTTATTGTCTCATTTTGGACGTTTTGTATCATTTCATTTCCCTTTTGCCGCTCAGAAGTGATTCTATCCCATATTTTTAGGTGGTTTTGTGGCTCTTTCTGGTCATTTTGTGTTTCTTTGTGGTGTTTTTGTGTCACATTTGTGATGTTTGACATGTTTTTGTTGCTATTTAGTGTTTTATTAAAAATATTGTGTCATTGTGGTTATTTGTGTAGTTGTCCATGTTTGTGTTGTCATTTTGGTCGTTTTTGTGTCTCTTTCTGGTTATTTTCTGGCTCATTTTGGTCGTTTTGCATTATTTTACGGCAGTTTTACATCTCAGAAATGATTCTATCCCATATTTTAGTCAGTTGTTTTTTGTGATTTATTTTGGTTGTCTTCCATTCCTTTGCTGCCATGCTGCTCCTTTTTTATCACTTTAAGGTTGTTTTATGTCTTATTTTGGTTGTTTTTCATCTTTTTGTTGCCATTTTGGTAACTTTTATTACCCCCTTCTTGGTGTTTTTGTCCATTTTTGGTCAGTTGGTGCTCAATTTTGTTAATTTATCGTCTCTTTTCAGTAGTTTTATGTCTTATTTTGGGCGTTTTGCATCTTTTTGTCGTCCTGACAGTGAAGCATGGAGGTGGCGGTATGATGAGGCACCATGCATGACACTGAGCCTGAGATGCTGCAGAGGAAGGTCTCAGGAGGAGGAGGAGCTGTTGGACAGCAGCTATGTGAGCAATGATCTTCTGTTTTCTGAGGCCGTAAACTCAGCGGTCTGTGATTAGCCCCAAACTGCCCCAAACTGCCCCAGAATGCCCCAGAATGCCCTGACCTCCGCCGGCCGGGGCGATAATTAGCCCAGAAACAGCTGCTCTTAACGGAGCTTCACCTGGTTTCAGCTTCACCTGAACTTTACCTGGAGCTGCTGCTGAGCTGTTCAGTGTCTCATTGATGAATATTTTGCTTCATTTTGCGTCTCTTTGTGTTGGTTTTAGGTTTATTTGGCTGCTCCACATCATCATCACTGTCACAGTCCTGGTGGTTTTGTGTGTCGTCGTGGTTCATTTCTGTCCATTTTATATCTCATATTGTGATTTTTTTTTCTGCCTATTTGTGATGGTTTACTTTCACATTTCAGTTATTTTCCTCTCAATAGTCGTGTTGTTTGCATCTTAATTAAATTTTTGGTGTCTTTAAATGTGCTTCTCCAGATGTTTTGCATCATTTCAAGCCCTTTGTGGTCATTTTGTGTCACATTTAGGTTGTTTTCTTGTCTCTGTGGTCTTTGTAGGTCTTTTTGTGGTCATTTTTGTCACATTTAGGTTGTTTTTCTTGTCTCTGTGGTCTTTGTAGGTCTTTTTGTGGTCATTTTGTGTCACATTTAGGTTGTTTTCTTGTCTCTGTGGTCTTTGTAGATCTTTTTGTGGTCATTTTGTGTCACATTTAGGTTGTTTTTCTTGTCTCTGTGGTCTTTGTAGGTCTTTGTGTGGTCATTTTGTGTCACATTTATGTTGTTTTTCTTGTCTCTGTGGTCTTTGTAGGTCTTTTTGTGGTCATTTTGTGTCACATTTAGGTTGTTTTTCTTGTCTCTGTGGTCTTTGTAGGTCTTTTTGTGGTCATTTTGTGTCACATTTAGGTTGTTTTTCTTGTCTCTGTGGTCTTTGTAGGTCTTTTTGTGGTCATTTTGTGTCACATTTAGGTTGTTTTTCTTGTCTCTGTGGTCTTTGTAGGTCATTTTGTGGTCATTTTTGTCACATTTAGGTTGTTTTCTTGTCTCTGTGGTCTTTGTAGGTCTTTTTGTGGTCATTTTTGTCACATTTAGGTTGTTTTTCTTGTCTCTGTGGTCTTTGTAGGTCATTTTGTGGTCATTTTGTGTCACATTTAGGTTGTTTTCTTGTCTCTGTGGTCTTTGTAGGTCTTTTTGTGGTCATTTTGTGTCACATTTAGGTTGTTTTCTTGTCTCTGTGGTCTTTGTAGGTCTTTTTGTGGTCATTTTGTGTCACATTTATGTTGTTTTTCTTGTCTCTGTGGTCTTTGTAGGTCTTTTTGTGGTCATTTTGTGTCACATTTAGGTTGTTTTTCTTGTCTCTGTGGTCTTTGTAGGTCATTTTGTGGTCATTTTGTGTCACATTTAGGTTGTTTTCTTGTCTCTGTGGTCTTTGTAGGTCTTTTTGTGGTCATTTTGTGTCACATTTAGGTTGTTTTTCTTGTCTCTGTGGTCTTTGTAGGTCATTTTGTGGTCATTTTTGTCACATTTAGGTTGTTTTCTTGTCTCTCCGGTCTTTGTAGGTCCTTTTGTGGTCATTTTGTGTCACATTTAGGTTGTTTTCTTGTCTCTGTGGTCTTTGTAGGTCTTTTTGTGGTCATTTTGTGTCACATTTAGGTTGTTTTCTTGTCTCTGTGGTCTTTGTAGGTCTTTTTGTGGTCATTTTGTGTCACATTTATGTTGTTTTTCTTGTCTCTGTGGTCTTTGTAGGTCTTTTTGTGGTCATTTTGTGTCACATTTAGGTTGTTTTTCTTGTCTCTGTGGTCTTTGTAGGTCATTTTGTGGTCATTTTTGTCACATTTAGGTTGTTTTCTTGTCTCTGTGGTCTTTGTAGGTCTTTTTGTGGTCATTTTGTGTCACATTTAGGTTGTTTTTCTTGTCTCTGTGGTCTTTGTAGGTCATTTTGTAGTCATTTTTGTCACATTTAGGTTGTTTTCTTGTCTCTCCGGTCTTTGTAGGTCCTTTTGTGGTCATTTTGTGTCACATTTAGGTTGTTTTCTTGTCTCTGTGGTCTTTGTAGGTCTTTTTGTGGTCATTTTGTGTCACATTTAGGTTGTTTTCTTGTCTCTGTGGTCTTTGTAGGTCTTTTTGTGGTCATTTTGTGTCACATTTAGGTTGTTTTCTTGTCTCTGTGGTCTTTGTAGGTCTTTTTGTGGTCATTTTGTGTCACATTTAGGTTGTTTTTCTTGTCTCTGTGGTCTTTGTAGGTCATTTTGTGGTCATTTTTGTCACATTTAGGTTGTTTTCTTGTCTCTCCGGTCTTTGTAGGTCCTTTTGTGGTCATTTTGTGTCACATTTAGGTTGTTTTCTTGTCTCTGTGGTCTTTGTAGGTCTTTCTGTGGTCATTTTGTGTCACATTTAGGTTGTTTTTCTTGTCTCTGTGGTCTTTGTAGGTCATTTTGTGGTCATTTTTGTCACATTTAGGTTGTTTTCTTGTCTCTCCGGTCTTTGTAGGTCCTTTTGTGGTCATTTTGTGTCACATTTAGGTTGTTTTTCTTGTCTCTGTGGTCTTTGTAGGTCTTTTTGTGGTCATTTTGTGTCACATTTAGGTTGTTTTCTTGTCTCTGTGGTCTTTGTAGGTCCTTTTGTGGTCATTTTGTGTCACATTTAGGTTGTTTTCTTGTTTCTGTGGTCTTTGTAGGTCTTTTTGTGGTCATTTTGTGTCACATTTAGGTTGTTTTCTTGTCTCTGTGGTCTTTGTAGGTCTTTTTGTGGTCATTTTGTGTCACACTCCCTCCTCCATGCTTCACTGTCAGGACTATGTGGTAGTCCTGGTTTAAACTGTGTGGGTTTTTTTTCCTCATTTTAAATCTTGTTTTGTATGTCATTTTAGTCGTTTTGAATCTAAATGTGCATTTACAAATGTTTTGCACTCTTTTGTGTGTCGTCATGGTAAATTTGAGTCAAATTTCAGCCTTTTTATGTCTCAAATTGTGATTTTTTTTAATCTCTGACAGTTCTGTGCCACATTTAGATTGTTTTGCATGTCTCTGCTGTCATTTTGGGGTTTTTTGTCTTTAAATGCACGTCTGCAGATGTTTTTCACCACGCTTCGTCCTCCATGCTTCACTGTGGTGTCCTGGTTTATTTTTGCATTTTTGTGGCCGGCTTTTTGTCATATTTTGATCATTTTATATCTCATATTGTGAATTATCTGCCTGTTTGTTACAGTTTAATTTCACATTAGGGTTGTTTTTTGCATCTTAATGTCATTTTCTGGGTACTTACATGTGCTTCTGCAGATATTTTGTATCATTTCAAGGTGTTTTGTGTCACATTTAGGTTGTTTTCCTGTCTCTGTGGTCATTTTGTTGTTTTATGTGCGTCTCTAACTGTGCATCTGCAGATGTTTTGCACTATTTTGGTCATCTTTGTGGTTAATTTTAGTGAAATTGTGGTGATTTTATTCCGTATGCTGTTGAATCTGTCAGTTTTTTTGACCTGAAGGATGATTTGACTTCTGTAGATGTGACCAGAGCGAGAGTTAAAACAACACAGAGGACCAAACTGCAGCAGCTTCCGTTCTCCAGGCTGTTTATGATGCATCAGGATGAAACGTCCCTGAACCGAAGGACGGATGCTCCACAGATCAGTCAGCTGACAGAGAAGCTGCAGCTTTAATAACCGGCAGCAGGTTCTCAGTGGGTCTGAGGTTCTAGAAACGTTCCTGCTCGTTTAACCACCGCAGAGTCCAGAGCCGACCAGAAAACCTGACATTTCACTCAATGACTGCAGACATTTAACCGTTTAGCATCAGTTAGTGGCTGCTTTTTGTCACATTTCACTCTTTATGTGCTGGTTCTTTTTACATCTTTATAGTTATTTGTGATCACTTTTTGGTATCTGGCATCTTTCTGAGACATAAAATCCACAAAATAGGACAGGAAATGACCAAAATGAGACTTAAAATAAAAAAATTAGACCTGAAATCAACAAAATGAGACATAAAATGAACAAAATGAGGCAAAATGAACAAAGTGAGACTTAAAATGAACAAAATGAGACAAAATGAGACTGAAAATGAACAAAATGAGATTAAAAAGAACAAAATGAGATTTAAAAAGAACAAAATGAGACAAAATGAGACTTAAAATGAACAAAATGAGACAAAATGAGACTGAAAATGAACAAAATGAGATTAAAAAGAACAAAATGAGATTTAAAAAGAACAAAATGAGACTTAAAATGAACAAAATGAGACTGAAAATGAACAAAATAAGATTAAAAAGAACAAAATGAGATTTAAAAAGGACAAAATGAGACTTAAAATGAACAAAATGAGATTTAGAAAGAACAAAATGAGATTAAAAAGAACAAAATGAGATTTAAAAAGAACAAAATGAGACTAAAAAAGATCAAAATGAGAGTTAAAATGAACAAAATGAGACAAAATGAGACTTAAAATGAACAAAATGAGATTAAAAAGAACAAAATGAGATTTAAAAAGAACAAAATGAAACTTAAAATGAACAAAATGAGACTTAAAATGAACAAAATGAGACTGAAAATGAACAAAATAAGATTAAAAAGAACAAAATGAGATTTAAAAAGAACAAAATGAGACTTAAAATGAACAAAATGAGATTTAAAAAGAACAAAATGAGACTTAAAATGAACAAAATGAGATTTAAAAAGAACAAAATGAGATTTAAAAAGAACAAAATGAGACTTAAAATGAACAAAATGAGAGTTAAAATGAACAAAATGAGACAAAATGAGACTTAAAATGAACAAAATTAGACTTAAAAAGAACAAAATGAGACTGAAAATGAACAAAACGAGACTTAAAATGAACAAAATGAGACTTAAAAAGAACAAAATGAGACTTAAAATGAACAAAATGACAAATAAAAAAGCTGGACCTAAAATCAACAAATGAGACATAAAATCAACAAAGTGACATAAAATCTAAAAATTAGACCTGAAATCAACAAAATGAGACATAAAATGAACGAAATGCATCTCTTTGTCATATTGTCTTTTTGTGCTCATTTTATTTTTAATCTTTTGTCATAGCTTCGTCGTCTTGCTTCTCTTTGCTGCAGAATTGTCTCCGATTTAATTTTACACCACTTTGTGGTCATTTTGTGTTGTTTTTTTGCGCTTTTGTGGCCATTCTCATCCCTTTGTGTCACTATTTGATCATCTTGCTGCAGTTTTGTCTAACTTTTTTGGTTTATTTTGGTCGTTTTACACCACTTTGTGGATGTTTTGCGTTGATGTTTTTACACTTTTGTGGTCGTTTTGTCTCTCTGTGGTCATTTTATACCTCTTTTTGGTCAGTTTAAAGCTGTTTGTGATCATTTTGTCTCTGTCCAGTTGTTTTGTGTTACCATTTGATCATCTTCCATCGCTTTGCTGCAGTTTTTTCTCCTTTTGTGGTTGGTTTAGGTCTTTTTTTAACCTATTTGTGGTCATTTCTTGTCTCTTTATCGTCATATTGCATCCCTTCATGGCTGTTTTGTCTCATTTTGGATATTTCTTAGCTGACATTTAGTCATTTTGTGATTTTACTTTGATTTTAAATGACTTTCCACACCCGTCTCCACTCTGCTCTGTGGAAATGTTTCCTGAGGTTCCTGAATTTTCCTTGGCTGACTGTTGGTCACAGCTCAGATTATTGTAACTTCATATTTGCGTTGAGAAGCTCAGATTTTTTTGTATTTTGCAAAATCTCTTTAAATCAAATGGTTTGTTTGTGGCGATTTTTTAAAAAGCTGAACAAGTTGAGTAAAGTGAGCTCTGGTCGGTTTGTTGTCACAGATGAGTAGTTCAAGGACCGTCTGAAAGCTGAAAACCTGCAGATTCTGTTAGGGATGGTGACTTTCTTTTAAAGCTGACATTCCTCTGGAGCCCAGCGGCTGCTTTTTGTGTCTGAACGTGTTTGAACAGAAACCCTGGAGCCGGCTGTGTGCGCCGCGCTGTGATTGGACGCCGACAGTTTCCCTTCAGGGATCAATAACGTTTAACGTGACACAGATACATACATGTGTGCAGCTCATTACGTCTTCCTGCTCGCGGCGTCTTTCTTACAGAGAGTAATTGGATTAAGGTGAAGAAGCAGAAAAGGTGCCGGAGTTAGTTCGGCTCAGCGAACCCACCTGGACTGAAACCGAGACGCTGAGCTGCTCAGCCGGCAAAAAAACGCAAAATGCAAGACGAATGTTCAGCTGCTCCACTGTTTCTGGGTTAAAGTGACCAAATGTGACCTTAAAACACCCAAAACCAACCAGACCAGACCAAAAAGACCAAAATGGATGCAAAAACCCTCAGAGGGACACACAACGGCAACAAATAGTGACACAAAATGACAAAAATATTACAAAATATCCAAACAATGACACAAAAGAAATCTGGAAAGAAAGGCAAAACAGTAACAAAGAGTGAAATAAGCAAAACCTGACACAAGTCAAGAAAATGAGACATAATGACAAGAAAATGAGACATAAAATGACCAAAAACACATAAAATCAAGAAAATGGGACAAAAAAAATCAGGAAAATGAGACATAAAACCAACAAAACCAGACATAAAATAAAATAAAAAAAGATGAGACATAAAATCAGCAAAATGAGAAATTGAACCTAAAAGCACCAAAATGACATCAAAATTTTAAAAAAGCTGACACAATATCAACTAAATGAGCCATAGAATAACCAAAATAAGATTATAAAAACCAAACCAAAATGTCACATAAAATCAACAAAATGTGAGAAAGAATGACCAAAATTAGACAGAAAATCAGCTAAATGAGACCTACAATGATGTAAGGCGTAGAATCAACAAAAACAGACATAATATGACCAAAATGCCACATGAAACCAACAAGATGTGAAATAAAATGAACAGAACGAGACATTAACCAGCAGTAAAAAACATGTGAAACAACAAACTGTGATCCAAAATGACCCCAAACAGAACAACTGAGGCCTGATGGAGGTTTAATGGTGATGCGTTCACTGACCATGAAGCACTTTGGGTTTGATCACCTGATGAAGAAACAAAGAAGATGTATGTGTGTGTGTGTGTGTGTGTGTGTGTGTGTGTGTGTGTGTGTGTGTGTGTGTGTGTGTGTGTGTGTGTGTGTTTACAGTCGATGCTAATGAGTCGCTGTCCTGCCAAGCGACTGACCCACTTCCACCCAAAGGACGTCCCCGAGGACACACAACAACAAAACACACACACACACATTCCTTCTGGCCGTGTTTGTGTGTGTAGAAATGACATACAGGTTAATTAGTGGCTTCGTTAAATCTTATCGCTCACCGAGGTCAGACTGGCAGCCATGTTTACCCGTTTCCCCGGTAACGGCGGCTCGTTTTGTAGTTTTTCTGTGTAGTTTCCGGTGCAGGTGGTTGCGTTCAGGTATAGCAGGAAATACACATTTCAGGACTGATTTATCACTTTTTAACGGACATTTTCCATCATTTCTGAGCCTGTCGTTTTTGTGTCTGTTTATCTCTTCTGACAGCGACAATCCCAGTGGATGCAAAGTCCTGACAGCGAAGCACATACTGATGATATGTGGTGGGAACTTTAAATAGTGCATTCTGAGTAAACTTTCATGTTTTCTTTTGGAAAAGACTACCACAAATAGACACAAAACTATCACTTAGAGACAAAGCAATTAAAAAATACACAAAACAAGCATAAAAAGGAGCAAACCAACCACAAACTTTTTTAAAACCACCACAAAGAGACATAAAACGGGTACTAAAAGACGCAAAATGACCACAAAAGATGTAATACTATGACAAAGAGGCATAGAAAGACCACTGAAACACACAAAACAAATGTAAAAAAAAGCATAGTGACCACCAAAAGATGCCAAACTACCCCTAAAAGACACAAAATACGTGTTAAAAGATGCTAAATAATGCTAAAAAGATGCCAAACTACCACAGTGGATGCATCATCCTGACAGTGGAGCACAAAGGTGGAAACATGAGCAAAAGGTGTTAATGAGGCGACCACACAAACAGGAAAACACAACCACAAAAAGACACAAAACTCTCAATTGAAGATAAAACAATGATAAAATACCCAAAATGAGGATAAACACAAGCAAACTGACCACAGAGAGTTTGAACACTACAACAAAGAGACATAAAACAAGCATAAAGATGAGTAAAATGACCACAAAGATGTAAAACTACAGCAAAGAGAAATAGAAAGAGCACTGAAACACACAAAACAAATGTAAAAAGAAGCAAAGTGACCACAAAAAAATGCCAAACTACCCCAGTGAATGCATCGTCCTGACAGTGAAGCACGGAGATTCAGTCCTTCCCCCTATGACCTCGAAGCAGGAACCTTTAAAATGTCTAATAATAATAAGAAAAATAATAAATGTACATTTTAAATGACAGAGGCTCCAGGATGCAGCCCTGAGGAACTCCTCACATTACCATGCTAAGTGATGCACAACATCTCAAAGCATGAAACAATATAAATGTGATGCAGAACCAACAGAAAGAGATGAAAAAGCAATGAGGCACAAAATTTTAATAAAATCTAACACGCAGATTAGAAAAGTTCACAGTTTGACTTAAAACAACAAAAATCGGGACACAAAATGACCAAGGAAAAGACAGCAAAACTCTTGAAATGATGCCGGTGTGACGCAAAAAGCGAAACTAACATCCACAAAATGACAAAAAAACAAACAAACAAACATAAAAAAACAGCATGTGGTGTCAAAATGTAAAACTAAAATGCCAGAAAATTCACAATATGACATAGAAAAGGATCAAAATATGGCTAAAATTAACACGAAAAACACTGCAAAACATTTGTAGATGCACAGTTGGATTCAAAACAACAAGAAATGAGACACAAAATTACCCAGAATGGGAGAGGTGGGAGTGCGAGGATTTGTGGTGGGAGAAAACTTTGCATTCTGGGTAAACTTTCAGGCTCATATCCTGTTGGTAGGTGGTTGGTCAGAACTATTAGAGACGATAAAAGAAGAAACCAGGATCATCTGGAGACAGGATTCACGCTGAGGAAAAAGAATGTATGCAGATTTTAAACGACCACAAAAACACAGAAAACAAACAAAAGTAGCAAAAAGACACAAGATGGTGAGAAAAAGACGTTCACAGAAGAGGACAGAAACCAGAAAATATTCACATTTAAGAAGCAACAATCAGAGTTTAGACTGTTTTCATGAACAAATCCTTCAAACCGAGGTCTGAATGGTCGTCAGTAATGAGCAGAATTCAACCAAATGGACTCATTTTATGATTTCTGTTGAGAAAAAGTGATTCTGCAGCTTTGACTTTTGGTTCGATCAAAACTGAACCCTTTTATTTGTCATTTTACCGACCGGTTAAATAGAAAAGTAACACAAAGGACAGTTAGGTGAGTAAAGTATGGTGCAAACAACATGGTTCATAGTGGATTATCTTCAGCTGTTTGTCTCTTAAATGTCAGAAAACGGTGAAAGATGTGGATCAGCCCCAGTCTGATCATTATAGTGACATCTGTGGAGGCAGAGCGCCACCCGCTGGATGCACCGAGCAACAACATCTGATTCTACATCCAGGGAGACCAATCTGGATTTCTGTTTGTGCTTCTGGAAGGTGTTTTCCCTTCATTCAAAAGGTTAGTTGTACCTGACTCATAGTTTCAGATGTTTATTATCATCCCTAAAACACAAGACAACAACAGCACACTCACATTTTGTTTTTTACTCCAGTCTGGATTGTTGTTTCTCGGTATTTTTACTAGAAGCCTGTCAAGAATAATTCAAAACTGACCTCAGCGTCTTAAAATATTTTAAAAATGTACCAAAATTTGTAAAAAAGGAAATAATGTCAAAGAAATAACTTAAAATCTTTCAGACGTTATGAATCTTGTCCAAAGTCATTTCAAAACCTGTTAAAAATAAGACAGTTTATCTAAAATGAGGAATAATTTGTTTTAAATGACTCAGAATGGACAACAATGAATGATTATTGATCATTGAAAATGGAAGAAATTGCCGAATTCTAGATGGAGGATGTAGAGAATATGGATGGATCCGTATTTCTACTAAAACACAGTCTTTGGTCGACATTTCACCAACTTTAGAGGCTCTAACATCAGTAGAATCTGATGTGTGGAAAGTATGGGAAGAAAACTTCAGAATTTTGACTTGAAATCTGCCCAAAATTACTCAAAGTTAGTCCAAAATTACTTAAAATCTGTCTAGAATGACTAAAAGTTAGTCCAAAATGACCTCAGAGTTGCTGGAAATTACCTTCAACTTGTCAAAAATTACTTTAAATTGTTCAAAATTACTGTAAACTTGTCTACAATTGCTCTAAATTCTCCAAAATGACAATAATAAAAAAACTATTGGCCCCTTACAATGGAAAGATGTGGACAGTCTCCAATCCAGGTTGGTCGAGTGACTCCATAAAGTTCCTGTAAGTGTATATCTGTGGATGGAACCATGTTTCTACAAAAGTTTTGGTCATTTCTCCAACTTCTGAGGCTCTAACATCAGTAGAACCTGATGGATTAAGGTTTGACCAGACAAGGCTCCAGTCTTTAGATGTTTTGATTAGAAACGTGTCCAGAATTACTCAAAATTTGTCTAAGATGACTTCAAACCTGTGCAAAATGAAAAATAATTTGTTGAACAATGGGTACAAACTGTCCCAAGTTACCTAACACTGTCCAAAATCACAATATTGAATAACTATTGGCCCTTAAAAATGGAAAAAACATGCCCAATATACCCACAAATATCCTTAATAAGTTAAGACCCTCTTCAGAATGACTCAAAATCACTTGATACTTGGCCAAAATCATTGAAATAGTTTAAAATGACAATATTAAGTATATATTGGACCTTGAAAACATAAAAATGTGCAACATGTCCAGTCAAAGGTGGTCTAGTGTCTCCATAAAGTTCCTGTAAGTGTATATAGATGGATGGATCCTTGTTTCTACTAAAATCCAGTCTTTGGTCCACATTTCTCCAACTGCTGAGGTTCTAACATCAGTAGAATCTGATGTGTCAAAATTTGACCAGGCAAGGTTCAAGTTTTTAGAAATTTGACTTCAAACATCTCCAAAATGACTTTAATGACCCAAAATAAGTCCAAAATCACTTCCAGTCGTCCTAAATTAGTCCAAAATGACCTCAAACTTGAACAAGATGACTAAAATAATGTCTAAAGACACTTTAAATCATCTACAAAATCCAGTAATGTATAATTATTTGTCCTTAAAAATGGAAAAAGGTGAAAAATCTCCATTCCAGGCTGATATAGTGTGTTCATAAAGTTCTAGTGAGTGTATTTCTATGAATAAAATTATTAGACCACCCTGGTTTTTTTCAATTTCTTGTTCATTTTAATGCCTGGTACAACTGAATGCCATTTGTTTGGACAAATATAATGATTATAACAAAACTAGCTCATAAGAGTATAATTTCAGAGCTGATATCAGACATTTCCATGGTTTTCTTGATAATAAGTTCTTCCATCAGTATCTATGACATTGTTCTGCCAAAAACAGCTTTTAGGATTCCATGTTTTCTTTTCTGTCTGTTTTAGTCTCATGATCCACCAGGAGTTAGTACTGATCCATAACCATTGTTTCTGATGTCTCTTCATGCTCTACACCAGCTTCTGATCACAGCAGCCCATTCCTGTTGCACTAATTCTAACTATTCTGCTTTGCTTTTGGGCTTGTGGTTCTCCATTTAGTGTTTGATGATTTTCTACATGTTTTCAGTTGGATTTAGATCTGGTGATTGAGCAGCCAAGGCGTGGTTCCAATGTTCTGGTTCTCCATCCAGGCTTTAACTGACCTTGTCTTGTTGGAAAATCCAGTCATTGGAAGCAGGAAAGAGTTTTTGAGCTGATGGAAGAAGACTGTTGGCAAGAATAGTCCTGTACATGACCTGGTTCATTTGCCCTGTTCCATCCAGACTGAAACTACCCCAGATGAGCTCTGATCCACCCCCATGTTTTACTGTAGGGGCAGACAGTCTGGTTTGTAGCCTCTCCAGGCTTCCTCCTAACCAGTAAGTTGTCTGGAGTGGACATCAATTGAAAATTGGAGTCATCACTGAAGAGAGCCTTAGTCCAATCATCAACTGTCAAGTCCCATTTCTCCACAGTGTCCACTCATTGTAAGGTCCCTGGAGGTCTGAGGATGATTCCTGACACAGGAACGGATGAGTGACGGTCATCTGATGGTAGAGAGACGTTTCCTGACCAGCTAGCAGTTTGGTAGAACCACGTTGGGCTTGTTTTTTCTTGGTGTAATGAATGGCGGTCTTGGAGATCTTCAGTTTTTTCTCTACCTGTCTCTTACTCACGATGGCTGCCTTTGTGGCTTCACATAATTCTTGAGTTTTAGGCGTTATGTGAGAGCTGACAGCTTCTGAATTGTGCTACGGCTTGAATGTCAGCAGGAAACCACTCTAGACTTTTGGATGTGCAGTGCTGCTGATGACATAAAGTGTCCTCTTATACACTCTGGAATACAATGAAGCTGAAGCATGTCAGATAGGACATAAAGTATGATGGAATCAGTCTGTAAAATGTGCTCTTATTGTGAAAGTCTGCCTGCTGCTTCCTCATAGGTGGAGTCCTGACTGGTTCCAGGAAACAGATCACATGTCTGAGCGTCCAGGAGTGGACTGGAAACTTTCTTCTTCTTCTTCAGCGCTTTAAATAAAGTGTAAGTTTGCTTTGTTTGCTGCTTTAACTTCAGTAATGTTGCTGTTTGTTTCTGCTCTGTCATGTTTCTACATGTTCACTTCTTATTTCAGCACAAACTGTGGATGACTGCTGTTTAAACATGGATCAATATGATTATTAGCTTATTGATTGACTGAAATCAGTCAATATTTCTATGAGATTATTGATGGACTTGAGTCAGTTTGATGAGCTGCTGATGTTTCTTTGTTGTTTTGTCTTTCTGACTTTGGCTTTGTGGGTGAGTCTCTGCAGCTCCATGACTCCATCTGCTGGACTGATAGTAGAAGTGCAGCAGCTGATCTTCTCCAGGAGGATCTGAGTGGATGAATGATGTTTGTTTCCTGTGCAGGTGAAGGTAGAAAGTGTGTGTGAGCTGCTGTGAGTTGAGCATCATGGATGAGTGTGAGGACAGAGAGGAGGGAGTCCCTCCCTCTAAAAGCTCTCTGTGTGGGGAACAGGAGAACCAGAGCAAAGCTCAGAGGTGAGAGCACCATTTCTAACTGTCCAGGACTCTGCTGCATGTCAGAGCTCAGCATCACATCACTGCTGCATCATTACTGACAGGAATCCACCTGGACCTGGACCTGGACCTGGACCTGGACCTGCATCCAGCTGTGTGTCCTTCAAGAGTGACTGGTCTAAGGATTATCCTATTGACTTTAAAGGAGAACCAGGTCCTGCTGCAGAGGGGTAAGATGTTCAGAACAAGGTGTCAGAGCTGCTAGTTTGATAGCAGATTGGCTCCTCATCAAACAGAACAAATGTTTAGAAGAAGTGATGCTAATAACATGAACATCATCCACAGAGACATTAAAAACAGAACCAGGTGGATCACAGCAAGAACTCTGAGTTCACTAAAATATCAAGAAATAGTTTTACTGGAAAAAACTCAAGTTCTGTGATCAGATAAACCTTGATAGCCTGTATGCTAGCCTGTATGTTAGCATGCATGTTAGCTTTCGTGTTAGCATGCATGTTAGCCTGCATATTAGTCTGTACATTAGCCTACTGGACTCTGCTGCATGTCAGAGCTCAGCATCACATCACTGCTGCATCATTATTGACAGAAATCCACCAGGATCTGGACCTGGACCTGGACCTGCATCCAGCTGTGTGTCCTTCAAGAGTGACTGGTCTAAGGTTCTTCCTATTGATTTTAAAGGAGAACCAGGTCCTGCTGCAGAGGGGTAAGATGTTCAGACCAAGGACTATGCTACTAATTGACTTTGTCTCGAATAGAACAGAATAATTAACCAGAACATACAGTAGTTGGTGCACATTATGACTGACATCACGATGCAAAAAGCTTCACCGTCAGACTGATAAAAAACAAAGCAAAACTTATTCTAAAAAAAAATCAATGTATCCATGTAAGAAGACTATTTGTATATAATATACATAAATATCTATATTTAAATATCTGTATATAAATATACACATACACACAGACACACCTGTATACACACACATCTGCTCATATTTATTGGACAGTGAAGATGCAGCAGCAGTATTTCACATAACAACCAATGGAATGAGAGGAACGCAGCTTTTGCTCTCAACCAAACTAAAATCACTAGCCAATGGAAGTAGAGTGGGGGCGGGTCTTAGAGAGACGTTGAGATCCAGCTGCAGGTGAGTCTGTTGTTGTCATGGTTACAGTGACGCTGTGGTGCTATCTGGCAGTGATACAGAACTCTAACAAATTCATGGATCCAGACTATAAGCGGCATCACTGCTAAAATCTGATCACTTGGTCCTTGAGCCATTTCTGAGCTTCTCTGAAAAGTTCATCCAAATCCTTTGGTCCACTTTTTTTGAGTAAACTTGCACACAGACAAATAGACGGCAGGACAAACGTACGATCGTCACAGTAACTCTGCCGTGTTCCTTGGTGGAGTTCAAATAAACGGTGCATCCAGACAGCTCAACACAGCGTCCTGGGTTGGATTCCAGCTCTTTACTGCATGTCTTCCCCTCATTCTGGTCCCTGCTTTCCTGTCTGCCTCTCCACTCTGACTATCAAATAAAGACAACAAAAGACCACAAAAATTATTAAAAAAAATTAATGGTAATTAACTGTTTACATGGTTGTATTTCAGAATAAATAGTGCAAATGATGCTTTAAAGGGGAATCAATGTCCTTTTCCATGTCTTTTACTGATTAGTTGCTAAACATATTTGCACCATGTTGTAGTCAGATGGAGTACTACCTCCACCTACTGACCTTTTTGGTGTTCTATAATCTGTAGTCTGACTTTGTGAAGGCACACAGCTGAATTTCTTTCTAGTGAGCTCGATTGTATCCTGACCCAAAAGCAAAAAAGTTCAGGCTGAGGATTATTTTTCACTTTAAGCCCTGTAGATGTCTCTGTGTGATAAAGTGAGAGTTAACTGTTGATGTTGATCCACAGAGTGGAGCAGCAGAACTCAGAGGTTCCCAGAGCTCAGTCTGTCCAGCAGCATCACCTGGACTCCATATTCATGGTGAGTTCATGGACAACAAGTTGTTCTCCATCTGTTGTGTTCAGGCGTCTCCATGCTGCTCTTTGTAGACCAGTGGACTGTCAGTGTGTCCAACATGGATCTGATGTTTGGCTCCATGATTTGACTCTGATGGACTCATTGACACATTTCTCTGTTCCAGCTGCTGGAGGACAACATGGTGACTTTTGTGAAGAAGGAGCTGAAGAAGATGCAGAAGCTTGTGAGTCCAGATTACCCAGAATGCTCAGAGAGTCAGAGAGAGGATGAGGAGGAGTTGGAGGGTGATGATGAAGATGAGAGGAGCAGCAGAGAGATGTTTGAGCAGATCACAGTGTTGTTCCTGAGGAGGATGAAGCAGGAGAAGCTGGCTGACTGTCTGCAGAGCAGTAAGAGGATTTGTGTAAAGACTGAAGCTGCTGATCAACAGAACATTTACTAAAGTCTCAGAATATCTTCACACAATCAGTCTTTAGGGGACAAACTGTCACCTTCACTTTATTGCTATTTTGGTGCTTTAATATCCAGGTTACTTCTACTTCACTCTTTCTTTCTTGTGTTTTCATTCAGAACTTGCTGCTGGAGTTTGTGGACGTGAACTTAAATGTGGTCTGAAGAAGAAGTTCCAGAGAGTGTTTGAGGGCATCGCTAAAGCAGGACAGAAGACCCTCCTGAATGAGATCTACACAGAGCTGTACATCACAGAGGGAGGGACTGCAGAGGTCAATGATGAACATGAGGTCAGACAGATTGAAGCAGCATCCAGGAAAGCAGACAGAGCAGAAAGAAGCATCAGAGCAGAAGACATCTTTAGAGGCTCACCTGGAAGAGATGGACCAATCAGAACAGTGATGACAAAGGGAGTGGCTGGCATCGGGAAAACAGTGTTAACACAGAAGGTGACTCTGGACTGGGCTGAAGACAAAAGCAACCAGGACATCCACTTCATGTTTCCATTGACTTTCAGAGAGCTGAATGTGGTGAAAGAGAAGAAGTTCAGCTTGATGGAACTTGTTCATCACTTCTTCAGTGAAACCAAAGCAGCAGGAATCTGCAGCTTTGAATACTTCCAGGTTGTGTTGATCTTTGATGGTCTGGATGAGTGTCGCCTTCCTCTGGACTTCCACAACAACGAGGTCCTGACTGATGTTAGAGAGTCCACCTCAGTGGATGTGCTGCTGACAAACCTGATCAGGGGGAATCTGCTTCCCTCTGCTCGCCTCTGGATAACCACACGACCTGCAGCAGCCAATCAGATCCCTCCTGACTGTGTGGACATGGTGACGGAGGTCAGAGGATTCACCGACCCACAGAAGGAGGAGTACTTCAGGAAGAGAGTCAGAGATGAGGAGCAGGCCAGCAGCATCATCTCCCACATGAAGAAGTCACGAAGCCTCCACATCATGTGCCACATCCCAGTGTTCTGCTGGATCACTGCTACAGTTCTGGAGGAGCTGCTAAGAAGCAGAGAGGGAGGAGATCTGCCCAGAACCCTGACTGAGATGTTCATCCACCACCTGGTGGTTCAGGCCAAAGTCAAGAAGGTCAAGTATGATGGAGGAGCTGAGACAGATCCACACTGGAGTCCAGACAGCAGGAGGATGATTGAGTCTCTGGGAAAACTGGCTTTTGATCAGCTGCAGAGAGGAAACCTGATCTTCTATGAGTCCGACCTGACAGAGTGTGGCATCGATGTGGAAGCAGCCTCAGTGTACTCAGGAGTGTTCACGCAGATCTTTAAAGAGGAGAGAGGACTGTACCAGGACAAGGTGTTCTGCTTCGTCCATCTGAGCGTTCAGGAGTTTCTTGCTGCTCTTTATGTCCATCTGACCTTCATCGACTCTGAAATCAACCTGTTGGAAGAAAAACAACAAACAACCTCCAACAAACCTCATCCAACAGGTTTCTATCAGAGAGCTGTGGACGAGGCCTTACAGAGTCCAAACGGACACCTGGACTTGTTCCTGCGCTTCCTCCTGGGTCTGTCACTGCCGACCAATCAGAATCTCCTACGAGGCCTGCTGACACAGACAGGAAGTAGCTCACAGACCAATCAGAAAACAGTGGAGTACATCAAGAAGAAGATCAGTGAGAATGTGTCTGCAGAGAGAAGCATCAATCTGTTCCACTGTCTGAATGAACTGAAGGATGTTTCTCTGGTGGAGGAGATCCAACAGTCCCTGAGATCAGGACGTCTGTCCACAGATAAACTGTCTCCTGCTCAGTGGTCAGCTCTGGGCTTCATCTTACTGTCATCAGGAGAACATCTGGACGTGTTTGACCTGAAGAAATACTCTGCTTCAGAGGAGGTTCTTCTGAGGCTGCTGCCAGTGGTCAAAGCCTCCAAGAAAGTTGTGTAAGTAGTTGGAGACTGAAGATCCTTTTTCATTTTGCTGCTGTTTCATCAGTATAATGTGCTTTTTGTCTCTTCAGACTGAGTGGCTGTAATCTGTCAGAGAGAAGCTGTGGAGCTCTGTCCTCAGTCCTCAGCTCCCAGTCCTCCAGTGTGACAGAGCTGGACCTGACTAACAA
Source organism: Acanthochromis polyacanthus (assembly GCF_021347895.1). Taxonomy (NCBI): domain Eukaryota; kingdom Metazoa; phylum Chordata; class Actinopteri; family Pomacentridae; genus Acanthochromis; species Acanthochromis polyacanthus. Next base: position 7,971,241 of record NC_067134.1, on the reverse strand, counting down.
CAACCTGCAGGATTCAGGAGTGGAGAGTCTTTCTGCTGGACTGGAGAGTCCACACTGTAAACTGGAAGCTCTCAGGTCAGGACTCACACTTTGAAACTGATGTGATTTCTATCAGTGGATAAACAGCTAACCTGAGTACAATCATTTCTGCTGATGGGATTCATCAAATGAGCTTTTACTGAACTTGTGCAGGACTTTGTCAGGTTTTATTTTTGACATGATTAAATCCCACTAATCATTGTTGAGATTGTTGATTTGCTTGAGACGCATGAAATGTGCAGCAAAATGTATCTGAAAGACAAAGAAGAAAAGAGAGAGAGAAACATCCATCCAAGTGTTGTCCATCAGGTTTGTGTTGTTTTGTGTGTGCAGGCTGTCAGGCTGTCTGGTCACAGAGGAAGGCTGTGCTTCTCTGGCCTCAGCTCTGAGCTTGAAGACCTCAAATCTGAGAGAGCTGGACCTGAGCTACAACCATCCAGGAGACTCAGGAGAGAAGATGCTGAGAGCTAAAGTGGAGGATCCACACTGTAGACTGGAAACTCTCAGGTACAGACAGACAGACACTCTGAGGTACAGACAGACACTCTGAGGTACAGACAGACAGACACTCTGAGGTACAGACAGACAGACACTCTGAGGTACAGACAGACAGACACTCTGAGGTACAGACAGACAGACACTCTGAGGTACAGACAGACAGACAGACACTCTGAGGTACAGACAGACAGACAGACACTCTGAGGTACAGACAGACAGACACTCCGAGGTACAGACAGACAGACACTCCGAGGTACAGACAGACAGACACTCTCACTAAACTATCAGCCTAGCTCACAAAAAAGAGTGGAAGCAGAAGAATACTGTTAGCTCAGCTATGCACCATGACTGAAAGGAAACTGTTAGCCTAGCTTAGCTCAAAGACAGGAAGCAGGGTGAACTTTTTTTAAAAATGTATTTCCAAAAGTCACAGGTAACATCCAACATCAACATGATATTGAAACAAACAGTGACAGATTTAACAAAAATCACTTTGAAGGAAGAAAGGAAGAGAAGAAAGAAAAGAAAGGAAACTAAAAAAGTCCCCACAAAAAAACAAAGCACAAATCAAACAAAAAAACAGCTGAGCAAATTTAAACATTTATAGCAAATTAATATTTTACAAATGTTAACAGTTTTATTGCTTTCTGGTTATCAGATATTTATTTATTGACTTTAAATAATATTCAGATTCTTTATGGAAGACAAGATAATTTGTCTTTTGTTACTGAATTTTGCTTTATGATGTTAAATTTTACTAATATTAATATGAGATTGATGATAAAGGCCTTGTCTTTTTCATATCCATCCTGTGCATAAACTCCAAAAATGATGTTTGTAGAACAAATCAATCTGCAGATTTAGTTTTTCTAAGAAAATTTTTAAATTTCCTTCCACATTTTTCTGCTGAAACTACAATAATAAAAAATGTGGAACTGTTTCTGGCTGTTCAGAGCAAAAAGAACATCTTACATCTATATCACGTTTGAACTTAGTCATAGAATGTTTTATGGACAGATTTTATGCAAGATTTTAACAGAAATGTCCCTAACTTTGTTCAACATGAATTGTGAGGTAAAAGCCAAACCTGAGACCAGAGATATTATTAATAAAAGAGTTCCAGTCATGGATAACATCAGGTTTTTGTTGTCGTTTCTCTTTGGAACAGTGCACGTATAGCTCTGTTGCTGTTCTTTGCCGTCCCAAAGCATATTTAGCCACAATAAGTGTCACATGGATTAACAACATGTATATCTGCTGCAAGAGAGGAGGCAGTGCACAGAGTCACAACAGCAGCTGGAATGGAGCTAATGACCTTTGGAAACTCTTCAAGTGTTGAAGGGAATGGAGACTTTTCACAGAATTCAGTGTCATTCATAAAATGGCCACTAGGGGTCAGAAGCTGTGAGACGAAGTCCATTTTGTTGTTAAAGCAGCGATTGAGAAAGATGCTTTTATTTTGATGCAGTATATCCCCATTATTCCAGAGATAATACCCATGTGGAGAGAAATTGTGCTTGTAGGCCGTTTTCCACGACAACAAAACCTGTTTGTGAAAACTGGATCATTTTAGGGGAATCTTGTTTATTTGGTAGCTACAAACCAACAGAAAGGGAGTCCTCCAGTTTGATGAAATACACATTTAGGAATAAAGTTCTATAAAGATGCATCATTTTTAAGAAAGATTTGAACCATTTGATCTTCAGAACATTGTTTAGAATTGAAAAATCAACAAAGTGGAGGCCTCCATTTTTGTAGTTGTTCAGAATTCCAGATTTTCTGATCTAGTGTGTCCGGTTTTTCCACAGAAAATGAACAAGCATCTTATCAATAAATGTGACAGTTTTACAGTCCAGTGCCAGTGAGGAGGCGGCATACACAAGTCTGGAAATTCCCTCAGCTTTTGACAGAAGAGTTCACCTTTAAGTGAGAAGTCTCTTTGTAGCCAAAGCTTCCATTTATTCTGCACCTTTTTAATCCTTGGCTCAAAGTTGAGATGGCATCTCTCTCACTGATTTTTAGTTCCAGTAATCCCTAAATAGTTAACCTTACTCTTTACTCGTATGTCATCAATTGAGGTTATATCAGAACTTTAGAGAGCGAATAGCTCACACTTATTTAGGTTTAAGTCCAAACCTGATGCTTTAGAAAACATGTGGATTGCATTAATTGCAGGCTTTATCTGTAGGGCATTCTTTAAAAACAAGGCTGTATCATCAGCCAACTGACTTCAAAGTCTGCTTCTAGCAGCAATAGAGATGCCTTCCAACTGACAGAATTTGACAAAATGACAAAACATTTGAGCAACAACCAGGAAGAGGTAAACTGAGACAGGGCAGCCCTGTCTTAGCCCTCTTTCCAAACAAAATCTCTGAGTTGTGCCATTACTCAGTTTTACCGAGCTATTGGCGCCAGCATAGAATGTTTTCATCACACTGCAAAAGTATGGCCCAAAACCAAAGCTGTTAAGAGCAGAAAACATAAAGGAGTGTTCAACTGTATCAAAGGCTTTGTGAAAGTCTCCAACTAAAATGAAACTGTCATCCCTAATAAGGTCAGCATCGTCTATGAGGTCTAAAACTAGCCTCATGTTATTGAAAATATGCCTGTTACTCATAAACCCAGACTGATTCTCATCAATAATAGAGTTAAGAGCATTTTTACATCTTTTAGCAAAAACAAGAGCAAGAACTTTAGAGTCATTGTTCAATAATGAAACTGGTCTCCAGTTATCAATGAAGAGAGGCTCCTTTTTTGGTTTAGGAATTAAAGTCATCCAGCCTTGTGTCATACTTGCTGGAAGAGTCCCTTTACTAATACCTTCAGAAAACTTTGAACAGAAATGGGGCCAAAAGTTCAGCAAAATCTATCTAGAATTCTGAAACAATCCATCAACTCCAGGTGACTTATTACTCTGAAGTTGCATCATTGCATCTAATACTTGTTGTTGTGTGAGAGGGGTGTCACACATCAACCGCTCTTCCTCCGTTATAGAGTTTGTAAAATCAACACATTAAACAGTCTATCCATTGCATCTTTGTCAGACTTTGTTTAATAAAGAGAGCAAAACTCAGAAATACTGCTCTTACTTTCAGTCACAACTCCATCAATGTTCAGTTGAGACATGGCATTGTACTTAGCATGAGTTTTTTCCACTTTAAAGAAACAGGAAGTCATTTGTTCACCGTGTTCAAGCCACTTCAGTCTGGATCTACCAAAAGCAGCCTCTGCTTTAACCTTCTATATATCATCTAAAGTGTTTAGAAGTTCAATTCATTTTCATTTTTCATCATGTCAGAGATTTTCTGGTGCAATGCTAGCCAAGGACATTATATCTGTGATTACTTTCTCCTCATTTTGGCGTCTACATTTGGCTAACTCACTTCCAGATCTTCTTAAAAATCCACCCATTTCAAATTTAAGGAGTTCCAATTTTTTCCATCATTTCCTTCCTTCAGAGCATTTAACCAATAAAAGTGAATAATTGTACTAAGTTGATGTTTGACATTGTCATGCCTCAATAAAGAGCTCTTCATCTTCCAATCAGAGAATTGCTTGGTGTCAACCATTCCTGGAAGGAGATGTAAATATCTAAGGATGGCTCTATGGTCAGTTAATGGGGGGGGGGGGGGGTAGGACATTGATTGGAATATTGTCTTTAGAAAGTGATTTAGAGAGCAGCCAGTAATCCAGGCCAGACTGTCTGGAGCCATTTTTATTCCTCCAAGTATTTGGAAACTTCTCTCTCCATACATCACATCAATCATACTTGTCAATGAAAGAGTTGAAGTGAACATTTGGCTGTGAGCATTTAGCTGGAGGCCATCTATCATCACCTCATTCATGAGCACATTAAAATCACCTCCTACAATGAAGTAAGCCTCAGGGAATGTCTGAGTTAGAGCTGCAAGTTTACAGTCTAATGTATGAATAAGTTTATCCTTTTCTGATGTAGAATTATAAGCGTACAAATGAACAATAATCATTGCTTTGCCATTCCAGTCTACTATTAAACAAATCAAATGAGCTTGACTGTCACAGAGTGCATCAATTTTCCAGGAAAACTCCCCTTTAAACAAGATCCCCCAGCAGAATGTTCTGTCCATGTCATCACCACATGTCGTTTCCCACTGATTTTTACACAAGTTTACATCTTTAATAAGTGAGTGTGATTCTTGGAAAAAACCAAATCAGTTTTCAGCTGTTTAACATTAAAAATAAAGCTTTACGCTTTACATTATTCCTCAGTCCCCTAGCATTGAGTGAGACAAGTGAAAAGACATAAAAAAGAAGAAATAAAGCAAAAAGCTTTCTAAGCTTCTAGCTATGTATATTCTGGCACACACACAAAAAGGAAAGGCAGCTCAGCGACACCTATAACCTGATGTTCTAGTTCATTAAATGAGATGTTCCAAAGGGATTTAAGGCAATGGGCTAGCATAGAGTGATATCACTGAAAAAGAGGAAAAAGGAAAGAAAAAAGTTTCTGTTTTGCTGCACAATTGTAGAAAATGATTTAAAGTTGTACAGTCAGTCATGGCGCCAGTGAAGTTTGTATCAGTCTGGGAGAATGATGTCACCTCTATGAACGCTCTGGTCCTTTATCAGTGGAACAGTGTGAGAGCCATGTAACGTCCATGTGTGCTGCTGAAGAGTCTCTGCTGCTCTGACCGTCCTCCTCCTTTCAGGGTGACGCCTGCTGGAGTCCCATGGTTGACACCAGGTCTGAGGAAGTGTAAGTGTGTTTGAATGGATTGATGGAAACAAAGCAGCACATTCAAGCATCTTCAAAGTGTCACATCTCTGAGGTCATCATCAAAGCTTTAATACTGATCACATGATCCATCAATAACTGCAGCTGTGTTGTGTTTGTTCTCTCCATCAGATTCCTGTCAGCTCACAGTCGACACAAACACAGTAAACGGAAAACTCAAACTGTCTGACAACAACAGGAAGGTGACACGTGTGGAGGAGGATCAGAGGTATCCTGATCATCCAGACAGGTTTGACTGGTATCATCAGCTGCTGTATGGAACTGGTCTGACTGGTCGCTGTTACTGGGAGGTGGAGTGGAGAGAAGGGGTTTATATATCAGTGAGTTACAGAGGAATCAGAAGGAAAGGATGCAGTAATGACTGTTGGTTTGGATATAATGATCAGTCCTGGAGTCTGTACTGCTCTAATGATGATGGTTACTCTGTCAGTCACAATACAGTCAAACATTCATCAGGTCCTCCTCAGTCTCTCACAGAGTTTCAGTTTATGTGGACGTTCCTGCTGGAACTCTGTCCTTCTACAGAGTCTCCTCTGACTCTCTGATCCTCCTCCACACCTTCAACACCACATTCACTGAACCTCTTCTATCCTGGATTTGGGTTCTGGTCCAGGTCTGGTTCTTCAGTGTCTCTGTGCTGAGTCTCGTCTCCAGAGTCTCCTCCTGGTACAGAAACAGTGTTGAACAGATGGTTGAGTCTCTCCCATGACTCTGTCCCCTCCAAACATGTTTTCACATTCATGGATTAAATGTGTTTCTTTGTCAAATCCTTCTAAATGATTCCTTGTAAACTTGTTCCTCTTCAAAGATGAAGTTGTGATTCTTCCAGGAGCCAAATGTGGTGTTTGCGTCTTTTTCCAGTCAAATGTTGAGAGTGAAAATCAGGATGTGGTGTTCCTCTGACGCTCACTGGAACTAAAAGCATTTGAGGCTGCACAAAGTGTGAAATGAGAGAGGAAGCAGTGAATCTCCAAACTGCTGACAGACTTTCACACATTATTGTCCAGTGAAAATCAGCTTTTTGTGCAGCCACACTTGATCCTGATGTGAGTCTTTAAGTCCTGTTCTAGTGATGAAATGAGAACTTCCTTCATCTGTGTCACTCTTTCCAAAGTATTCTGTGCTCTTCTGTCATTTATGTCTTATTGATAGATCCATTTTTCATTTTTACTATAAATAAGTGCTTCAATGTTTTTCATCAGTTTTTTTTTTTATCAGATTCTGAATTTCTGGTTTCATCAACAAATTCTATCAGATTGTATTTTTCCATCAAAGCTCCCATAACCCTAGCTATCTGTGGATCAAAATGTTTTCAGCATCGATATGATTCCAGTAGAATTTAAACCCACCAGGACTATCCAGATTACATTGAACTCTGTAAATTCTACATTTTTAGCCTGTTTCATTCTATAAATGTTGTGTTTGGCCGTTAAAGGAGCTTTTCCTCACATTGTGCTGTATTTGAACCCTTCCATGCTCTAAATTCTTTGAACAGATCTTGTGCTGTAATCAATGTCTAACTTAGTTTTTATTTTCATTGCAGTGGTTGATTTTTCCTGAACAAGATCAATGATTTTAATACGTCTTTCTCCACTTTTATTTGCTCTGCCTGTGGCTTTTAAACTATTCTAACTTTCTTTTTTATTCAATAAATGACTAATAACACACTTTGATCTTCATGTTTTCTGCTTATTTGTTGATGAGTGGAATTTAATTTTCCATGTTGGATAATCCCAGCTTTTTCTTCTTCAGACAACGTTTATCCTTGTTATGTATTGTGGGTTACAGCACTATTCTCTGCCTGCTGTGGTTGGTGTTAAATTCAGACGGTTATTTCGTTGACACTTTAATGCTATCCAGTTATTTTTATTAATAAGTGATGGTTTCTACAATAAATGATGATGGAATCTGTAAAGACATGATCAGAGTGAGATCCAAAGTTCTTTATGATCAGAATGAACATAAAAAAACATGAGTTTGTTTTACTTTTCAGGAAGATGTCTGCAGATATATCTCATGGACTTCTAAGGTCCCTAAATCAGCTGTAGTCTTTATTTTTGTTTGGGTGTGAATAAAGTGACAACAAACATAATTAGAGCAAGCTGACAAGCTAGCGATTGTTAAACACATTTTGGTTCATTCTGCAGATTATTCTGAGTCTCACAAAATCACGTTTTAGCAGATTTGTTGAAATAAAAGAATCACGGTGCTTTTATGTTGAAACAGGAAGTGCTGCTCATCTGTACTGTCTCCAGCTTTCCGTTTCCGTGCTTCAGCATTCTGCTATATTCTTTTGGTGCCCCCATCTCCTTCATTATTCTTTCTTTTTACCTTCTCTCTCTTTAACTATCTCTCTTCATCTCTCTCATCGGTGGGTGGGGTTTTGGAGGCATATTTTCAATCGGGACAGGAAAACAGGAGATGTAAACCTGGAAGCTCCGATTGTAATCGTCTTCAAAGGAATCCAACAGTCACCAGGAACACATCTCCATCATGAAAATGGTCAAAGTCAAAATAACCACAACTGGCTAAAATCACATCAAACTGTTCTATCTGTCATTCACCCATACATCATAACATGAAAGTACATACATGGACTAACCTGCCACAAAAACCATGAAGTCGGTTTCCATCCCACTCTCCAGACTTTATTTTCACAGTTTCATTCTTTCACTATTACTGGGAAATCTAAACACGTGGAATCCCTTCTCTGATCGATTTGTGCACCCAAAGGCACAACAGCCCGTCATTTTTCAGTATTTATGAAGCCAAAAGGACCTAGAATTACTCTCTGTGGAGTAAACAAGGTTAACAGGAAAACCCAACAAAAAGTTGCTGTCATGGAAAAGGCCCCACAGTTAAAAGGATCCGGCTTCTTCATTGGCGATCAGTTCCCTCAGGAAATTGTCAAAAGACGGAGGATTCTACAGCCTATCAACAGGAGGAATAACACAAAGACTAGACTGGTGGTCGACAAGTTGTTCACTGATGTCCAGATGTACAGAGACCAGACTACGTATTGGTTGAATGCAGAGACGAGCGCATGAGATCAGTTGGGCTTCAATGCACACAATGTAAACACGGCAGCGTGGAGATGACGTCATAGACGCGCCGCCGTGTCCACATTTGGAAGTCCTGTGTGTAAAAGTAAGCAGTATTCTTTTAAGGAAGTATTTGTTTCATTGTATTTATTTTGTCTGTTTCCTTTGGTTTCTATACGTTTCTTTTATGGATGATATTAATAATTATCAGTATTTTATTTTTTAAGGGGTGGAATAGTTCTGGGAAAGCTGATCTAGTTTTAGGATCATTTCTTTAGCTTTTAGTACTTTAGTGACAATAGATGGGGGGGGGGTTAGTTGCTGAAAGAAGGATGGGGGGGTGGGTTTGTTGGATTGTGGGTTGACTTTTAGAGGTTTTGTCAGTTTGGGTTGGATGAACAGGTTTGTGATGGTTAGGGGTGTGTCTGATGGGATGTGTGTGTGTGTGTGTGTGTGTGTGTGTGTGTGTGTGTGTGTGTGTGTGTGTGTGTGTGTGTGTGTGTGTGGATGGAACGGCTGTATTCCGTACTCATTTTTTATTCTGTGGGTCATCACTTAAATCATTATGAAATGACAAGAGTAATGGATCGTCTAACTGTGGAATCTCAGCATTTAATTGTAACGGTTTAGCAAATATTTCAAAAAGGAACGAAATCTTCACATGGTTGAAGGACAAAATGACATTCACAGTTTTTGTTTGCTAGAAACCCCACTCTAAGGTTGGAATGAATGAAATGGAAATCTGAATGGGGGGGTATATATTTTAGTCATGGACTTAGTAACAGCAGAGGAGTTGTGATTGTGTTTAAAAACAATGTGGATGATACATTCCCTTCATAAAGATAATAAGGGTAGATGGACTGTGATGGATGTTTACAATAAATGACTGACACATTATTTTAGGTCATGTATACGCCCCTAATGAGGATGAGCCTGTAGTTTTTAGTGAACTGAGGACTTGTTTAAAGTCCATTAAAGTAGATCAGATCATTGTTACTGGAGATTTTAATACAGTTTTGGATATGAAGAAGGATGTGCAGTAGTTATCAGAAATGCAATAATCATCCACATGCGGTTGAGGTAATTTTAGGAGATGGTGGCTTCATTAGACCTGGTAGATCATCGTGGAGATGGTATCATACAGACACCAACTACGATACACATGGTGTAGAGGTAACACAGCCAGTCAGAACTAGCTTATTTATTTATTACATCTGTTTCATTTAGATTCCCTTAATAATAAGCAACTGGTTCTGTTGGTGGATCAAATGAAACGCGGCACACCAGTTTGGTTACTTTACAATAACAATCTCCCCATAATGTCAGGGGGCCGGGGCTACTGGAAGTTCCATGTTTCTCTTCCTTTCAACATGAATCTTTCCTTGGTTCTAGCAAAAAGTTCATCAGAGATTTTCTTGAATTTAATGTGAATTCATGGAATCCAAATAATATTTGGGAAGCCTTTAAATGCTCCTTTAGGGGGCATGCAATCAAGATGGACTCAATCAGACAAAACATGGATCTAAAAAAAGAAAGAGATCTAAGTGAGGAAATAAATGAGCTGCAGATAGAACTGGATAGGAAATATGATCTATAAACTGAGACTTTAAGTAAAAGAAAGCAAGATGAATTGTAGAATCTTTATTATGAGCGGTGAATGGCCTGATTGCTCGGTCACATGCTGTTTGGATGGAGAAGGGAGAAAAGTGTACAAGTCATTTATTCAGACTAAATCAGAGAAACTGTGTTAAAAAGAATATAATCCGTTTGAATAAAGAGAATGTCGTAGTAACAGATCCACAAGATGTACTGAAAGAAGAAACAAAGTCCTTCAAGTCTTTCTGTTCTAAAGATGATGAGTTGGAGCCTTTGGATAGAGTGACTGCACGGTTTTTCCCACATTACAACGGTCTAAAGCTTTCTAATTCACAACAGTTCAGCTGTGAGGGACCATAACAGAGCAGGAACTGTTGGAAGCCATCAGTTCATTCTCATCAGGAAGTCACCAGGTAGAGATGGTATTCCTGTTGAGTTTTACAAAAATAATCTGAAATTAAATTAGCTTTGCTGACATCATTTCAGTTTTCATTCCAACAAGGAAAACTGTCTGATTCCCAAAGAGAAGGAGTGCTATCATTACTTTTAAAACCAAATCCTGATGGAATGATAAAGATCCAATGTTTGTAAAAACCTTTGACCCTGCTCTGCTGTGATACCCGGATCCTCTCTAAATGTACTGCATTGAGAATTAAACAATAATTGGTAGCATTATAAATAATGATCAGGTTGGTTTTATTAAGGGAAGATTTATTGGTGACAACTTAAGACAGCTGCTCGATACACTTTGATGACAGACGACAGGAAAAAGGTTGATTATTTATAGGCGACTTTGAAAAGGCATTTGATAAGGTACAATGGAGATTTATTACACCATGTCTGTCATATTTGAACTTTGGTAAAGACATTATACGTTGGTTTGATGCTCTCTATAACCACCCTATCAGCCCAATTATAAATAACGGTTTTTATCAGACGCCTTTTCTTTAACACAAGGGCTGTCCTTTGTCCCCTTATTTGTTTATTATGTGTACAGAGATTCTGGCTCTAAGAATAAGAAATAATGAAGATATTTTAGGTTTGTGTCCAAATGGACAGCAGATGAAGTTGACCATGTCTGCAGATGATGCAACTTTTCCATCCAACCAAACCAAAGGTCTTTAGAAGCTCTTATTGCACATTTAAATGAGTTTTCTAAAATTTCAGGGCTAAAACCTGTTCAGTGGTGGAATGGATCAGTGGATATTTTGGGTGTTCATCTTCCAGAAAACTTCAGTGAAACTGTTGAATATAATTATGAAAAAAAGATGCAAAAAGCTGACAGAATATTACAGCCTTGGAAAGGGAATTCACTGACTCTACCAGGAAAAGTCACATTAGTTAACACCTTAGTAATTCCTCACTTTGTTTATTTCATGATCATTCTTCCGTCACACAAAACCAATTTTTTAAGAATCTTGAGCAAAAAATATTTAAATTTATGTGGAATAACAAGCCAGATAAAATGAAAAGGCAATACTTATACAACTCTTATGAAAATGGAGGATTAAATCTAAAAAATGTGCAAGCAATGGATCGTTCTTTAAAAGCCTCATGGGTCGTTAAAATGTACAGCAACAGACAATGTCTTGTTAGCCGGAGACTGTATTCAAGTTTTTCCTTTTTCTCAAATCATTTCTTCCCTTTCTATCAAATAAAAACAGATCATGTTAATATTCTGAGGATCTCTGCCCTTTTTCTGAGGACGTCCTCCAGGCATGGTTGAATTTCCAGTTCCATCCTCCAGATTCTCCTCCAGAAATCCAAACAGTTGTTGTGGATGAACTCAAGTCTAACTATTGAAGAGAAACCGTTGCTGTGGGAAGAATGCATTCAAAACGGAATCATTTCTGTCAATGAGCTTTTGGACACATCTGGAAGTTTCATTTCTTATTCTAGTTTTAATAAAAATACAACAATTTATTAGATAATTTAAGATGGAATCAGTTAGTCTCTGCTATTCCCAAGCTGTGGAAATCTAAACTGTCTAAAGGAGGGAAGAATAAGCATCTGGTTTGCCTCCCACAAACCAGATGCCAAAAATGGTTATCAGGCCGAAAGATGAATAAAATAATATACACATGGAATCTACAAAACATGGGAGCTTTTCTTTTTCCTCACAGACCCTGTTTGTTTTGGGAGGACCAGTTTAATGTTCAAATTTGGTGGAAAAACGACTTTAAAACAGTTTATAAAACTTCAACAGACTCATATTCAAGAATATTTCAATTGAAATCTTTCATAAAATAACTGCAACAAAAAGGCCTTGTATAGCTGGAAAATAGTAAAAAGCTGCTGCAGGTTTGTCAGGGGAAGAAGAGGACCTGATGCTTTTGTTTTATTTCTGTCCCTGTTAGCTTCTGGATGTCTGTTCAAACTCGGTTCAAGTCTTTGGCTCTCAGTTTTGAACTTACACCTGTGAACATTATGCTTGGTATTTTTC